>NC_047155.1:17036966-17404466 GCF_009819705.1 Hippoglossus hippoglossus | reverse complement strand
TGAGATCTAGTTCTCTAAAGTAATTATCAATATTGTTATCACAGTTGTCTGGATCAAATTGTTCAATATCTTTAGCTAGAAACTCAAGCAAATCAAAGCGAGGACACTGTGAGGTCCGGGCACGTGCATCACCTGCTACAGGTCTCTCTGGTTGAGGGGGAGGTGCTAAAACATCTTGAAATGTTGAAGTCCCCCCTTTGGAGAGTTGTGCACGGAAAAATGTGTCATGCATCAGTGGATGAGAAGCATATGAGGCAAGATGTGTTCTTGAAGATAAACTACATATGTCATCAATGTCAGTGTCAGAATCAGAGAGATGGGAGGTTAGGAAGCTGTTACCTCTTCCTGTCAGTGGAGGATCAGGAGGTGACTTAATTCCCAAAGACTTCGGGTCGGATGGGATTCTGTCCCATCTTGGGAGTGAAGAGGGAGTTAACCGTACACTATTGGAGGAGTGTGAATCGGAATAACCAGAATCACATTGGTTCAAAAACTGATGTGAGGCCGGGCCTTCTAATCTAAGTTTTAACAATTCCTCCTTGTGTGAAATGAGATCTGACTCTGCTGAGTGCAGGTCTCCTAAATAGTGCAGGGCTTTCTTACTAGCAGTTTGAACCTCCTGGAGGAGAAGAGCATTTTGCGCTCTTAGGGCATTTACCTCCTGTTCCATGGCTGCTTTGCTCTGACAGGCAAGGTTGATTTGCCTGTGGAAATTTAGAATCATGCATCTCAACTATGGACCCTTTGATGCTGTTTGTGCATCACACCTGTCGTTAAGTAGTGAATCTATCTCTTTATTACACTCACTGAAGTTCAACTTGCTGATGAATTCAGGATAGCCAGGGGTCAGGCTCTGTGCTAGGGAAGAAACAAACTGTTCTACACCGGGGTTCTCCATTGTTGTGTCTGAAATTGAAGGATTAGATTTACAAGTTTATAAATCAAAAAGCAGTGTGGTTGGCTTTGGTGTTGCACTGGCAGACACCTTGTAGTGTGGATTTGATCGTACACTAGCCTAACCAAAACTATGGTGGGTAAAACAGTTCACCAAACTTTTAATCACACTAACTGATATGCAGGGCAGTAACAGTTAGGGGTTCTATAAATTCACAGGGCTGGAAGCACGCTGTGGCTCTTTCTCAGGTTCTCTTATCCAACTTCGGCTGAAATGCGTGGCAGTAACAGCCAGGTACAAGCTCTGTTACATAGGGCCGGTGGCACGCTATGTCTTAATTCAAAAGCACTTCACAGTTACAGGAAATTTCACAGCTTGACCAGTTAACATTGAATATGTGATATTCAAATGTTAAAAGAAATTCTGAAAATTTCAACAAAGAATATTCAACTGGAATTATAAGTAACGATAGCAATCTTTTAGCGCAACACTATGAGGACTTAAAGTGGTAGTTATGAATAATGAATTATTAATAAACATTTAATTTATGAATAAATTAAATTTGACCACAATGCACTTGTTTGTAAATACGGTTGAATGTCTACTCCGGTGGCAGACTAGTGGAACTGAATTCAAACCTTTGGCTTGACTGAAAATTCAAAATTCCACTTATTTCTGGCGTTTGCCAAAAATGAAAACAAATTAATATTGCATAATTATGAATTTTTTTCAACTGTACTCTCCCTCACGCGGGGAGCACCATTTATGTTAGCCAAAAATGGAAGAGAAAAAAAAATTTATGTTGCATAATTATGAATTTTTGCCAACTGTACTCTGCCTCACAGGTGAAGAGTTATGCGTGTGTCTGTGTGTGTGCCAAATTAGAGAAGGTTGCTAGATGTATGCAAGGATGGACTGAAGAGCATAACTAGCATTAACTCTCTCAACAACTTGTAACCACAATATCACAACACAAATCAAACTTATAAACATCATACAGAATCGAATAAACAGTCTTGCTTAGCCTAGTATAATTACTAAGCCCAGTTGTGTTACCCGTCCGTGGAAAGGGGAAAAAGGAAGTTGCTGTGCAGTTTGAAGTTCTGTGAAGTCTTCTGGCTGGTTGTGGCTCTTGCCTTGGTGATTCTGTTGAGCTGTGTAGCTCAGTTGCTGGTTGAAGTTTTCCTGCAGGACATCGCATCGCTGCTAGGACGTTGGTAGAGCTTGGGTTACGAGGAGGAGGTGTCCTTGGTGAGATGAGCTGGAAGCTGCACCTTTGTGCTCCTCTCGAAGAGTTGGATGGAAAGAGAAGATGTGAGCTGGAGAAGCCAGGCTTCTTCCCTCGGCGATGCAGGGAAAGAGGCTCGACAGCCTTCTCTCCGTGGAGGGATTGTAGAAAGAGGACAGAAGTGTCAGAAGAGGGGGAGAACAGGCCTTATATTGGCCCGGTGACCTCACAGGTCATGGGGTCCAGAGTGACCAATGGGAGTTGAAACCTGTGTCCCTGGGGGGCTTTCACACCTCTGTGTGACGTTGATGCTCCCTGGGAGACTGAGTTCCTTGCTCTGGTTTTTGAGTCCTGGAGGAACATGCGGCTTCAGGCTTTTGACTGAACATGTGATACCGAAGTGTTGTCTCACAAAAACCAGGTCCCAACATCAGACATGAATTCAATATGGTTGTAATTTCTAGGGCTTTAGCCCCCATTTCCGACATTGGCCGATCAAAGATTATCATGATTATTATGATTGTGATAATTCTGAAGATGTTGATGATGATGGTTATCATCATTATTATTGTTGTTGTTATTAGTTAAAGTTGCAGATAAGATATATATCATAGATATATGAATATACATTGATGTCGCAAATAACAGGTCTACGTGTTTATTAAAGAGACCTTGTGTTTTTGGTGTTGTTAACAAACAAAACTCAGATTTACATTAAGTATTTCTCTTTAAAAACCTTGAGGACTTACAAACACACTGAATTAATACGATTTTCTCATGAAACATTTTTAAGGGATGATGTTTTAGACATTATTTGTTATTATTACTGATTCTCTGCTGATGTGTTTACATCCACGTCAACTGTTGATCAGTGCAATAGCTTGATAGCAGCAACAGAAATGTGTATGTTGTCAAACACTCCACACGGAACCTTCAAGCAAAACACTCTAAAACTGAATTGGTCTCACCTCAGTCTTTGATTCTTATTCCCTCCAGAATTATGGCGACTTTATTGGTGTCCATTGATGCAGCGATACCATTTGAGGGTGGGTGGTAAGAAAGTACTCACATTTCGTGGAAATGAATGAAAAAGTTTTATTTTCCATTATTTTTACAAAGCTTCTTTATACAGAAGAATAATATACAGATGACTAAGAATAAAAATAATAGAAAGACATTTTTACATGGAGTACCTTGAAAATCACAGGCACATTTGGGACAGTTTCAACTACATGGTAGTTACGTTTTTTAACGGGTTCTTCTGACATCCACCGCTGGTCTGTTGGTTCTTAATCGGGGCAGCTGCTCCAATCACATCTGCAAGCGAACATAATACCCTCCCTCCGTATGTGTTGTGTCTGTCGATGTACCTGCATTTTCAGGCTTTTACTCAATCTAGTTTTTTATAAACAAAAAAGGATGGATAAACTGTGACCTCTACAAGAACCTACAACCCTCAATGTCTGCATGTCCACTGTGCCCAGATGCTGAGGCCATTGTTCTGGATGTGACAACAATGAAACAATTAAAGTTTTACAGTTTTCTCATTCATCTGGTATCCATCGTTTAGTAACTCGTCTCCACGGGGTGTACAGGTGGATATACCTCAGGCTTCACTGAGCAGGATTTTCCTTGAATTCAATTTGTGCACTATGACTCTTTGTGTGAGCATGTGTGTGTGTGTGTGTGTGTGTGTGTGTGTGTGTGTGTGTGTGTGTGTGTGTGTGTGTGTGTGTGTGTGTGTGTGTGTGTGTGATTTATGTGTGTGTGATTTATGTGTGTGTGATTTATGTGTGTGTGATTTATGTGTGTACACGTGCATGCGTGTGGTTTATGGTTGTGGGTATGCCCCCAGGCCTAAATAACAATTGAGTAGAGGCGTCTGAAGCACATAATGACATCCAGAGGTATGGGGGGGCTCAGGTGATTTCCATCCAAACGCAGGTACCTGAGGCAACAGAACAGGTTCTTAACATGCCAATATAATGACTCCTGATTTAAAAAAACTTTAGTTAATTAGCTTCCTTATTACACATTACGCATCTCTTCCTATTTAATCTGTTCTAATTTAGTGCCAATATGTGTTTTCCTGTGACGTACCTTAGTCTGGGACCATGGCTGTGATCATTGAGGTCGCCCTGCAGTCCTTTAGGGCAGATCAAAGTGCCGTTGATGCCTGTGAAAACCCACACAGTCATGAATGTCAAGACTTCAAATGTTGTTTCTCTTCAAACAAGCAAAAAGGTAAAAATAAAGAGGAAAAGAGACTCATTTCAATCTTGGTAACTAGTTAGGCACTTACCAAAACAGACCATTATGCTTCAGATATAAAAATATAAAAAAGATTTAAATCAATCACCGTAAGCAAACTAATGCAGCCATGCACTAAAGTAGGAATACAAGAAATCAGATAAATTACAGACAAGCCAAGAAGACATGAATAACAGTCTGTTATTATGGAATCACCTCACATGGGTATTGACTTCTGAAGTGTCGTTTAAACCATGTTATTTAGTTTGTGAAGCTTCACAAAAAAAGATCAGGCTCAACGTCATAATAGAGGTGCCTGAAAAGACTCACATAGAAAAGATAGAGTTAAGAGTCAAAACCCTAAAAGGAAAATCTATAATCTGTTTCACAATGAGAAAGAAACATTATATTAACTTAAATACATCACAATTGCTCACAAGACTATGAACTGGCTCTTGGTTACAGCTTCAGGAGGAGTAGATCTAGTCATTGAACATACTGTAAATAAATGAGCACTGGGAAAATACTGTAGGGTTAAAGATGCATAAATCATAAATAAACAGAATAGAACAAAAACAGCCCTATCACACACATTTCATAACCTTACAACATCTTAGCAAACACTTTTCATCTACACAAAATATTTAAAAAATGGACTGATTTGGAACACATTTGCTAATTTAAAAGAAGCTAAAAGCTTTTTCGAGATGCAAAATTTGGTGCAACAATGTCTTTACATTACATGGAGATTTAAGATTTGGGCTAAATTAGATTGAACCACTTAAATACACTTGGTTATTGAGGTTTATGGGACACTAAGTCAAATGACTCCTTATAAACAATTCCAGATGTAAAAACATGTGTGAACAGATATTCAGTTTAGGAGGTCTGGTACACAGCAGAGCTTTATGTACATTAAATACTGTGTGTGTAAGACTGTGCTCTATTAACATCTCTCACACTCTCCTGTTAGATTTATTTGACCTTTCATCGAGGGGAGTGAATCCAAACTATGACTGTTGGCAGGAAAAACAAATACATGAGCTGAAAGATGCTAAAACGCTCCACAGAGCTCAGGGGAAGAGTCAGGCAGTAATTCTCTGCAGGGTCGTTACTATGAGCTTTTTGCATTGCAAATCATCATTGGATCCATTGTTGACATAAAATTATTGACTTGTGAATCTTTAAATGTCTTTTAAAGTTCGGTGTTCTCATGTCTCAACTTATCGTGTCATGGATATATTTCTGCAAACTCCCACATATTCTGAGGATGCAGTCGGACTTACTCTCGATGCTGTTGTGGTTGAGATGCAGGTGCTCCAGGTGACTGTTGATGAGTGGAACAGAAGAGAGCTGGTTGTGGGCCAGCTGCAGGTCCAGCAGGGTGGAGATGTCGAACACAGACTTGGGAATTCCTTTATCACTGAGCTGGTTGTAGTTCAGCCGCACAAACGCCAGGTGAGTGAAGCCTTTGAAGTAATCTCTGAACGAAAGAACAGTAGAGTGAAAGAATTGTGAGATTTAAAGCAACACAATGTAAACGTTGCTCTCGGGTACTCTTAGGATCCCCCTACATTTTTATGATTGTCATCGATACAAGTTGTGGCTTGATCCTCCCAATGGACAGTGGTACACAAATGCATTCGTTAAGAAGCTGACGGAAAAGGAAACGATAACCTCAGAAGCCGAAGCACAATGTTGACTGACAAGGTAGATTATTGTTATCGGATTTCACACAAATAAGATGCATATTTTTAATTGTTGTGACATCGAAGATGAAACCTAACATAACAAAAACAATGAAAAACATCAGAGGGGAGATGCATACACTGTGAGCATTGCTACTTAATATAGACAAAATGCACTATATTTGCCGCACAAGAGTTTGGTAATGATCTTATTTTTTTACACAAAATATTGGGCCATTGCTTCATTGTAGAGCTGTATCCAGCGCTATTTATCCCAGTCAGACTGACCAGCGGCAGCACCAGGACAATTACCGCCCCTCTCGGTGGCCCGTTAAAACATCCATAAAAGTTTTACTATTGCCTGCTGGAAGGCAAGTTGTGTGTGATATTCCGCAAAGCATGTTGCAAGGGTTCCTCCCTGGTACACCGGAGCTATACATGCATTCCGGGTGCACTGTGGCAATGACAGAGTCGCCATTCTCTCAATTATAAGTTTGTGTACTATCAAAATTATTTAAAAGCCATAACACATACTATAATATATGCAGTGTGTTTGTATGAGTTTTCATTAGCTTTGTGAAAATATTTGATCCGTATACTTGCCTTGGGATGTCATCAATACGGTTTCTGTCCAGGAAAAGCTGAATGAGGCCACTGGGTACGCCATTAGGCATCTTCTTCAGGATGTTGTGAGCCAGATTGAGCTGCATGAGGCTCTTCAGGTCCTTGAACGTGTTCTTTCCCAGGCCACTGTCACTCAGCTGAGGAGAAAAAAAACATACACTGTACAGTAAAATATCAGTTACACACTAATATTTCCTCCAGAGATGCAGGTGGTTATCGCTGCTTACAGCTGAACGACAAAGTGTAGTAATATGCCCCCGAGGTACATTGGAATGCAGAGGATTACCTGGTTGTGGTACAAGTCGAGCAGAGTCAGGTTCCCCATTTTGCTGAAGGCACCAGTTGGTATCTTGGAAATGCGATTCTTACTGAGGCGGAGCTGCTCTAGACTGGCTGGGAGGCCTGAAGGGACTTCTTTTAGCTGGTTATGGTGCACATAGAGATAGAGCAGTGCCGGGATCTTCTCAAATACCTGCATGAGAGATAGATAAAGAATTTCTAGATGATGTTATGTTATTTTGAAATCCTAAATATGAATCGAGAAAACTCTCTTGACCTGTTTGTCTATGCGATGAATGCGATTGTTTGCCAAGTTGACCCAGCGGACCTCTGTGGCGTTGACGAATGACTCTGCCGTCACCTCCGAGATGTAGTTATTCTGCAAATACAAGTAGTGGGATCTGGATGGGATGAGAGGGATCACGCGGATGTTCCGGTTCTCACAGTTGAGAGAATTTGGGTAGCTTGGGGAGCATAAACACTCTCGGGGACAGTCAGGATAAATGGAGGGTGGGCCCAGGATAGGTGGGGGGAAGTCTGTGGGCTCCTGGGGCTCTGGCTCTGCCGGTACAGCAGGCTTGAGGACCGAAGGCTTCCTGGTGGTGGCTGGGCGCCTGGTGGGCTTCCTTTGCCGAGGTCTCTGGGTGAACACTGCCCCCATTAGGAGGAACAGAGCCAATGCAGAGAAGAGTCCCGCGCCGGCCTTCATCGTCCTACAACAGAGCACAAAACAGAGGTAGTTCATGTCAGAATGTATGAACTGCTCCATGGGTTAAGTCACGACACACAGCCTGTCATTTTGGATCTGCGGGTTAACCAATACTGTTTAACAACTCAAACACATTGGTCGTTTTTCGGTCTCTCGCTCTGTGTGGGAGCTCGTATCCAGTACAGACTAATGTGTACATTTGATTAGGAGGCATTTAGAGGCTCAGTGCAGACCAAGACGAATGACTCTTTTCAGTTCACACTGACAACTTCAGTACACAGCTGTTTGTATTTTGATGGTTCCTATTCTGGGAAAGGGCCGGGAAATATTTTTTGGATTTGCTGCTAAAAATATTCCCCAACGCTGCTGGTTTTCGTTCAATTTGTGTTGAGCTAAAGACTTTTCAGGCCTGAACTGGCTGAAACTGTAGTATCAAGACAAACAAAAAGCAGGTGTGTTTGGCATTTGAACCATGAAAATATTGATTGCAGGTTTGTAAATCAATGTGTTGACCCATCTGCACTTTTATTTTAACATCAAATACTGCTGCCTGATGCTGCTCTTACAAAAGAATAGAGAAATTATTTCTATCAATGACCTTAGTGTATTGTTGGGCTGAAGTTACTTAAGATTTGTAGCCTAAGAAATTAGTCTGGTAAGTAATTTAAAGGACAAATGATACAATAGTAATACAACTAACGTGAGTGAAGAGATAATGATGAATAAATACAGTCTCAGATATTTGGTTTGTGGTTTGGTAATTTGAGCAAGATGTAGTGTTAGAGGGAAAGTCTTGGGTAGAGTGATTTGTTTAAGGCAGTGTAGGAAGGGCAGAGACTGATACAGGAAATTAGTACTTATGAGGCAGTGGAGGAAAAGTTTGGGGATAAAGGCTCTATTGTCAGCACTTGTCCAGAGGGAGAGCTGCGCAGGGGAAGACTGCAGGTCTGGAAGGTCCAAGCTCTTTGACTCAGGAGAGGCTGGAGCAAATCCCAACAAGACTCTGATGGATATTTATCTTAACACATTACCCTTTATTATAGGTTTGCAATCGTGTATACACGGGCACATGTTATTTTTAACCAGGAATATGTTGTCATTCTGAGTTAGTGTTTCAGAGTTGTGGAAATAGGGAGTTTAGCAGTTTTTACTTTGCAGTAATGAGGACATTGGTGTTACAAAACTCATCCAAAACATCAAAAGAGTTCAAACTTTCCCCAGGAGAGAAGATAGGAGGTTATTATGCACACACAGACACACACAGACACACACACACACACACACACACACACACACACACACACACACACACACACACACACACACACACACACACACACACACACACACACACACACACAGCTCCAGATGTTTGCCTTATTATATCAAGACTCTACCATATAAATACCAGATACATTCTTTTGATTTTCCTTTCAGCTCCTGTGCTGCTGCCATCTCTCAATCCCAGACTTTTTGTATCATCCAAAATGAATCAGTGTGTTTGTTTCTTTGTACCTCGTGAGCACAAACCAATTGTAAACAGGCACCACACAGCTGTCAAAATGCATAATGCTTGAGGCACAGTAGATGTCGTGTGGAGGAACAAAGGCTGTAGTAGTTTCCAATCACTTTGCTCCATGTAAAAACAGCGTCTGGCCAGTTTGATAAACATCGCACATGAATCATGGGGCAGGAATGAAGCTTCGAGCCAGAAACTGTCCCGCCTGGAAAAACATATCTGAATTTTTCTCTGACGGTGATCCCTGGCACTGCCCTTCCTTTTCCCTCTCAGCCACTTAGAACCTCCCAGCCCCTCGCTCAAAACCAGAACCAGCTCTCTCCTCCCAGCAGTCCAGCAGACAACTAAAGACTTACAGACAGAGACGGCCGCCTCACTGGTCGATTATTTATGACCCCAATAAGTAAATCGACATATCAGTGGGAAAACTGCTCTTGATTCCTGAGATTTCTGAGATTCTTGGACTAAATCTCTGGAGGTCTGGTGTCACTTTGGCTCACACACCATGGCAAACTGACCAGCCTCTGTTGCTTTAGTCAGAGCACATAATCTTCATTAGCATTAGTTTTGTCCAGTTGTTATGAAACCATTATAACTATATTTTAACATCTTTAGTTCCAATACTCAGTTTCCATGAGACCTGGACCGTCTCCTGATGCAGCTACTCAATGGACCCTATGGTGGAATTGTTTTTTCAGCTGCTGTATCCAAGTTCAACAATTCATTTTGAACCTCGTCTGCGGATTAATTTAGATTAGACTTTAGATGATCTTAAATGGAAATGTCACATATTTTTGACTAAAGTTAAAGACCATAGTTCAAAATTGCCTTGAGATTTAAATTACATTTAATTTCTTGTCATTACAATTATTTTCATTGCAGCTTCTTTACATCAAAGACCAAAAATATCAGAGTTACAGATTTGTTTTGAATGACTGCTAGTTTTTTTTTACAAGCCCTTTTAAAGTGCTGTCAAATATGTTATTATTATCACTGATGTATTCTGTCCATATCGCAACTGTTCTTTATGTTCCTTTCTATCAGGAGATGAATATTATTCCTCTTGAGAAGTAGCCAGAGAAACAAAGCTCTTTGTCGATAAGCTCCTTCCAGTTTCTTCCAATTCTTGCAGAATTGCCTGAGTCATTCCTTAAACCAAAGATAATTACCAGTGTTTCATAAAAGACTTAATAAGAGTAACGTCATGCACCACGGAGCTTAGACGTGTGACTCAATTGTTCTGTCAACAATTACAGTTTGTTCTACATAAACAACAGTGATGCAGTGTATTTTATGTGTCAGTTCTGCAATGCACCAGTGATAGATGTACAGTATGTCTCCTCCTATTGGAAACATCCTCACCAGAAGATACTTCTGGTGCCAAAACATTTCCTCATGTGGGTGTGGCAGTGGTGCAGGCCGTGCAGCTGTAGACTGGCTCTACATCTGGGTGTGCAGTGAGAGGGTTATAAGGTGCTCTGACAAAAATGGTGAATTAACAGAAATATAATGATTATAATCCAAACGAACTTGAGAGTGTTGGAAAAGAAAACACAGAGCTCTGCACCGTCAGGCTCCTGCGGGCGTCTGGTCTCCTGCCTGACTGTAAACTGTCATCACTGCTTCTTTGTCCTCATCATCAGCCAGTTTAAACTAGACTCATGCACACTGCACTGAGGGATATTTTTTAAATATTCAACCCACTGAAAATACAGTAAATCAGTGTGTACCTGTGGTTTGTAAAAAAAGCATGTATTCCTGGGTACTCCTTTTCATTCTTTTTTTTTTTTGGTCAACACCCATCCAGGTAAGATGATCCATCGTGATTTGTAACCACAAAATGGTTTAAATAACAACTTCACAGCGGATTAAGTCAAATTGAATTTGGCAAAAAGAAATAAATCACTTTAATAAATGTCTGTAAAACCCTGAAGATCCATCTGATGATGAGCTGCAAAAATTAAGATCCTTCTGCAGAAGCCAAAGTCAGCAACATTTTTTATAACCAGAATCGTCTGTCTCTTCATATTTCAATCTCCCTGCAGCAGCAGCAGCAGCAGCAGCAGCAGCAGCAGCAGCAGCAGCAGCAGCTCTCCTCACTCACTGATGGGAAACGTGCAGTGGAGAAAAATTTAAGAATCCTAGTGTGCAGCAGCTCCTCTGAGGACAGAGTACCACTTTGTATGGTGCCAGGATTCTACCTTAGTCCAAAAACACCCACCCACACACACACACACACACACACACACACACATTGCTCTTTCTGCTTCTTTTTGTTTCCCACACAAACACACTCTAGATTCTCATTTTATTGTCTGTTTTTCATCAAAAACAACTAATAAAGTTTCTTACCTGCCTCTGGTACCTGCCCTGCTTCGTAAAGTCACAAGTTTTGTGTCTTTTCGTCTCTCTGCCTCTCTCACTCTTGTCCTACTCCTCTCTCTCTCTCCCTCCCTCTCTCCCTCTTCCTCTGTTTCTCTCCGTTACTAACCCTACCCTCCCTCTCTCTCTCATTTGGTGGACAAGGCAGCCTGTTGGGTTTGTTGCCTCTGAAGGTCACAGTGTTTCTTTCTCCCCCTCTGCTCGGCTCAGGGCCAGAACGACTTAATCTTAACTCCTTCTGGAAGCCCGCAGACTCTTTCATGTGTCCACTCTGTGTCACGGTTTGTTATTCTGTGCTCTCACAGCAGAGCACGAGCATGTGAGGGTTTGCCTCCAAAAGAGAAAAAAAATAAGGGTGCATGCAGGTTTGTTTGCATATTTGTATGTATGCACAAACATGTCAGGATCCTGTGAGAAATACTGGGAACACTGGACCTCTTTTGAGGAAACCACAGCTGTAATTGCATCTCTCATTTGTCTCCCACCCACTGGCTATTGTTTAGATGACTGCACACAGATCCAGTCATGTGTTTTTCATTAGCATCATTTCTCTGACGACTCCATGGCATCTTTCCTGTATCAGTGAAATGTCCAGGAGGTTTTTTTCTCCAGCATCAGTAAACTGATTACTGAGGTCCAGCTGAGGGATGGGGGGTGGGTGGAGGATCCTTCAGGAAGTGGGGCTGTGTAGGACTCTGATTAACACAGTGTAAATGTGTGTGTGCGTGTGTGTGCGTGTGTCACTGGGGTTTAGGTGATGGACATGTGTTTGCTGGCCTGCATTCCTGCAGAGTGAGCAGCAGCAGAAAGATAATGAGGTGAACACATGTTGGGAAAAGTCTCAAACACACGTGTACGTATGTGGGGCTCATGTTCTTTCTCTTTCCACTTTTCTACTGCCTCCTATTCACTGCTTGGTTTGGAAAACTGAGCTCAGCTGCGTCAAATAACTGGTCTTAACTAAAACAAGAAAAGATACTTCAACAAAGAGGACAGAGAGAGAAAGACAAAAACATGAATATGTAACCGATACGTGTTGCTGTTTCTCCCTCATCTTCTATGCTACCATTTAGGGGAGGCTGCAACGACACTGTTCAATGACTCAGATCCTGCAGCAACCTAACTTCTCTGTAAAAAGTTTTTTTTACACAGGATGACATCATTGGAAAAAAACTGCTCATTAACATCGATGTTGCACATATCATGTCCAGAATGTAATGTCAACAGAAAAAAATCAGACCAAGACATTTAAAACCTTTTGAATTAGATTAACTGCAACTTAAAGCAATTCTCTGAATGAGGTGGTCTGCCACAAATGGCTGTGACAGGCTCAGTCTGTGGCTGCAGTGCTGTTTCTCCAGAGGTGGCCGACAAATAAAGTGTAACACCTAAAGAACAGGGGAGGCCTGTCAGCAGCGCAGTGCGGGTCTGTGTCACATAATTATTAGTTTTATTATTATTAGTTTTATTATTTTGATCGATCTCTTGTGGAATTGGTGCAGTGCCTGTTCAAATTGTATCATAAAAATACCAATTATACTGCATTAATATGTAACAGTGTCCAATATGCCTCTATAATATTTATTGTTAAAATAACACATGTATATGCCTCCATAGACAATATGTGGAACATTGTACCCCTACGTCCACTCGTTATAAGGGTGTGACTCCCGCTTCACCCCTCTCCTTCTCATTCATTCACTCCAGTGGAGAGGTACGGGACATTTGGGCAAATACATTTCTGTATGTTAGCCTCGCTGTTATTGTGTTTGAAGTTTATTGGTTTAAATTCATTGAAAAACATGCGGACTTAAATGTTTTGTTTAATTTGTGTAGGCGTTCCATATATGTACAACATTGACTGGAGGAATACACATAAATCCAAAAGTGCACAATGCTGATGTAATGTAATGTAATGCTTCTTTTGAGACACAATTAAAAACGTACCTGTTTAGATTGACCTTTCCTGTCGGTAATTTTTTCTATTTATTGTTATTATTATTATTCTTTTATTATTACTAATACTAATATAGAGCTTTTATGACATTTGTAGGACTTTTTAATGCTAATTTACTAAACCACTCAGTCCAACACATAGTGAAAACATCATAATATGCCAGGTCAGGGAAATTTGGCAACGAGTTGAACTTGACATCAGAGCTGATAGTCAGGACACTCATGCAACCAAAATGTCAAACAACATAGTCACCAATAAATGAAACACAGCAGTATAAGGAATTGATTTGAGTCGATTGTCATGGTTTGAATATCGGCTGATGAAATAGTCTCCAAGGCCTCATATGACTTGGGGCCTCTCAGTTGGGACACAGCTTGTCACAGGCCATCGCTCATGGCTCTACTTAGATACTCAGTCATCCCAGGAACAACAGAATTAGACATATTATATTTTTCCTTTTTATTCATCAGAGCTTCAGTAACTAAGCTTTGAGTATAAAACAGTGTGGTTTGGATTCACACTGAGTCACATGTCCTGTGGAATGTAACTGCTCAGCCTGCTGCTGATCCACAGGGTCTGGACAAAGATGTGTGAATGTCAGTGCTCTGGATTTCAGGGCTGAATTCAACCTGTTGATTCAAGAAGAGATATTTATACGGCAGAAAACCTGCGTTATACACTTGATGTGTATAATAAGCTGAGGACTTTCCAAGAACGGCATGTTCTGTCATCTGCACAGTGATATGGTTGATTGAGCTGTTTAGTTTGAAGGAGACGTGCATGAGCTTCAGCTAGAAGTGTTCCCAGAGGAAGCACAGCTACAGGATTTACTAATAATCTCCTCAACATTTACAACTTTCTAATCTGTTTCACCGCAGCAACAAGATGACACAGCCTCCTGCAGCGTGTATACATACATGTGTTCTGCAGGCTGCGCCCACTTCCTCCTCGCCAAAGTCGAGCAAATCCTGCAGCTTTGGCGAACCCTCCTTGGAAAACACTAGCAGTCTTTCATTAAACCAAATTTCTACAGAATTCTTATTGTCCCTACCCTGTTCATTTTCAAACTTTTCTATAAACTATTTACAATTATTTTCTCATAAATCACTTTTTGATTTCAAAAAATGTGTTATAGCTGTATTAAACATATACAACAACTTTGTTATTCCTTCAAACATTGCAGGGTGTTTATGGGAACATGACAGACACTTGTACAAACGTTCAGCCAATGAAGGGAAAACAAACAAAAAGATTCTGCTTGTTTAATCTGCCAAAGATGAACTGTGCAGACTTTGTGTTCAGTTGCTGTGTTGTTGATGTTGGCTACACCTCCAGATCCTCACCAAGAATGTGCATGCCACCACAACAGGTAGCTGGAAGGACTTTTGTTTGTCTGTGAAGTCAAATGTGAAAGATCTCTGTCATTATACGCTGGCAAAACGAGTTTCTGTCCATCATTATAATTACTATTCACCTTTTCATACTTTACCATATCAATGTAATTAAATACTGTCAGCATGTATTATGGATGCCAAAGGCGGCTGATGAGTCTGAGACGCATCTCAGCAAGAAATTGTACAAACATGCTATTAGTTGAAAAGTTCTTTCAGAGGTGAGTATATTGTTAAGCTGCAGACAGAAGCCACCTGGACATTTTCAAATCATCTATGATGAAACTGATTCAAACACCTTCCAGCTCAGACAGGATTCAGCTCATGCACTGCTGACTCACAAAAATGTGACGCGCTATTTGTTTTGTGTGTTTCTTTTTATCTGCATCACTTTCACTGGGATTGAGTTTACTGTTGACTCACAGTAGTTGACTGTTGCCACGCCTGTGAAATTTTCTTTCACTAAACATGTAATTTACTGTGATAACGGCGGCATGTTTACCTTTCAAAGATCCCAGTAATTTTTCAAACAATGGGTTCTTGGTTTCAGCTGCTGACAGAAGGAGGCTTCTCAAGATTGTCGCTGTCAGAATTGTTCATCGTTATCTTGCAACAAACATTATCTAACCATGAGTTGAAAAGAAGTCAAGCTGACATTTTTATGTTTCTGTCTGATATTGAAATTCACTAGATCTGGATTTTTGCTTGTATCAGTACCAAAATGTACACGTTGTCAGTGCCCTAAACATGTCATTTTCATCAAGATCCATGAATTGTTCCCTGAGAAATCTCCCCAAATTTCATAAAAATATAAATTTTATTTCATAGAAATCAGTTGACTACCTTTGGCATTATACTACAAACTAACAAACAAAAACATAACCTCCTTGGTGGAGGTACCTTGTTAAAATGGGTCTTACATACCTACAATATACAACACTGTGTAGGTAGTGAGCAGAAACAAAGTTCATAGCTCACATTAAGTATCTCTGTAACCACAGGTTCATGCACAACCCCTCAACATGAAATCCAAAGCCGGACCTGCTACGTCTCGTTGCAGTTGTTAATATGTGGCGATTGGACAATCACTGCTCAGGGGAGGGATTTATCAAACACTCAATTGACTGAGTTTAAAAAGAACTCAGTAAAGCCCTAGGGCCTTGACCTGGACTCACATCATCCTTCTGTTTCAACAGATGCTTAGATATAGGTAATATGCTGCATATTGTTTTACTGCATATAGTAATTTGGAGACTAAAAATGGATTATTTCCCAACATGTGGCTTGAGACTGTATGTCATACTGCTGGGGTACAGAAGAGTGTGTATGTCAGCTGCATGTGTTTCACATATGAGCCTCTGCGCTGGTACTCAGTTAAATATGGAATGTGTGATATAGGCTCCATAAGTGGCCGAACTCTCCTCTCACACGCAACGCGCATAGATCATAATATTCAGCCTGGACCCTATACTCCACATCTCCCGTCTGTAACCACTCTAACAGACAACTACCCCCCCTCCGTCCCACCCCTGCCTCTCTTCATATTTTGTGAGCAAGCTAATGCAAGTGTCACAGGGAAAGGAAAAACCACAGCTACTCACTGTGCTCGGAGCTGTGTTGCATTATCAACACAATGTCGTGTACAGTGCAGAGCCTCTGGGAAAATTTCAGGAAATTGTGTCATAATCAGACCGTTTCAATGTTATGACAGGAGGTTTACTAACAGACAAAATCCTTGGTATCTCTGTTATTTTAGTTATCAGGCTTATTGAAAAAAATATTGATGTGAGAACAAAGACTAGATTTGGCAATTTGAATGAAAATGTGTTCAGTGTCTATAATCTTGGCCGAAGCTACATTTCTCGACAATGGAAGAATTTGCGAAGATTATGTTCCCTGCCATATTTCTGAGGTGGATTTCTGTGAGTTTATGTTCTTGACTTTTTGTGAAATCAGGTTCAAAAATTAATTACTGCCATAAGTAAAATAAAAAGACAAAAACAACTCGATGTATTAGTTTTAACCCCACTGCATATTGATGACCAGAAGTAACTCTCCTCAGACTGTACAGGAAATGCAAGCCAGCTGAATCGGCATCTGTGTTTCTGTGTGTTTCTGTGTGTGTGTGTGTGTAATAAGAGGGCTTGAGGTCTGAGTCTTGCTTGTAAACAGGCCTGTAAATGAAACTAACGGCTTCCTCAGTCATTTAGCCAAAACCAGACTTACCATACCAGTCTGCGATGTATTTAAATTTGTCCTGCCAGCAACAGACTCTTCACACAGCTGGGAGGTCCAAACCTCCGTGTGTATTATTTCCCGGTTGGTTCGTCATCCTGTCCATTGGTTTTGTTTTATGGCCTGCCAGTCAGACCTGAATCAATCGTGATCTCAGCAAATACCAATGCTTAAACCTCATACTTTATCCATAATCCTAATACGCTTAATTTCACTTTTACTTAGTATAACTTGTAAAAGGTTCAGTGTGTAAGATTTAGGTGAAAGGGATCTATATACATAAATTAAATATAGAATAATCCTAGTGATGTTTTTCGCTAGTGTGTTTCATCTAAATTTTATGAATTATTGTTGCCCTAGAATGGGCCCTTTATATTGAAATACTTTATATTTACTTTAGGAGCAGGTCCTCTCTAACTATATTTATCTATTATCTCAGACAACACTTTTCAAATCAAGAAAACAAACCTCAATGGGGGCGACTCGTAAACTTTGTTACGATGTTGCCAGAAAATTTAAGTAAACGTTAGCTCGACAAAGTTTTCTCAAACCATAGACTAAAGATGGACGACATGTAATGTATCAAACTAAAAAGTCAAAGTACACGTCAATCGTCGTCCATCTTGATATACGGTCTATATACAGTCTATGGTTCAAACACCAGCTGTGAGACAAAAATTGATCCTCCCACCACTTGTGGGCAGCGTAGCAAGCTGAGAACACAACACTTACACATCATCACATAAAACGCAATAAGACAAATGGGTGACGTTGATACAGCAAACCTAAGCAGCCTGAGCAGGTATAGAGCAAAATCAGCATTAACATGGAGTCTTGTTCCTGGCAAAACAAGAACTAACTCTTGAACTAACGAATTAACTCTGTTTAACTCTAATTTGGTCTCTACCCCTCAGGTGAGGATCTGGAACTTTAGCTGCCAAATGCTCTAGAATTTTAACCAGCTGTTTGGTGCTGAGTTAGTTTACAGAGGGTTTATCAGAGCGTTTTTACTGGAAACAAGGTTGATGATGGAGATAAGAGTGAACTAAAACAATGAAGTTCCTTATAAAACCAAAACAACAAGCTGAATGACGTTAGAAAAGTAAATAGAGCTAAGGCGAACTCCAAAGTTTGATGATGTTTCACTGCGTTCATCTCTACAAATAACCTTTCATATTATATTTAATTGTTAATGTGAAGAATATTGATGGTGTAGCTTTAATAAAACCTTTCAAAATAAGTCTCTGCTAGCCCAGGTCACAGACTATTAGATTTCTACCCTCATAACAAATTTTATATGGAGCTCAAATTTACAAACTGCTTCTATACAAAGAAATGGAAAGCAACTGAGAACCATCTGGAAATAGTAAGGGTGCAGACCTCTGAAATAGGTGGATACAAAGAAAAGAGAGATTTCAAAGAATCCACTGAACTTCCAAACCTGCGTAGATGGTGTTGTATATGAACCGTGAGTTTCTGTGGGTATGAGATGTGATACGTGAGTGGATCTCTGCTGATCTCTGTGTTGCTGCTGTGACACTGCAGGGAGCCTCATACCAAACCGTTTTGACTGGTGGTTTCCGAGACAGGGTTTTGTTCAGAGGATAGGAATGACCAGAGGTTTAATGATTCCACCAGTCATAGATTTGTTTTTTAATGGCTGCAAATATAAAACCCTTTAACGGTGAATAACTTTTAAACTAATTGGAATGAGTATCTTTCTTTGAACCAGATTTTATGGAAATTGAACTCTATACTACTACTGATATCTGAAATCTGAGACCAGAACAGAACCAATCATCTATAATAAACAATCAACAATTGGAGCTGCTTTTCTTGACATGAAACTTGTTTTTGTCGCCTTTTCCCATGTCCTTTTTAACTTTGTTTCTCCACTACAATTAGATCATTTTAGCAAATCAGTGAGTCTGTAATGTAGGTAATGAATGATCAAGGTCATCCATCCATGATTAAGGACAATTTCTAAAGCACAAAAGCACATGTTCAGTCAGAGGCTCATTCCACTGCGAGCCACCGGGCAACCTCTCAGGTGTTCACATGTGCCATCTGGCTCTACAGTGTCAACAACCAGCCAGCTGGCAATTCCTGAAAACCTACATCTTCCCAACTGTTTAAGAGACACAGGTGAGCACTCACTAATACAGACTGGGTACCTTATTACAAATGTGTTTTCCTTTATAATACTGGTACTGTTTCCAAAGTGGTGAAAAGTAGAGCTAATACCAACTTTATAGGACGAAATGACATTGTCAACTAACACATCAACATATTACATCTGCAGCACTCAATTCAAATTTTAACTTGATTGAGAGAATAATTATTATTCATCATAATGAACATCAACAACCAACGTTAGTATTGTTGGCAGCGGCATTTTAGAGTGCGGGCCACACACAACGAGTGCAGTGACCATGGACTGTATACAAAGATGGAAGACTCCACTTCCTTCCACTATCCAGAAATGAAGCTGGAATATGAACACTGCCATCTTGTGCATTTGGAGCCAAGGCAGCAATCAAGGGATGGAGCAGCGGTTGCAAGGTTCTGCAAACACAGCTTTTTATTTGTTCATTGCCATTGGGGTATAAGAGAATTTCAACAAACAAAAAAATGCTTTTGAATTTGATCATCTAACCTCAGCCTTTAAAATAGCTGGATGCAGCAGCTGCACGTCTTCTCTTGTGTTTATAGGCTCTCAGCAGCAACATGGAAACAGGGAACTGTTTTCTTTCAGCTTCCATCCATCATGACTTCATCCACTGCGGCCGGTCATCACTGGGAACAAGCTTACACAGACTTCTATGTTTAATAGTTGTCCCTCAAAGGAACTCTGTGTGAGTAAATCCTGCTTCTGGTAAATGCTGTTCCAGACAGAGCACAAGTCTGATCATACCATCAAACACACAGACATGGTGTCACCTGGAAAGTATGGTGGTGGCTTTAGTAAAGGCACACACACACACACACACACACACACACACACACACACACACACACACACACACACACACACACACACACACACACACACACACATAAACTTAGAATTCTGTTTTTATGGACATGTCTATTTTTTTGTGTTATTGGACAGTCTGATTTAAAAAAACTAATTGAAGTAAAACCTTCTGTGCAGAAAATCTGTAATTTGTTAATAAATTAAATATGAAATACTTTTAATAGTAATGCTAATATAAAAATATATAATAAACATGTTAAAACTGTAAAAGGTTACATATATATATAAATATGGGTTTGTTTTAATGGTACACAACCCAAAAATGTTGGGATGCCTAAAAAGAAACTGCTGCATTAAATAACCCACAAAGTGAAAGCAACCATCTTTAAAAGAAATAATATGAATAATTCTAAATATCAGAATATTCCTTGATTTTAAAGTGAGTCAAATATGTTATATAGTACTTTGTACCCACAACAAAACAAATGATATTATCTCTACTTGCTTTGCATTTACTGGAAAACTGCACAGTCACTACTCATTTTTCTGTTATTACATATGTGACCACAGTTACTCGAACTTTGTGTTGCGATGACAAGATCTTTAACTCTTTATTGTCAAGGGGTATTGTGATTATGAGAAAAGATTATGTCTTCATCATTTGGGGAAACAACACCTATGACACAAATTCACCAGCTCGTCTTTCCTGGTTTGTGGCACTGAGAGGAAATGCAGACGGTGTTACGATCAGTGAGTCAGCACTTGGCGACTTTTCTCATTAAGCTGAGTCAGTTGCAATTAGAAGCTGAGTAAGTTGTGAAATATAGAATTCATAAGTATGAGATGACGGGAATCATAATGACATTCATTCAGTTGCTATCTTGCTCAGTTTGTTGAACTTTAAAAGGTTGAAATCAAACTCCCACAGGGGTCTGCACCTCTCTGCAAGTCTGAAATACTGTTGGCATCAGAATTACATAAAAAGAGAGTGGGAGTTTGTTTGCAAAATGAAAAATAACGAATGCATTTTTATTAGCGAAGCTCCTGTGTGACTCTGGTGGCAACCTTTATCTATTTTGGATGTCATTGCTCCAACCTGTTCTCCTCAGTCTGCATGTTAAAGGCTTCCTCTAACAATAAGCTGAAATGAGTGCAGCGATGTTAAACACACACCAAAACTCAGTCCTTTAACCCAAATGTCAGGGTATTGAAAACCGAACAGTCTCCACTAATACTTGTGCTGTTACATAGATCTCTCTGTATTTACCAAAATGTATGTATTGTTCATTTTTCTTGTACATATACTGTACTTATGGCATTTGCATGTATTGTTGATACTGTTCACAACGGGACTCTATACAATAGGCTACATACATTCATTAGTCCTGTCCACACTGTAGACTAAGGTAGATTAAATAGCAATGATTTTGGAGTTGTTCGGTTTTCTTTTTCAGTTATTACAGACAGATGCATCCAAAAAAAAGTCAAAGATATAACGATCTGTATTGTATTTCACTTATATATATTTCTTTGTTCCATTTGTGTTTATTTAGACATTTTTAATCTTCCATTGTAGACATCATAATGAAATCACTGATACATTGTTGCTGTTGTCACTATGCACATCTGACTTATTGATTTGTTTAATACTCTCACAAGGTCACCTCTCTTTATTATACAATAGAAAAAGTTTGACAAATCAATGTTGAAGTTTACTGTGTAACATTTATATTATATTTGCAAAGGAGGCATCAAATCCTTTTCATCTTGGTCCCTGCTCCTGTGGTGGATGGGGTGGCAGTTCAATACTCTCCAGCGGACTGAGTCAGAGTCTCTGAAGAGAAAGCTACTGCATTTTGCCATTAATACATATTTCCCTTTGCTCTCGGTCAGCTTACTTTAACCAGAGCACATGTCTCTGTACAGGCAGAAATAAGAGGATTTGTCACAGTTCCTACACGCTAATGACACACAGATGTACAACAATGCTGAGGCTGCAAGGGATGAGAGACAGAAACCCATGGGAATGCACTGGTGGTATGAGAAATGTTTTGATCAGAACTTTTGGCATTACAGTAAAATAACACTGGTTAAGTGAACGAGTTCAAGCTTTGGCATCTTTTGAAGGTCAGTTTTCTCTTCAGGGTCTGACTGTGGAGTGAAGACATATCCAATTCTGCCCTGGTTTCCTGCTATGAGGCTGAGTTGTTTGAGTTTATAAATGATGAGTTGGGTTCAGATGAGTTATGATATTTTCTTGTTCACTAACATGCAGTAAATCCTAATTTCAGGCGGCGGGGTCAGATGTGAATACTTTCAAGCTCCCGCAGGCAGTAGATCAAGTCAGAGGGCATCTGATGGTAGGACATTTTGTTTCCGTCCAATCGCAGGATCTTCATCCTGGAGTAGGACAGAGGTCCCACCTCTCTGCAGAAACTGGTCATGTTGAACTCTGTGATGAACGGATGGGAAATAGGCTTTTTAAAACATATACAGACCACATTTTATCAGTAGAGACCCATTATTTAACCAAATGAGAGCCATCTGCTTATCGCTGTCTTGTCAAATCATTGTTGATACTAACCCGGTACTGAGAGCTTTGATTCCACATCATATAACATGTGCTCAACATGTCTATATGCTTAAGGTGGATCCCTTCAATTACTTTTCTCACATTTGCAGCCTGTGAGTTCCCCCCTTCTTCTCAGAGAGTCTGCATTCACCATTAGATCTCTTGCAGGTGCTCTGGTGTAAGCAGTGGCAGATGAAAACCACAAGACCCTCCTCTGCTTTCTCACTTAGTTTCAGTTGTAGAGTGTCTCTCGGCTCAGACTCAAGGCTTTGGAACAGGAACGGGACTATGGCTTTGAGACTGCTAGCTAGACGATGAGGTGTGTGTTTTTGTGGAAGTGTTTTGGAGTCTCCGTCTCGTTGGTATGCTGCTGAATGGTTGTGTGTGAGTCCTGGCTACAAGGCTGCTGCAATGTGATATGAATCCTACCTGTCAAAAATGGGGCAGAATGGCGGGAAGCGGATAGAGACAGAGCGGAGGGGAGATTGAAGAGGGGAACAGCATGTGCTTCTGGCTCATCTGGCACGCTCCCCTCTAAATCCTTTACAGATGTTTTCATAACACTCTCCTCGCTACTTTCGCCCAATGCAAACAGCTAATATTCCCTCCCCTCTTATCTCCTCCACCCTCTTTTCACTTTCTTTCCTGTCCATGTCTCCCTCCCGACCCGAGTCCCTCCCTTCCCTTCATTCACGCCCCTTCATCCATTTCTTTCCCGCCTTGCCTGCCAGCTGCCCAGCCAATCCCGAGTCCACATCGAGTGAAGAGCTGTGTTGGAGGAGTTCTGGTTTCTTCACAGTTTCTGTCACATTTTCCACATTTCTCCTTCCCCCTTTCTGCAGTGTTTAGGTGTCTGACCTCCATAGGTGGTCACACCCATAACTCAATAATTGAAAAATGCATGAAAGTGCACATGTGTGGGGAAATTATAGCTTTTCCTAGAAATGAAGTCAGTGACATCTCTACATTTACAGTGTGAGAGGAGATTGCAGCTCTGTGTGCACCTCACCTTGTATTTCATTGGCCTCCAGGTAGAGGTACTGCAGGCTGCTGGGAACTGTAGGAATGGTTGTGAGTTTGTTATAAGAAAGGTCCAATTCCACCAAGCTGGAGAGGTTGAAGACCCACGGGTGGACACCGCCACTTTGCAAACCACAGTGACTTAAACGCAGGTACTTAAGCTTGAGGAGCCCGGTGAAACTGCCGTTGTCCAGCCCAGATAAAGAGTTATTGGACAGATAGAGCTGCTGGATGGACGAAGGTAAATGTCGGGGGAGGGACGAGATCAAATTTCCACCGAGGTGTAACAGATTCAGACTGATCAGACCTGCAACACAGCAGAAGATAAAAACACAGCTAAAGATGCACAAATATATACTGATAAATATATGTGACAGAATTAGGGTTAATAATCAGTTCAGAGCGGTAACAAGGCCAAACATCAGGTTCTGGGATGTGGTAAAAATCCACTTATACACGGCAAATATATTGTAAAAATGTTTTCTCGACATATAGAACTATAAAAGCGGTCTGAGAGGTTATACCTCTGCCAATGCTATTGCCCATCTTGCCAAAAGCCAATTATATTTTGAGAAATGTTGGTTGATGTGCATTGTCCTTATAAATGTCCTACTTGTTCTATTAAATGTAAGAGGTTTCATTGAAATATAGTCTTGACCAGTGTCCAAGCAGCACACTGCAGCTGTAGCTTTGCCTTTTCTTTACCGGCCTTCAATGTTATTTTTATGATCTTAATTTTCATTTATAGAGCAATTTCACACCTCAAATGAAAGAATGAAGAATCAAATGAAATTGAGGACAGAATGTAAGACTGTATGATGCTGACTGACATAACTCACTGTTGAATTACACAACACCTTTACTCAAAGACTTTTAAACCCATGTAAAATGTAAAACAACAAATTTTCTGGTTACTCTGGAGGGGATTAAAGTCAATTTTAAAAGATCAAGAAAAAAGCTCTTTTGTCTCTGTGGATCCTGTAAAAATGTTTCATTGAAATCCACTTTGAAGATTGTGCGTATGTTGTGTATGACAGTTGTTTTTACTTTGTTGTAACATTCCTTTGCTGCCCTCTTGGGTGTGGCTCTCTTGAGTAAGAGATTTTAATCCAAATAAGACTTTGACCTAGATCAGAATAACATATGCATGCCACTGTTTCAAGTCATTGCACTTTCTGCAGGTAAAAGACAGCAGCACAAGGCTGTGACAACCTTTCTTGGTTTTCATCTAGTGTGTACAGGGGTATATGTGATGCATGTATAGAGAGGAAATGACACATTCCACTACCTCTGAGGTCTCCCTCTGTGATGGTTTGCAGTCTGTTTCCCTGCAGCAGCAGCAGCGTCAGGTTGTGCAGCTTCTGGAAAGCTCCGGGCCTGATGCTGCTGATTTGGTTGTGAGCCAGTCGCAGCTGCTTGAGACCTGCTGGTAGCACGTCGGGCACTGAAGTCAGGTGGTTGTTGTTGGCAAAAAAGTAGCACAGCTGGGTCTGGTTCTGCAGGGAGGCCCGGTCCAGCGTCTCACTCGTCAGCTGGTTGTGGTCCAGGATGAGCCAGCGGAGCTCGGTAATGTTGACCAGTACAGAGGAGGACAGGGACGAGATGTTGTTGTGCTGGGAAAAAACAGATTTTCTCACTTCCACATGAAATAGAACATAGAGGAGATTGCTCACTGTGAAATCTCTACAGTGCGAAGACCAGGCGGACCATTGTAAAGATAAAACATGCTCAGTGGCACATTCCGTCTTTCTTACCTGTAGAAAAAGGTACTGAGTTGTGTCTGGCAGGTCGTCAGGGATGTCTGCCTGGCCTCTGTGGTCACAGTAGAGCGCTGTGGGCCACTGGATGGGGCAGTCACACTGTTCAGGGCAGGTCTGCGGGTTGTTAGCTCGGAACCAGGCTGGGTTCATCCGCCCCTGCAGGCTCAGAACACTGGGCTCACCCAGCATGCGGTCAATCCACAGAGGAACCCCTCCGTAGTCCGTTTCGGCGACAACAGTGGCCGAAGCAGAGTGAACAACACACAGTAGCACCACCACGGCACAGCAGAAGAGAGCCATGGAGACAGCTGGGTAGAAATCCTACAAAATTAAACAGGAAGATAAACGTGTTAAAGAGGCAGATTTTAGGTTTTAAAGTCAGGACATGACTATAACCCTGGGAATGTTTTTAAATGTCTTCTGTGGTTAGTCTGAGCAAATCACTTTAATGATATCCATCAGCGTCTTAACTTTGGCGCGGGTTTGAACTCTGATGTGGGTATTCACCTGGCAGGGAGAGTTCAGTGCAACATGGTTTCAACTAAAGGGAAGTTCAGAATACAGGATTTTTGGAGCTTGACCCAACTGCATAATTGTTGGCCATTAACTTTTAACAATGCTTGCACCATGATCCCAGAAATAGCAAAGCTGCCTGATGGTTTAGTCAATCCATCACTTTGCTCAGGACTGAAATATCTGGGTTTCAGTGTGAGGTGAAGCAATGTCACCTTTTTATTGCAGCCCCTCTCGTTATGTCAATAATTAATAAATAGTTTTAAATTGAAATTGTGCAGCACTGTCTGAAATGCAGCAAAAGTTGAGAAACGTTTGCATGCAATTGTCTAAGCGATGACGCCTCTATAGTTGAGAAGGGAGAAAATATACGTTTTCCCTGCATGCACAGCTGTCGGTGGTTACGGTGGTACCATCAGAGCAGGAACGCACAAAAGCAAACACACAAAAACACACACCAAGACTCTCAGTTACAAAGGGTTGCATCATTAGGAAGTTTGATTTGACCAGCAAGTTTGCAGTGTTGCATTTTGCCTTCCTCAGTCTTACAGTACAGCACATGCTCCAAAGGTTTCCAAGACATTAGCTGACTTATGCAATCACGACTCGTCAGAGCAGCTGTAATCGAACAGGGATACGCTGGAGCTCTGATCATTTCCAGTTGTGCCAGTTTTCCAGCTTTTTACGGATAAGAAACAAACAGACACGTACCTGATAATCAGTAGTTGCAGAGCAGAGCCAGGTTGCCGTGAATTTCCAATAAAATTATGAAATAGTGTGTTCATGTGCAACTGTGTGTGTGTGCGTGTGTGTAATGTGTGCGTAGGTGTCTGTGTGTTTTCAAGTGAGCATATGTGTTTTTTCCTTTCTTTAAACGCTGCCCACATCACAGACCCCAGACCTCCTCCATAATCTTCCCTCACTTTTTCCTTTTCCCTTCTCTCAGCCCTTGGTAACAGTTGAACCCTCATGTTGGTGAATACACAGAAAGACTGATGAGGATGAGGGGTGAAGAAGAAGGGAGAGAAGAGAGCAGAGAAGAAATGAGGGCAACAGATCAGTTTGGATTCTGATGGTGCAGAGCTGTGTGTGTGTGTGTGAGACTGGTTCTAGATGTGGAGACATTCACGCCACAAAGTACCTGGGGAGCCAAAGAGACCATTCTGTGCATGTGTGTGCGTCTCTGTAACTCTGTGGCCATCTGTGTGTTTGCTTTTGTGCGTGCGTGCATGCATGTGTATGTACGTGTGCATCTCTGTGATAATATGTGTCTGTGTCTGCATGCATGCATGTATGTATGTATGCGTGCATGCTATGCATGCATATGTGTATGTGTGTGTGTATGTGTGTGTGTGTGTGTGTGTGTGTGTGTGTGTGTGTGTGTGTGTGTGTGTGTGTGTGTGTGTGTGTGTGTGTGTGTGTGTGTGTGTGTGTGTGAAGGAACGTCTTGCAAGAATCTGAGCAGAGCAGAGTAAAACGATTCCAGATTCCTCTCCCCTCAAATACGAGAAGCTGCTGTGAGAAAAGAAGCAAGGTAGCAAAAAAGAGACAGAAAAGTCCTGATCAGTAAATGAAATGAGCGCCCTCTAGGAAAAACAAACAGAACGACACCAACTACAGAGCTCAGATAAACTTGAAACATAATAAGTGCCTGTATATGATTTAATTGGGTTAAAAAAAGGGTGATGAAGCATTTTCTTGTTACCACAAATCTTGAAAAGAATGTGTTTTACTGTAAATACCACAGTGCTGTTTCAGTGTGTGCGTGGCAGAGGCTTCTGCGGCAGTTTAGTGTTAATTACACATACAGTTAATGAATGGGCAGGCAATCAACAGGGCAATAAAAACAATGTGTGTGTGCAGTTCAGCTACATGTGTCAGATACACCAACTACTAATTTTTCAAGGCTCACTGTTCAATGAAGAAATTCTACCAATTACTGACCAATGTATTATAACATTGCACCGTTCAAAACACAGGTGGCATGGTGGTTCAGTGGTCTGCACTTCCACCTCACAGCAAAAAGGTTATGGTTTGAATCCTGGTTCAGCCAGGCCTTCCTTGTGTGGATTCGTACACATTTTTCTTCTGCCCTCAACCACAGTCCAAAGACTTGTAATGGTTAGGTTAAGTGGACACCAATTGACCATAGGTGTGAATCAGAGTGTCACAGGGACTACTCTGTATGTAGTCCCTGTGACTTCCTGTGACCGGTGCAGTATCAGCTGGGATTGGCTGCAGCCCCCCCACAACCCTTAAAGGAGAAGCCGTACAGATAATGGATAATATCGCTGTAATATGACGCTCGGTTGTCACCTCTGAGATTAATCATGTAGCCGATAACTATGTATGATTTCTTGTATAACATGCTTGCTAATGAGTCATCATCTATTTGCTGAAATTAAATTTTCCGACACAGTAGCTGCCCTCGGGTGGTTTCCTGTTTGGAAGCTGGCAGATATAGCAGCTCCTTAAATAGTCTGTTAAGCTGGGAACTTTTTAAATAATCTTCTGTGACCGCAATGTTGCACATGTTTCCACCTGCTCCCATGCTCTGAGTCACATGCACATCCCTAAAAAATAGGTTTGGAGTCTTGCCACTGTCGTGAAGTGTAACATACTGGAAATGTGTTTTTAATACCAGGTAACTTCTTTCCCAAATTTGTTGCCTAATAAGTTTCGAAGTTCAGTCTTGACCTCGGAAACAAAAAGTTGATCAAACAGTGTCACCTTAACGTCCATTTAGTGGCTGTTCTAAAGCTTTCAATCGTTATACATGAACTTCATGAGCAAATTGAGTTTACTCAGTTGTTGAAATGTTTATTCATTTTTTTCTTCTTATCTGATATTTGTCCTCCAATATTACAAAAATACAGATGCTGATGACGTCTATTCCATTGTTTATGATTTTAATGATCAAAACAAAAGAACTGAGCCTGTTTCTTCTTCCTCCTCTTTTTCTTCTTGGTATATTTTCCATTCACCATCTGCTCCCTGTATTTCCTGTCATCAACACTAGAGGGCTCTACTTCATCAGTGATCAGCAGCAGATACAGGTTTGGATAAACTAAGGTAAAGGTCTACTTTTCTAAAGTTTCCACACTAAATAAAAACATGTATCCATCTCTGAAGAGGATTATTGTAAAGAAAAAGAACAATTCCACAGATAGGATGAATATATATAAGTCTTAGGTGAGATATTTTTCTTTTTAAACCATATTCATTCTTATAGTATTACAATTTTTTTTTACCATTTTCATGGCACCAAAGCCCTGACTCTGACAGTGAGTTTTGACGGTTACTATAGTTACATGTCCCAGCATGGTGTTGAACTGGAGATCTTCTAGTTGCGTGGATCGTAGACCACTGAGCTTCAGTGTATTATTACGATCTCCTTTTTCAGTGTAGCACAGCAGATGTAACATCAGCAACATCATACATTTTGCCATGATGACACCACAATTTAGTTTAAATCTTTAATTAACACTGTGACCAATGCCGATAGACATAAAGCAGCTGTTTTTATCTGGCTGTGAAAAAGATGGGCAGCTTGATGTGGTGTGTGTGTGTGTGTGTGTGTGTGTGTGTGTGTGTGTGTGTGTGTGTGTGTGTGTGTTTGTGTGTGTGTGTGTGTGTGTGTGTGCACGGACATCTGCTTTCTATCGCCTGGTTCACGCTGCCCCTTGGCCCTGGGGTACCATGGTTCAAATTACCTTGGGGAGCCACATTGTTCAGGGAATACTAAGATCAGATCTGTGTGGATCTTCTTCAGTCAGGTTATGTAATTATTAAACCATCTCTGTATATCAAATATAATTGAGTGTATTTTCTGAACAAGAGTGTTTGTTGTCGTGGATACGTGAAGAAAATTCACCTTGTGGAGACACAATCCTGGTTCCCACAAGGTTAACCATTACATTGTCAGGTCAAGACTTGTTTTATGGGTGATCATAGGGTAAAGATGGCGTTAGGCATGAAATGACTACATTTAAGTTCAGAGTTATTGTTTGAGAAGTTGATGTGAGTCTGAAAAGTATCGTCCTAAGTGACAAAGCAATTTCCTGAATGAAAAATTCCTCTGACATTCCTGTGAAGAGTTTAGGGCTGGAGTGAAAAAGGGCTTCCTGCTCTGATCTTCTGATCCCTGCTCAGCGCTGCTCATGACCCAGACAGGAGACCGTGGGTATGGAAGGGGATGGGGGATGGGGGATGGGGGATGGGGGTGTTTTGGGCTACCCAGAGTCCACCTGGGCCTCTCACTTTGAAGTCCTGGTAAGCAGAGATTCAGCTTCCCATTTCTTCATGTTGTTATATGTAGATACGTATCTTTACAGCAGAGTTTATCTACTCAAGCAGGCTGCCTAACATGTTGTGTTGCAAGACGTATTAACTCATCAGGCTCATAGGTTTGCCGTTAGCCATGAGTCAAAGGTCAGAGCTCATCCTGGTTCAGTTCAGACATAAACAGCTTTTATGGAGAAATGAAGCCATTTTTAGAAATAAGTCCGAAACTCATAAAAGTACATATGAATTAATGAATGTGGCTGTTGTAATGTTTCACAGAGCTGGGCAGAGTGATGCCAGGTCTCCTCTGCTGCATCTGGTGTCCACAGATGCCTGCGGCCACATGAAAAAAATAAAGAACAGTTTCCTTATGATGCAGCTGCAGAAACTTGCAAAAGCCACGAAATAGTCAAACACATAAAAAGACAATGTGTCATTCATTCTTTTTGATTTTTTTATGGATATTCATAAAGACATAGCATGTATAGACATATTTAAAGGCACTATTATAGTTTTAGAATTTGATTTAGCTTTCTCTGTGATTCTAGTATTAGCAGTAGAGAGGAGGGACACAAGGGGGGGAGTGTGGTGACTCAAAGTAACACCATGATTGTAAGACTGGATGAAATAGTTTGGACGCTTGCATTCACTGCCAACGACTTCTGACGTTTAATAAACGATTTGACAAACCAAGAGTGAAGCGTGCATGTCTACACGTCTCCAAACCATTTTCCCCAGTCTCACAATCACAGTGGGACTTTGAGAAGCAATAGTCAGTCACCACATTTAAGTCAAAAACTGTCCGCTCATTCCTGTGGGCTCTACTATATATATTTATATATCACATTTCCTGGAACCATACATCCACCAGTGGCCACCAGTGCTCCAAGGGACTCACAAAATACAGCAAAATCTGCATACATACATAATGGCTATAGATCGAGTTGTCTGACTCTTCTGGGGGAGGGTATTTGTTCATCCTGAGGGTTTCCTCCCCAACCCTTTTGCAAAAAACTATAATTATTACATAAATATTTACATCACAAACAGATTTGTCTATTCCAGGGTTGAAAAAGGTATCATTTGTCATATGCAAAAACACGTTTGTCTCTATGTCTGTGTTTTATTAAAGTTTACATTGGTGTCATACATTAAATCTTCCATTAAATTAATGTTTAATCTGTTGCAAAACAAGTTGTGCGCATTTAATCCTGTTGAATTATTTCAACTTAAGGGGGTTGCAGTTTTTTAAGTCAATAAGAGCATTTGAAGAAAACAACGTCTGTAGCTCATTGAACTTTTTTTTCCTTTCAATTTAATCGACACTCCTTCACTGTGTCCTGGCTTTTACTTCGTAGGAAGTGGACAGATATAAGAGGGATAATGATGAGAAGAAACAGAGAATTTGGTTTTGAAAGAGAAAAGGGGGAACAATATTTGAGGAGTCCATACCTAAAAGTGGGAGAAACCCCTTGATTCAGATGTAGCTGGTGTCGGAGTGAAGATGCGGGGGCAGGAAGAGGCCCACATTAAGCACACACACACAACATGAGACGAGTTTCACACATGTTTTCATTTAACCCTCTACAACATGGAAGGTCGATGGAGAGGAATGAGGAAAGTTGGATCCGCCCCCCTTGGTCAAATCCTTGTCAGGGAGTTTAAAAAAACAAATACTATAATAGCTTCAGTAATCATCTTTGGAAGATTTCCAATTGCACAGAGCTTTACTATTGATAGGACAAAATGTTCTAGACCCATTAAATAACTGTATAGTTAAAATAAAAAGTGCCTCTAAACCCGCCTATGCCCATTTTTGGTACAAAATCTTGCACATGCACTTTTGGCTGTAGATCGAGTTGTCTGACTTTATTGGGGAGTATATTTTTCATCCTGAGGGATTCCACCCGAACCCTTATAGCAAAAATATAAGAAAATACTTACATCACAAATAGTTTCAACTATTCCAGGGTTGAAACATTGTGAAATTTGTCCCCTTCAAAAACACGTATGTGTCCATATCTGTGCTCCATATATGTTTTTTTAAGTTCACAGCAAAACAGATACAACACCTCTGTTGATTTTGTGCAATGGTCAGCATGTGGTATTGTTCGCTTTATGTACAGAAAGGATAACTAACATTTTTAATTAATTTTGTAGTTTTGATCCAGTGAGCTTTGGAACCAAAATCAGATGTGCAAATACTGAGGAAATAGTATGTTTCAGCTCAGAGGGGGAGAATGTACTGCACACAGATGGGAAAAATCCCCCTCACAGGCTCTGCATCTCACATGCCTGGTGTTGGTGGAGAAGGAGGCTCCAGACTGGGGGTGAGGGGTGTGGGGTGCAGTGGGCCGTGCCTGAACGAACAAAACGGGGTGCAGGAGGGCGGATTATGGGGTGGAAGCAGCCAACAGAAAAAGAATGGAGAGGGGTGGAGAGGGGGATGGCAGAATGGGAAGGAGAACAGGGAGGGGATGAGAGGTATTTTTGTGTGATTGTCGAAGTCCCCTCCACTCCTGAGCTAACTCTGAGAGAGACAGGGGGGACAAAGAGGGCCAGGCTACCTCTGATCAGGTAGGTGTGTGTGTGTTTGTATGTGTGTGAACATGTGTCTGTCTGTCACTGCAGTGTCTTTCTGTGAAACCTCATTGGGGAAACATAAACACATGATGATAGAGACACATTTTGGTGGTGCTTTTTCGTCTTCTGCAAAATCACAGGGTCATTATTGGACGTTTTCCCACAATTCTGGCGCTACAGAGAGAAACATTTACAAAGGTGGTTTTTCCTTTTTTCAACGTTTCCTCTGTGGATTAAGACCCTTAAGAATGTGCCTCCCTGCAGGCTGTTTCCAAAACAAGGCCAGTGCCTGCACTGCCCTGCTCCACTCCAAAGGTGTGAGACAGTGTGCTTTTAATTCTTTGACTTTGCTGCTGAATGATCATTTTATTATTTCATTTTTCATGTACCTCTACATTATATAAGAGAAAGAACTTTGAAACAGAAACATGTTTTTTTCCATCTCTTTACTCTGAACTATTTCAAAATGTTTAAAATTCGAACAAAATGATTATGGTTTGTGACTGTCTGTGTTTTTTCTAAATGTTCTTGCCATGTCTGTCTTTGTAGATTACATAAAGGTTCTGAGTGACTGCGACAATGTTCCTGGCGACCATCTTCTTCTTCTCTGCCCTGCTCCCGTTCTCTCTTTCCCATCGACGGGACCCCTTCGCTTGGCTGTATGGCCGCCAAGGGTATGCTGTTGCCTCCCTGCAGGAGGGCACCTCAGGAGGCCAGTGTCCTGAAGAGTGTGACTGTCCCCCCACCTTCCCAGTTGCCATGTACTGTGACGGGCGGGGCCTGACAGCCATGCCAAATGTTCCTGCCCGTATCAAGTACTTGTACCTCCAGAACAATGCCATCACTTCTGTGCCTGAGTCGGCTCTGGTCAATGCAACCAGTCTGGTGTGGTTAATGATGCACTACAACCAGCTGACAACTGAAGCCATTGACAAGAAGGTAAATCTGCATCTGGTCTTAGTCAGATCCAGACACACATGAGCTCAGAGAATGATGGAGAACTGCTGCTCTTTATGGATGTCAGATGGCTGACAGCTGGTGAACAGGTTGAGTAATTACAGAGGGAACGTGACAGCTTTATGTTTGCATGTGTGAGGAGGAAAAATGGGGATTTTTATGTGTTGTTCTTTCATGTCTGATTCCCCCTTTGCTACAGTCGACATGCTGTGTCATACAGATTTTAATGCAGATAAATCTGGATCAGATTTTCATCTGATGGAAAATTGGAAAATGAAATGGAAACATTTATCTTTGGCTGATGGTCGGACAGAAAGACAGACAGACAGACAGACAGACAGACAGACAGACAGACAGACAGGCAGACAGACAGACAGACAGACTTCCTGGAGACAGGATGTCGTGCTTATAGATTCGAGTGATGTGCGGTTCAGCCTGCCACACATTAACCCTCCCCTGCAGTCGCTGAGAGGAAATGGAATATTTCTGACATGACCACAAAGATCTTCTTTCTTTAATTTTTGATGATGATGACATATATTTAAATGACTAAATGTGATGTTCGACTTTTTCAATCCTTTTGATGGTGAGTTTGGTTGAATTTACTTTGATGTCGCTCACCCTCTACATCATATTTAGGTGTTTCTGAAGTTGGAGGGACTGGAGCGTTTATATCTACAGCACAACAATCTGACCAGCATTCCTTCCAACCTCCCCCGCTCCCTGCGAGATCTGAGAATCCATCATAACAAGATTGAAAAGGTAATGGTTTGCATTGGTTGATCTTCATGCAGCGCTCCTCTCTACTTTCAGATTTTAAAGTTATCACACTGTTGCCTAGGTATCACCTGCAGACCTAGAGGGAATGGATAACCTCACTATCCTGTATCTCCATGATAATGCGCTCACAGACATGAGCACATCACTGAAGGCACTGACATCTCTCACACTGCTGGACATCAGTGGCAACAAGCTGACAAAGGTGAACCAATGTTTTAATATGTGTCCCATTAAATTTACAGACAAGATTCAGACTTCCTAGAGAATTTTCAAATTAATGATCCCAGGTCCCGGAGGCCCTCCCTGACCATCTGCACCAACTCTATCTGGAGTCCAACTCCATCGACTCAGTGCCAGCGGACTTCCTGGGTGGTCTCACACAGCTGCAGTATGTCAGGATGGGCCACAACCAGCTGACAGACAAGGGCATCCCTCCCAACACCTTTAACGTGACGGGCCTGGTGGAGCTGGACCTGAGCTTCAACAAGCTGGAGAGAATCCCCATAGTCAGCACCACACTGCAACACCTCTACCTGCAGGCAAACCAAATCAAAGGTAACATACATGAAAATACAAATGTCAATATCCCTATCCCAATATTTTATTAGATTATTTTTGGAATACATAAAATAATTAGACTCAGGACCTTAAGGTCAGAAATCAAACCCATTAAATGTGCTCTAAAGGTCCTGGCTCCAGCATTGTAGCTTTTATTATTCGTCATATGACATCACAATGGCCCACATTTGCATAATGTACTCTGATCAATAAAATAAATGCTCATCTGGCACGCCCCCAACAAAGCGAGGAAAATCGACATTGGAGGCCGACATTTCCTCCAAGCACTTGAAGCTTTTGACCAATCACAACAAAATGGGTCAGCTGGCCAATCAGAGCAGACTGGGCTTTGTTGTAAGGGGGGCCTTAAAGAGACAGGATCTAAAACCTAGCATTTAAGACAGAGGCTGAAAAGAGGAGCTGCTGCAATGGACAGTGTGAAGAAGGTGATGTTAACATTTAGAAGTTAATATTTTGTCAGCATTAAAATCGTAAACCTCAATATGAGCTTACTGTGTCCCATTTGAAGGTTACAATCCTGAAAATGAAGTAATATTTGATGATGGTTTAAAATAAAAACTGTATGAAAGCAGAATAATGACACTATTTAATACTTTCGTGGTTTCATTTTGACTCAGACAAGTGTTGCGTTAACATGGAGGGTTTTTTACATCTGCATTATGTAATCCTCTCTTACTCTGTTCTGTGGCTGTAGAGTTCACTCTGGGGAGTTTCTGCAGCTTCATGGATGTGACCAATTTCTCCAAACTGCTGACGGTGCGACTGGATGGAAACGAGATCGGTCGTCAGGACATCCCCTCAGAGTCATCCTTGTGCCTGCGGATGGCTTCTGACATCGAGGTCTAACTATGTGAACAACACAGCTTGTGTGCACCATAATGTAACACATTATTTTTGTGAGATGTGCAAAAAGCAAAGTGCAGCAGGGATGATATGATTTAACACCAGCATGAGATGGCAGGAGCTCATATCTTCTATACATTATCCTGAGAAAAAAGACTGTTTGGGTAAACTTTACTTCAGACAAGCTTAAACATGGCCTAATCTCTGTCAAAAAATATAAATCTAAATTAGACTTACATGCTTCAATTACAGTCAATACATTTTTTTTTTGCTCCTTGAAACTAATCAGACCCTGATTTTATTGATCAATAAGTTGCGGTGAGGATCAATGATCTGTGTATGTTATGATATATATAGTGTTTATATCTCTCTTTCTCCTTATGTCTTGATTTGTGTTTTTCATTGTTTTTCTCTTATGATAAAAGTGTGTATCATGTATGATATGTTCATAAGCTGTCGCTGAATCCTATTACACAATAGTGTCCGCTGCATGAAATTACCTTGTTTGAATGGGATGCATTATTTCAAATATTAATTTCATTTGTTTTAAAACATGCTGTGACTCCTGTTTTTGCACAGTGAAATCAGCTTTCCTTAGAGGATTAGAAAATATCCATGTACAATGTAAAAATATCTCCATACAGTACTGTAGTGACTCACATACAGAGGGTGATATGATTATTGAGTTAATGTATGTATTGCATGGTTTGATTACCATATTTATGTTTACAAGCCTTTCTTGGAATAAATAAAAGTAAAACATACTCTTTGCTCTTTATGTGCAGTTTCCTGTATTTGTCCATGTCTGTGTGAGTATGTGTATGATTCACTGTTTTTATGGACTGTAGCGCAGCACAGGAAAGAGCTACAGAGTGCTGTAACAATGAAGCTTTTGTTGAATGGAACTTTATCCAAACAATAAACCTGCTACATATTGAGTTAAGGCTCATGCAGACACCGTGTCTTGCTGTTAAATACAACACATGCACTTGTCTGAAAGGTTCATGAATGAACTTTTATTAATTCTACATATCCGGGTGACTACAAATGTCAGTCACTTCCTGCTTCACATACACATTGTTCATGATGTGGAATGTGAATAAAGTTACTCAGGGCAGTAGAGTACACGTTCATGGACTGATACTGGTCATAAAGGATTTGGAGGATGCACAGTCCCCAGCCTAATGGAGAGGATGGATCAGTACTTTTAGTTGAGTGCTTTATTTAAACTCTGAGGTGCGTAATAAAAGAAGCTTGAGACAAGAAAACCTCAAAGAATTGAAACCCTTTAACTCTTGGTATGTTCATCTAATAAATAAAATGAATAGGATGTTGGCACAAAGTGGATAATAAAGGCAATGAGCCAGAGGAAGAAAAGGCTAACATTGTATGGGCTAGTGGGTCAGAGGTAGGAAAGCCTTCTGTAGAGATATTAGAAATCTCAAACCTTACATTGAAACGCTTTACAAAATATTCTGGCTTTTCATCACCTTCTATTCTCAATACTGTTTGTTCCCTACAGTCATGTCATTCCATCTGTGAGAGGCAACAAAGACTTGATGTCTATTGACTGTGGGGTGGCTGAACAGGCAAGTGATTCATACGGCTGAGCTGTCCCGCTAGAGACAGAGAGCTGACCTCAAGTCCATCTGGCTAAACTTAAAAAACATGTTTGGACTCAAAGGCATTTTCTTCATCCCACCATCCCACATCCAACTCCAGCCACTCCACATCCCTCTGAATGGCCGTTATCTTCACTTGGAGGATACTGATCTTCTGTCTTCCACACTGATTTCTAAGAAGAATCAAGACTGATTCCTGCATGTGTTTGTGTAACTGGGGGTTGTAACATCACTGTCAGCTGTTTTTGTAATCTGTGGACACACCAGTCATCACAGCTAATGTATATTATAGGTTTACAGTGGTTAGACTGTGGTTGAACGTTATTGACCAAAATGCCTCAGGGACTAAAAGACTTCTCACTCCACACCATTTAAAACTTAGGCATCAGTATGGAGGAATCAGGTTTGGTCTGATAGTGGAATTGTTGGAGCGCACACTCAAACCAGCGGGTCCCCTTTTTGACTCCTGGTCAGCCAGTCCATTTACTGTTTGTCATTTCTTCCTGTTTCCTGTCTCTCCTTCACTATATGTCAAATAAAAGGCAGAAAAGTCAAAAAATATACTTTAAAAAGGAGGAATTGTGATATTGATCACAGTAAATCTAGTGATGCGAGCATTTGACTCACTTTCAAAATATAAAAGCCAAGAAGTCTTGCGGATCAAAATGATCCGTAAGACTTGGCTACTGAGTGTATATCACACAGCCAAAGTGAATAGGTAACAGAAGTCAAGGGGACAAGGGAAAATGTATCAAAGGCTCAGATTTATGTTGTGGTTCATAGTGAGCACCTTAAATTACCACAATATATTTTTCACATATATTACAAATAAGATGTACAATGAGAATCAAACTAATACACAATAAAATTAAGTGACTTTTGACTTTCTCTCTATTCATAAAACTTTACACAGCAGTAAACATATACAGTATATTTTTATAGACATATATATGAAGTCACTATGACCTTTTGATCAAGGTGTTTTAAAGATGTCGTGTTCACAAGAATGACAAACGGATGGATTACCCAAAAACATAATCCCTCTGGCCACTGGCTGTCGCCGGCATGAAAAAGTTTGTTCATATCATCGACTGTATGGTTCATATATAAAGTTACACTTTCAGGCTTATTTGTTATCAATATGCAGAACTTTTAGTTCTGCATAAAGGAAGAAAATCAGGTCACAGTGTTGTGGTCACATGATCTGAGTGTGATTACAGGCAACACACACACAGACGTACACCAGCTCACCAGTACAGTCATTATACATAGATGTCACTAACCACAATGAGATCTGTCCGTTATCAGTGGCTTTAGGGATCTGTTGTTACCACATGGTGACTGTCATCGGGGTAGTGACTCTCTGGAGTCACATACACAACATACACAACACACAGCCATCATTGTGTTGTGTTACTGGATACTACAGCTCCACTGCTTTATCTGTTTATCAATACTGATGATATGATGTTGTTATCACTACTGTAAGTAGCTGTGTGGAGAAGTCACACACAGTATGACCTTGAAGAGGTGATTTCAAAACGTGATTTCATTTTTATTATAAGAGTTAATTTATTCACACAGTCAGGTCAGTGGTGCCATGGGGGAGGTATCTGAGTAGATGATTGGTTGGAATACATCACTACCTTGTCAGTCAGGGGGGAGGGGGCTTTAAAACCAACCTTCATGAGCTTTTAAAATTTCTTATACAGACCTTTAACACGCAGGTGAAAGGACATCATGAGGAAATACGGCTGGAACACTTTCAGGGATTTAATATTCAGAAATCCTGCAGTGGTCAACCAGGTAGGATTTGTCAGACTTTCACTCCATCATTTAGTGATTGCAAAATATTGCTTACTTTATTATTTAATGTAGAGAAATACCTTGATTTTTGTTTTAATTATAAAAAAATGAACAAAATCTCAATTTAGTAAGTAATTGAAGGGTCCACTGTAGGTAAAATGCCTGAATAATAAAGGACTTGTTCACTTGCAGACACCACCAAAATTCTGTTTGAATGTGATAAGTGGAAATGATGTCAAGAAGATTGTGTATCTTGAAGGTGCAATGGAGAAAAATATATACATTATAATCTATATTTCCCCTTTTTAAATTAACGATTGCCAGTGCAATTTTCTTTTTTTCGAGAGGTTCTCGCTATCTTTCACCAATTTTACATGTTTTTAAACTTGTCAATGAACAGGATCCACATGTGGATGATGGGGATGAGAACACAGAACGAGGGAACTGGGCCAGCAAGAGAGAATACATCCTCTCTACTATCGGCTATGCTGTTGGACTGGGAAATATCTGGAGATTTCCATATTTGGCCTACAAGAATGGAGGGGGTATGCACTGTAGATAATCGGTTCCTAGTCCATTTAGGATCACATTTAATGACATTGCTGTTATTATAAGTAACATAGAAAAAGTTTCTCTCATTATGATGTCCCTCTATTGAGCAGGTGCCTTCCTCATCCCCTACTTTGTGATGTTGGTGGTCGCTGGAATCCCTCTCTTCTTACTGGAGAGTGCCCTTGGTCAATTCTGCAGCCAAGGTCCCATCAACACATGGAGAGCGGTGCCTCTACTGCAGGGTGAGGCTGCCATTAAAGCTTTGTTAAAGCTCAGTCAGGTATATTGAAGATGTCAAACCTAAGGCATTTAAAGAGGCTGCTGGTTAATGGTCAACTGTGTAAACCAAATACCAGGTCTTTTATGACCCCTGGCTTCAGATCAGCAGCAGATGTAGGATTGTTCTAAATCCGGGGCCGTAAAGGGGCCACAATTTACACAGAGGGGACAATTATATGTCCAAAATCCCTGATTCAGTAAGGTGCACATTTAGGTCATCTGTTGTTTACTGTTAACTAACAATCTAGCAGAGTGTGATGGGTTGAACCAGGACATCACCCTGTAGCAGACTTGTTGACTTGGTTGGGAGTCAAATGCACATTCGCTAAAAACTCACCCAATAAAAGTTAATGTTTTATAATTAGTTTATTTTCACAAGAACTTTCTGAACAGCAACGGTTCCTTAAAACCTCTCTTCTCTACCTCTGCAGGTGTTGGCGTTGCAATGGTCATGGTGACTCTAATAGTATCAATTTACTATAACGTCATCCTCACCTACAGCCTGTACTACATGTTCGCCTCCTTCCAGTCTCCTTTGCCGTGGTCCAGCTGCTTCAGTTGGGCGGACAGTAACTGCAGCAGCACACCTACAGGTATAATCATTTCATTCTGACATGAAGTAATGATGACAGAAATATATATTCTGATGTTGATTAAATATGCGAAATTCTATGCGAAATACTCAAGCGGTTTATGTCCAGCCTGTAGTTTTAAGCAAGCTATTCACTGGTCCTCTTTCCTTTTCTAGTGTCTTGTAATGTAAGTGGTGTGTTAGTGGCCAACTGGACTCAGGAAAACATCACTTGTCCTTCAACTGACGTGATCACGGTTCCAGTGCAGAGTCCAAGTGAACAGTACTGGGAGTAAGAATCACAAACTCTAATGCAAACAAGCACAAATACATTTGTCATGGTGTGGTTTCATGACAGTCAGATTTCTCTCTTCCTCAGTCGTGTGGCTCTGCAGAGATCCAGTGGGCTGGATGAAACAGGACCAATAGTCTGGCATTTGGCCCTTTGTCTGCTGCTGAGCTCCATCCTTGTTGCTGCAGCGCTTTTTAAAGGCATCAAGTCTTCTGGAAAAGTAAGTAGGCTACTACTTCTTATGTCCTTATCCACAGAAACTCTTCTTACATTCATTTAGTTAAAGGGATAGTTCAACGAAAAATGAAAATTCACTCACTATCTACTCACCACTATGCCGATGGAGGGGTGGGTGAAAGTGTTGGAGTCCACAAAACACTTTAGGAGTTTCAGGGGTAAACAGTGTTTTAGCCTAGGCGACCTCTTCTTCAGACGTAATAAACCAACAGAAAAATTACAACATGCCTCCATACTGCCAATGTGGTGTCATCCAAGTGTCCGCAATTCACTACATTCATATTGGCGATGCTAGCAGATGTAGCCACACAATGGTGTGCCCGAGGGTACATGAACGCACCAAGTGGAGTATATCAGAGGACATTTATGCTTAAAAGATGGTGTGAATGACGCCGTTTCGAGTCGATTATGAATGCCGGGGCTTCCGGACACTTGGATGACACCACACGAGCAGAATGGAGGCATGTTGTGCTTTTTCTGTTGTTTTATTACGTCTGAACAAGGGGTCCCGCTTACTTCAATGGTATTGGATTTGTCTGTGTTTACCCCTGAGACTCCAGACGTGTTTAGTGGACTCAAACACTTCACCTACCCCTCCATGGTAGTGGTGAGTGGATAATGGGTGAATTTAAATTTTTTGGTGAACTATCCCTTTAAGCAGTGGCAACATGCTACACCATTTGCTGAAGACTGGTTTCGGCAGTCCGGCTTGTTGCATTGTGGTAAACTTACATCTTTCACACTGTGGCTCTTGTATTGCTCTGTGGTCCGATCACATGTTCAGTGTGTGGATGTCAGACCTTTGTCTCTGCAGGTCAAGTATTTCACCTCTGTTTTACCTTATGTTCAGAGAAATGACACTAGAGGGAGCTAATGTTTATCCACATTTGCAATTTAATGCAAGCAAACCTTCACTCTGCAACATGCCATAACAAAACACTCTGCACAATGTCTACATTTGTCATCACACTTTAGCTAAAAATTAATATTTCAAATAAACACAAACGTTAATTGCATCACTGTACACATTTTTATAAGGTCTTCCAATTTACGAGATGCTTTAAACTTAGCACCAAGGACAGAAAATTAAAATAATTTCATTACATTTTCACAATATTCAGTCTTGGCTTTTGTCTCCACAGGTTGTGTACTTCACAGCCACATTTCCATATGTGGTGATTTTCATCCTGCTGATCAGAGGTGTTACACTAGAGGGAGCTAGAGATGGCATAGAGTTCTACATTGGGTCCCAATCTAATCTGACTAAACTCTATGAAGCACAGGTAAGAACTGAACTATCATTGTTTAAATACAACAAATAAGAGGAGTCCTAATTTCAAAAAATTACATTTAAACGTGACTTTGTGTTTTTAGATCTGGAAAGATGCAGCAACTCAGATCTTCTACTCTCTCTCCATTGGCTGGGGTGGAGTCATGACTCTTGCTTCCTATAATAGCTTCCACAACAACGTGGTCAAGGATGCATTTGTAGTAACACTCACAAATGCAGGTGGGAGCAAACACAATTTAAAGGAAGCTCAATATCTTAAAACAACTTAAAACCTGTGATTAATAAATAACCCATAATAACCCATCATTAAGATACATTACAAATCTAACAATACAATGCAACATTGAGATACAACATGAAGCCACAGATACACATGTAAACTAAATCACATAAGACAAAGTGGAATAATGTCACATGATCACAACTTTTGGTGTTTAAAATTATTTATTATATCAAAGGTTTTTCATGATCTAAAGATGTTTGTTATTTGTCATATCTTCCCAGGCACCAGTGTGTTGGCAGGCTTTGCCATATTTTCAATTTTGGGTCACATGGCTCACATCTACAAAATGCCTGTTGGACAGATTGTGAAAGAAGGTCAGACAGACACACCTTGTGGGTACCGTGGTAAAAATGTATTGTCGAGTAGAAGTGGCGCCTGATGTTTTGTGTCTTCGTCTTCCTGCAGGGTTTGGCTTGGCATTCATTGCATATCCAGATGCTTTGTCTAAGCTTCCCATATCCCCGCTGTGGTCCATTCTGTTCTTCTTCATGCTCCTGACTGTAGGTCTGGACTCCCAGTTTGCAGGAATAGGTGGGATGTGATGCTGCCACGACACTCAGACCACTCCTGTTTCAGCAGATACTCATCATATCATGTGTCCTCACATCTCTTCTTGTCATTAGAGGTGATCACCACCTGCCTGTTAGACGCCTTCCCAAAACTCTTCAAACACAAACACGCCTTACTGACGGTAACGACATGTACCATCCTCTATCTCCTTGGCCTACCATGTGTCACACAGGTAAACCTCTCAGAGTCAACCTCTCTTTGTGTTACTCTTGTCTGAACAAAGGTTAAGTTGATGTGCTCTGTGTGTGTGTGTGTGTGTGTGTGTGTGTGTGTGTGTGTGTGTGTGTGTGTGTGTGTGTGTGTGTGTGTGTGCGCGTGTGTGAGATAGGCAGGAATATACTGGGTGACACTAATCGACCAGTTTGTCGCCAGCTGGGTGCTGCTTATTTTGGCCCTCTTGGAGATCATTGGTGTTTGCTACATATATGGTAAATATGAAAATTGGAGATATGTGCATATAAATGCGAATTAAAAAAAATCAGCCTTGAGCTAAAACCGTGTTCTCATGCTTTGCAGGAGGGAACCGTTTTATTAAAGACATTGAGATGATGCTTGGAAAAAAGAGTTTCCTTTTCTGGTTGTGGTGGAGAGCATGTTGGTTTTTCATCAGTCCCTGCATCATAGTGGTGAGTACTGCCATACTGCAGCAAATTTCATAGTCATAGATATCAGTCCTCTGAATATGCCTGATTATTTTCAATCAGATCCATGAAATATTCCCTGGGAAATAAGTGGAAAAAAACCCTCTAACAAACAAAGAAAACAGCCAATCTTGCAAGTGAAAAAAACATACCTGGATCTGGCCCAGATCTGGATTTGCACCGAGCTGTTTTTCTGACACACACCACATCCTTTCACCAACTGCCGCTAAATAACAAACAAATGCAGATTAAAAACATGAAGTGTGTGTGAATTTGATTTGTTGTGAGAAATCAAGGAGAATGTTGAAAAACGTCAAACTCTCACAATGTTAAAGAAAATGAGTAACTAACTAACTTTGCTGGAAACATAATCTCCTTGATGGAGCACTTAATAGCACTGCATTAAAAGCAACGTAAAGAAAGCTAGAAATGTGGCTGATATGCCACTACATCATATTTGTTTGTGTCTAATGAGTAAACGTTTTTTGGCTTTGCTGTCTAGCTGATCCTGGTGTGGTCTCTGATGACATTTACACCACCCTCCTATGGAGCAGTCCAGTTCCCAGTCTGGGGCTTGGCTCTGGGCTGGTGCATTGTCCTGTTTATCCTGCTCAGTATTCCTGTCATCGCTGTGTATAAGCTGATGAAAGCAGAGGGAAGCCCCTGGAAGGTGTGTGTGATGATACTTGGAAAAATAATCTAAATGTTGCTCGGCAGCAGATTGTTTCCATAAACGTCAGGAGGTCTCTAGAAAAAAAAACTCCTAATCCTAAAATCTTAATCTCTTACTTTCCACAGCGTCTGAAGTCATTGTGTTCTCCATCCAAAGAGTGGCATCCCTACCTGGTTGTCCATCGAGGAGAGCGCTACTCAGAAGAACGCAGCTGCCGCATGAAGAACCTCGAAAACATGCCGGAAGTAAACGTAAATGTGATCTCTAGCTCCTGGCTCTGATGTGTCTTTGTGTATTTTTGGAGGTGGAGGAGTGTAATCTGTGTAAATGAGTGCATGTAAGTAAAACTGCTTTGAGTGATTTTTGACCCCCGAGTGGCAGAGAGTAATTAAAATGCAAACCCATCACAGATTAGCTGACGTGTTCAAATCCTTACCTGTATATTAAGATGGACGACATGATACATTCACAAAAGTGAGGCCAATGTGTCTAGATCACCCCCTGGTGGCTGGCTGCATAATAGTTCATAAAAATATATTTTCTCAAAGATTGTTGCTGTCATTTTAGGTAGCTATGGTAGGTTTTTATTAGTCATTTGACACTATAAAAAATTAAACATCATGATTGACAGCTGAGACTGTATTTCATCAAAAATATTGAATGTTCTATCAGTTATGATAATTTTTGTTTCAGTGATCACACTTCTCTTATAATGTCCTTTAGTTTCTTGTTAACTAACTACATCCTTTGTTCCTCACCTCTGATATTCTACAATGAATAACTTCTTTTTGCCTGTCTGGTTTGTGGTGAAATTATTTAAATCAAGTAGAAAAACTTTGAATGTTAAACTGTTTTGAATCCCATATGACAGGGATTCTGAAGTTATTTCTCAGGGTTCCCTACCTGCATTTTTTATTCAAGGTCAGAGGTCCTACAAATTGGAAATAACAAAAAAATTGTAATCTCACTTATAATCTTGAACGTACATTCAAGTTCAAGACATTTAAAATATAATCAAGCTTGATGGAGAAATGGCTTCGTTTGCCTGTCTTGCTTGAACCCACGCCACATACTGATCCAAATGTTCATTAAGCTGCTGCAGTATGGGTTGGTGCTCTCACTGCTGCACGACATTGTTGCTCAAGTAAAGAATGTTATTTCACATAACTTTGCATAGGCATTGATTCCTACAATGCAAAGCACTCATGTGTGTCAGCATGGAGTCCAGGCTGAATTTACATTGATTTAATATGATATAAAATTGTAAATTATTCAAAGTGTTTTTAAAAGTACATTTTCAAATTTTATAATATGAATAATTTAATCACTTGAAAACATATTATCATGGGATCATTAAAGTGTGTAGAATTCATGAGGGATCTTTTGGCAAATTAAACATAATATTCACACTGTTGTTTTCATTTGTGTACAATCACCAGAAACTAAGAATCATTACACCTAGAGTGGGTGCTCTTCCACCGGGGGTGCCATGTTGAACCACCATGTTTCTACAGTAGCCCACAGTGGATAAAACAAACACTGGCTCTAGAGAGGATCTTGTTTTTATGTTACCTGGAGGTTCTCCTACACACAAGAAAGTGGTGAGGGGAAGGGTACTCAGTTGGTTGGTTGGCCATCTGAAACCTCACCACTAGATGGCACTAAATCCTACACACTGATTCTTTAACGATTCTGTTACACCTCTCACCTCCACACAAGAAAAGAAAAACCAGTACAACTGGGACAGGAGCTGGAGCTGGGAGGTGCTGTCTGACGTGACTGTGATGGCTGTGTGCTCACCACTGTGCAGGAGATGTGGAGGGAGGGAGGGAGGGAGGGTCGAGACTAAGTCTAATCTCCCGACCTGATAGTTTTTAATCAATCCATATATTTGTTTGACAGGAAGGCTGCACGCAAACAAGAGTATAATATTAATGTATTAATAATTTTAAAAAGCACCCCATAAAAAGGGTTGGGGCTCAAGTCCTCTTTGATGTCCTTGTGTGCACGTGCCAGTAACCTACAATATGACATTACGAAGACTAGAAAATAGGAACATGACACAGACAGGATCATGACCAGTATGTAAATGTTGTCTTTTGTGTATTCACACAGGAGAGTCAAAGCTGTAGGCAATAAGGAGAGACTTCACTGATGATAAGGTATTGAGTAGATATCTGTTTTATTGATTTCATGGATGTACAGCCACTCTCAAAGGAGATTAGCGTCTGACTTTATTGTGTTCATTATGTTTTTGTAGATGTTTGCAATTTATTCGCCATGCGTACAAATTCGTAATCCATAAATTCCCAAATCTCCATTCCCAAATTTACTCATCTCAACAACTGCAGCATCAACATTATTTACTAATGTACAGGCTAAAAAAAAAAGCCACATACTGTTACTTTGGGACCCGTGTGTGAGAGAGATGTTTGTTCATTATTCCAGTATGTGACAGTTCATATTTACAGAAGAACCTCTCAGTATATGTGAACATACAAAGATACAAGGATGTTTGATGAGCCTCGGGGCTGAGGTAAGCTGTTCCAACAGGTGTGTGTGTGTGTGTGTGTGTGTGTTTGTGTAAGTGATACAGTTGAGGGCAAATTTTTGTTTAAACCAATTTAGCTGTAGGGACTTAACGCAACACTTTTTTATATTGCACTTTACACACAGAGTGCTTCACAAGTACATCAGCAAATTTCAAATTAAAATTAAATTTTCTGTTGTTTTATTTTACGTCTGAAGAAGGACTCACCATTTATTTTTGGGTGAGCTATCCCTTTAAGTAGCCGTGTTATTTGAGGGGAAGCCGAACCAATGCTCAAACAGATCGCTACAGTTCATGAAAATAAACTGTCAATATCTTCCGTCAATAGTAGTAAGTAAGTAAAAAATGCAACAGATATAAGAATTAACTCAACTAACTTTTATGAACAAGCAGTAAGTAGTGCTGGGATGGAAACTTGCATTTTAATATCTTGCACATGCAGAAAAAGGGAGCGAGGCAAAATAGAATAAATAAGGTCCAATGGTTTCATTAACACAGTTTACAGCCGCAAGGTTTTTTAACATAAATTCAGAGATCAACAGTGAAGGCAGGTACGCAAACAGATGACAACAAACCTGTCTGTCACAGGAAGACAGAAATACAGTTTGTTGCTGTGAGATGAGACAAGTTTTTGGTTACTTTAAATTTTCTTCCACAGCACAGCAGAGGGTCAAACAACATGTGTGATTGTTTTTCAAAAAAATCCAATGACAACCCTGCTATTCTTTCAGATCAGGTAGGATTATAAACTGAATAACTACACATGCAGCCTACTTTAATGTGTACAGCTGTGCAGTTTTTGTGTGTCATTTTTTTCACAGAGCTAAAAGGTGCATTCTTCATATCGCATTGTTGACAGGCCCAATATCCTGTTATATTTCTACCTATGGTGAAATTGCAACAAAATAAAAATAAAACATAAATTGGTGATCTGGACTATTTATAGACTATATTTACCACCAAAAATGATCTGATAAAATTAGGTTGAACATTTGTGTGCGAATAATAACTGTTGGGTAACACTTTATATTAGGGAACACATATTAACCATTAACTAGGTGCGTATTAGCATGCATATTAGTAGCATAAGCAGTAATTAGGAGGTAATTAAGAGAAAACTGTTAGTTAATGGCCTAGTAGTTGTAGAATAAGATCATGAAGAATAAGGTACTAATAAGTGCTTTATAATGACTAATAAAGATCCAATATGTTACTAATATGCAGGCTAATAAGCAACTGGTTAATGGTTAATATGTGTTCCCTAATATAAAGTGTTACTGTTGCCGAGTAGCCATTATTCAGTGTATGAAATTATGAACAGCCAAAAAGTGAATTTTCCTGCAACATCTGGAGATGTGAATGCCACATGTGTTGATGGGAGTATTTATTGATGCAATGTTTGGATGTATTTATTGATGCAATGTTTTTTGTTATTATCTGTATATTCTTTCACAGTAGACAATTACAAATGTAACAGCAGGAAATGTGACTAATTATGGTAATAACAACTGGGTTGATAAGAGTGGAGGAGAGCTATTTAAAAAAAATTATTGTAATTGCAAGTCAAAATGTCTCCTGTGCATAATGCAATTGATGCAAAGCAGCACCCAGCGCAACACAACTAGTGTCTTTGCTTATTTCAGAATGGCAATGTTGTTACTTTATTCTCTGTGTGTCGATCGGCATATGGAAATTTACCACTAAACATATATTTGTGTGGCTTATGTAAATTAAATATTTGGATTGTACTTACCTTTTATCAAGATTAAATAAACTCAATTTGCTACATTAGTGCATTTTTGGTAAACAAAGTATACATTCTGGCTATAATAGCAGTCATCACACATTAAAGCTTTTTATCATTTAAACATTAAAACATTTTGGGGGGAAAAGTTTCAGCAGTAGTACGACAGTCATTCATCAGAACAACATGAACATTTGTTTGGAGCAATTCAATTTATTTTAGGGGGAATGTGCAGCAAAGGGGACACTAGACAGAAGTCTACAATGAATCCTGATGAAATGGTGAAATAATGACTGACAGGCTGAAAGGAAATGGGAGAGAATCTGCTTTTGTTTTAAGATGAAATCCAACAATATATCAAATAATATCAATATGTTGCCCTCAATATTTTGTTATTTACAATTTCAAGATCTCAAGTTAACCCACTGTCATTATTTGTGCTGAAATGGTAGCAGACATTAATCAATCAGCTTGATACATATACTGCTAAAGTAAAGGTTATGTTTAAGTTTGGTTTATGTTTGGTTAACAACATATTTCCACATTTTATACCCTTAAAATACTGTTCAACCTGACTTCAGACCACATATTTGTTTGTCAACTCTTTCTGATGCTTCAAAAGCAAGGCACAACCAATGAGCCTGACCCACCTTATTTAAAGCCCAACATACCCATGGATACTCACATGGGTGAAAGTCCAATTTGCCACAGACACAACATGGCACTGACAGGAAAATGACAACTGCATCAGTCTGAAACGTGCATAGACACTCGGTACCATGTTGCGTTGGGTGGAAGATAGAGCCCAATATTTTTTAACGTGTGAAATTCGGTTTTGAGCAGGATTGTGATATGGATAATGGTGATGAGAATCCTGAGCGTGGAAACTGGACAAACAAGAGAGAATACATGCTCTCTTTGATCGGCTATGCTGTTGGCCTGGGAAATATCTGGAGATTTCCCTATGTTGCCTACAAGAATGGAGGGGGTAATTATTTGGAATCAGTGTGAAGAAAATCTCTTAAGCTAACAGCTTTTTAAGAATAAATTAATAAAATGACCACTTTCTTTTATTTTTTGAGCAGGTGCCTTTCTCATTCCTTATTTCCTGTTGTTGGTTTTGTGTGGAATCCCTCTTTTCTTCATGGAAAATGCCATTGGTCAGTTCTGCAGCCAAGGTCCAGTCAACATGTGGAGAGCTGTGCCGATGCTACAGGGTAAGCCTCAAACAAATACATGTAATGCAGAATACATTTACTGTTGATAAACATTAAAATCCTGTTAAAATGTGAGAGATAATCACATTATTTTATTGTAAAGAAAATGGCTGCAACCAGTGAATGAGTTACACTATATTCGCTATTGATAATTTAGTTGATTCAGTTTCAAACGTTGACTTTATAAATGAGATGGAACATTTTCATGGCAAGCTATTGTGGGAAATAGAGCACGATGCTCTCATCACTGAGAGGGAGAAGAGAAACAACGCTTCATACTTGACACCAGAGACACTCAGCCAACACAGGATGTGCAGTCGCTACCCTGTGCAGAAATGTTATGATCTGAGTATTCCAATAAAGTTTATTGTAAATTTGCCTAGGGTCAAAGAGTAAAACTGCGCTATGCATTAGCTATGTATAACCACGATAAGTGGTTGCCAATAGATTTTTGGTTTAACCTTATATCTTTACCTTACAGCAACAAAACTGGGATTCTGTCTTCCTGTGAAAGACAGATTTGTTCTCATCTGTTTGCGTACCTGCCTACACTGTTGATCTCTGAATTTATGTTTAAAACAACTTGCTGTGTTAACCTTCATTAAATGAAGGGTGGTCAATTCATCTGCACATGTCAAGGCATAAATACCATCTGGCCCTGGACTTACTTGAGTTTCGTCAAGACGATTTACCTCTTGTCATAAAGACGTCTTCAGGTCTGAACTTCTTCAGGAAACTTAAGTGAGTCCAGTTGACCATGTTTAGCTACAGAACTCCCGTAGATACCTGTATGACTTGGTGTCTTCACAGACGAGTCATTAAACCGAGATTTGTAGGATACAAATAGTAATAATTTAACAATCAAGATTGTATCAATGTCTGCCTCTGCCGCTTGGAAAATGTATGTAGCGGGCTCAGTACGGTCAAATACCAAATTGTTGTACTGTAATCTGTTATCTTCCGTTTTCTATTTGTTATCCAGGTGTTGGCCTCTCCGTAGTCATAGGAAACATATTGATGGCAACTTATTATAACGTCATCATCAGCTACAGCATGTACTACTTGTTCGCCTCCTTCCAGTCTCCTTTGCCATGGTCTAGCTGCTTCAGTTGGGCTGACAGTAACTGCAGCAGCACACCCAGAGGTAATGTTTATATCTATAGCTCTTTTGAAGAGTGAAGAGTTGTTATCTCCAAATTGTGTGTGTGGGGGGAAATACAATTTTACCTATTAAAAAAAATGGATATGATTATGTCATAGCCAGCGTTTATATAGTGATATTGGCGCTGAAACAAATCAACGTTCTGGATAGAATAAAGATTCATTGTGAAACTGTAGCCGGTCGTCGGCTCCTTCATTTGTGGGGCAGGATGCGTTTGCACTCACGCAGTGAAAAGAATGTGGCCAAAAGTTTCCCAGATCACCTCCGAATGTGGTCTGAGGGAAGGGATCTTAGGACCCATTCAGGACACATTTGGTTATGTTTAGACCTGAACTCAGGATTGATGTTACTACCAGGTCTGAACGGGGTCATAGAGCCATGTTAGGTAAACACTGCTTCTCAGGGACATGTCTATTTTAAACAAGCTGTTCACCAGTCTTCATTCCTTTTCCAGTGTCTTGTAATGTAAGTGGTGTTCTAGTGACCAACTGGACTCAGGAAAACATCACTTGTCCTTCAACTGACGTGATCACGGTTCCAGTGCAGAGTCCAAGTGAACAGTACTGGGAGTAAGAATCACAAACTCTAATGCAAACAAGCACAAATACATTTGTCATAGTGTGGTTTCATGACAGTCAGATTTCTCTCTTCCTCAGTCGTGTGGCTCTGCAGAGATCCAGTGGTCTGGATGAAACAGGACCAATAGTCTGGCATTTGGCCCTTTGTCTGCTGCTGACCTCCATCCTTGTTGCTGCAGTGCTTTTTAAAGGCATCAAGTCTTATGGAAAAGTAAGTCAGCTACTACTTAATTTGTTCTTATCCACAATTTGTGAAAATCTAATTCTGGTTCACACACTCATTCTGAGAAGCAGTGGAAACATGCTACATCATATGCTAAAGCCTGGTCTGGGCAGTCATCCTTATTGCATTGTGTTAAATCTCTTTCACACTCTGGCATATGCATTGCTCTGTGGTCAGCTCACATATTCAGTGAGAGATTTTTATTTCAGATGTTTGTCTCTGCAGGTTTTATATTTCACAGCTTTATTTCCTTATGTGGTGATTTTGATCTTGCTGATCAGAGGTGTGACACTAGAGGGAGCTGCAGAAGGCATAGCTTACTATATTGGTTCACGATCCAATTTCACCAAACTGACGGAACCAGAGGTAAGAATCCATCAATCACAATGTAAAACATTAAAACACTAGACATTTGCAATGCACTTTTTAAATCACCATTTTCGAATATGTTGTATTTCAGGTCTGGAAAGATGCAGCAATTCAGACTTTATATTCCTTGTCCATTGGTATGGGAGGTGTTACGACCCTTGCTTCCTATAACAATTTCCACAACAACATGCTTTGGGACTCAGTTGTTGCAACCCTTACTAACCATGGTAGGACAATTTTATTTCAGATGAAGCACTGATTTTAAAACAAGGTAATTTATTTTTGCAGCTTTACTGAGAAAAAATCTGGTAAGATTTGACAGTAAAGTAGGATTAGATAGTAGTCGATCGATAAGTATAGATGTTCGGTGACTTACCACTTAGGCAGCCCAAAGTGATAGTATCTACTGTGGCTAACCACAGTCTACAGGAAAATGTCTTTCAATCGCTGCTTTCATTTTCTGTAGTTAGATAACAGCCCTTCAAAAATTATGTAAATGCCACTTTGTACACAATGTCATCTTTGGTTCATATAGATTTTCACTTTGTGTCTATTTTACTGTTTTTAATTTCTTTAGGTACCAGTGTGTATGCAGGCTTCGCCATATTTTCGATTTTGGGTCACATGTCTTACGTCTATGGAAAACCTATTGAAAGTGTGGTGACGGAAGGTCAGATACTAATGATACTTCTTACTGTACTTATAATATGTAAAATGGCTGCTGTATGTTCTCTGAAGTTTTGTTTCTTCGTCTTTGCAGGATTTTCCCTGGTATTCATTGCATATCCAGATGCTCTGGCTAAACTTCCCATTTCCCCTTTGTGGTCAATACTGTTCTTTTCAATGCTTACCCTAGTTGGCCTGGACACTCAGTTTACAATTATAGGTGAGATTACAATTTGCCAGTGGAAGGGCTCTGCTGTCATACCATTCTAACTGGCATAAATCTTGAATGTAAACTATAGGATCTGTGTTGAAGCAAATAACCAGTCTTTGCTACTCAGTTTACTCACTGATTTCCTCTTATTGTTAGAGGTGACCAGCAGCTGTTTAATTGATGCCTTCCCTGAAACCCTTCAATCCAAACATCACTTTGTGAGTCTAGGGACATGTGTCTTCATCTTCCTCCTGGGCCTGCCATGTGTGACAACGGTAAAGTAGATCTGCCAACAGTGACTACTGTCCGAAATTATTCGGGCTGCAGCCTAAATATTCGTAATTTTAGCTGAAACTTAGCAACAAATTCAGATGTGCCAGATATACGTCAAATAGTTTCAGCATATGGGTGTGCCCAAGTGACTCGATAGTGCAGCCCATGGAAATCGTTGGGTATTATTGGTGATTCACACACATTGTACTTTCTAAACGATCTCCTATCTCCAATCTGCACCAAACTTCACATGTTTGATAAGAGTCCAGGCCTGAACACATCTAGATGGAAATATTCAGCCCTAGCCAACTCAACCCCTACTGGCAACAACAAATTACATGTTGAAAAGTTGTACTTTTCAACATTTGACGACATGCCGGGGCCTGACGTCAAAGTATGATTTGCCTTGAAACAGGAAGTTCTTCTAACTTGACTACATATCCAATCCACAAAAAACTTCACAAGACCAGATCTAGGTTAAATTTTGTCCAAAGATCCCTAAGATAGTTATGAATACATTTTGTGAATGTTGTCTGTTTATGTTGAACGCTGTTGCCGTAGCAACACAGAAAATGTCTATCTATCTTTTACAGTTGACCACATTTTTGGGAGGCTAAACATGCATGAGAACTCATGGAACTCGGCAAACACATCAGAAATGACATTTACTTCCAATATGGGTTTTGCATATGGTTTTGGCAAAATGGCTCAATCGTGCCCATACAAGATTTCGATTAAGCTGTCCCAACGGCATGCTTAACCGACATGTATGAAAATCAATAGGTATATCTATCATGGACACACTTACAACAAAAGAGTCGTAAAATTAAATAAAGTAAAATTAAATAAACCGATACAAATAAAATGTTTCAGTCACTTAAAATCAACAAAATCAAACTGTAAACAACAGACAGTTTTAGTGTTAACACTTTGTATTCAGACTAACAATTTCCAACTCAACAAATTGGCATTAAAGAGTTCAGAAGAGTCCAGAAGAGTCCAGTAGAGACCAGTAGTTATCGTTTATATATTATACAGACATGACTGAAATTTCCACCACTTTAGCTGCAAGTGGTGTTTATTTATCTTTTAGGCTTTACAATTATCTTAACACTGCAATAAGGGACCAAGCAAATTTACATGAGGATTTGTTTCGTCTACTTTGTTATCTTTTCTTTTTTCAATGTCTTTATTGTTTATTGTTTACCCACACCCCAAATTAAACTTAAAAATGTAAATGTATAATATCTGGGTTTTTTGGGGTATTTGCAGGCATTTTACTTAATGAACTCCTCCCACAGAATAATCATATCAACTTCAAATATTGTCAGTGTAAATAAACAACCTCGACATTGAAATGTTTTGCTAATCGTAAGATTTCCTTCAACAGCATGGCTGTGGCTATATCACCATGAAACAGGAAGTTCCACTTATTTGACTATACATTGTCCTATCTGCAAAAGACTTAGCATGCCAAAATTCAACATTATCATAGCACCACCTACCAGCAACAGGATGCATGCCTCAGCAGGATGTGACACTAAACTCTGCAGTACCAAGCTGTGTCAACCTACCTCCTACGACTACAACGCAGCCGTAATAATTAACATTATTGTCCTGCTTACCTACAGTGCCTGTCTCTGTGTGTGTGTGTGTGTGTGTGTGTGTGTGTGTGTGTGTGTGTGTGTGTGTGTGTGTGTGTGTGTTTAAAATAGGCAGGAATATACTGGGTAACTCTAATCGACCATTTTGCGACTTCCTGGGTGCTGCTTATTTTGGCTTATATGGAGGTCCTTGGCTTCTGCTACATTTATGGTAAATATACAACATATATGGTTTATCTGCATGTCTGTCTGTGGAACTTATATTGCGTCAACCGCTCATCTTGTCGTCTTAACACTTACCATGTATATGCCCAGGGAAGTGCAGTGTACAATTTGGTGCTTCAGTCTTCAGATAAACCACAGCAGCAGTCAGTAATGGGTCAGACCTCACGTCAAAATCGCCACCATTGTTTTGATAATAAGATTACTATATCTCACAAAATTTAAATAATACAAACAATCACAGGTGCAGCAGGTGCACATTCATAAAACACATGTCTTAAAAGTAAAGGCATGTTTGTTTTGTTTGTTTCTATCGAGCTGAATTGTACATGTGTATGTACCATACATGTTAGCAGTAATTAAACAAACTCAGTTTAATCTCATGAAAAACATTCAATATAAAATCTTCATTGCAGATAAACCAGGGAGGATGAACACAAATGTTTCTAACTTCACTCTGCACCATGTTTTTAAAAAGCTCTTCACACAAACAATAAAAAGTGACAGTATAGTGGAGAGGACTCACTAGTGGCTCTAGACTCTAGAGCACTACCACATGCCAAGCTAACAGCCCATTCCAAACAGACAGGTTTAAAACTGCCACTGCACCAGTGCTGTAAATGTTGGCCATAGTCATTCTCAGTGTCAGCAAATCCCATTCAAAGACCAAAACCAACAATGTGTTAAGGTTGTATCGAATGTTATTACAAAAATAATAATAATACATTAGTGTGGTATTGAGCATGTACCAAAATATTTCAAACAATGGTCAATCCCAGATAAATCCCCAGTTTTATTCGAGGAAAGGGGACATTACGCTTTGGTCGCCGTTTTATTGTGTCAAATCCACTTTACCCTCCTGCCTGTAGATGCTTTAACTTCAAACAACGTATGATGACGGAAAAACCAACAGCTTGCCACTTAGTCAGTTAGCAGATTTTTGCTTTCACTGTTTTTATTTGTCACTTGTCACAATTATTCATTGCCATTTGTTGTGTAGCATGAATACAACTTTGAATACTTTAGTTCATCCATGAACATTGTGCTAGATTTTCATTGGCAATGATGGTGAAGACAAAAACTCCCATGATGCTTGTGTTCGTTTCAGTTGAATAGCTGGCCTTTGCTAAGCATGGTGGTTTTGGTCTCTTTCTGGGATTTGTTTACATAATGTAATCTATAGAATATATAATATCACCAGTTTTATGCTTTATTATTAGTTTATCAGTTGAGGATCATTACATTTATTCAGATTTATTTATTTTTAGAGTCACTATGATAGAAAAATAATTGCATTGTTGAAACCTTGACTAGCATTTGACTGAGCGCTTGATGGATGTGAATGCAAGGAGAACCTTTCCATTGCACTAAACTGTCTCCTTTGCGCATTTTCTTCTCATGCCTTGCAGGAGTAAACAATTTAATTAAAGACATTGAGATGATGATTGGGAGGAAGAGCTTTTGCTTCTGGCTGTGGTGGAAAGCATTTTGGGTCTTGATCAGCCCCTGCTTAATTTTGGTGAGTAATGAGTACAAATTTAGTTTTTTTCTTTATAGTATGAAACAAAGTTTAATTGGGAAACTAATCAAGTAAAATATGAAATTCACTACTTGAAATGTAGTTAAGTGAAGGAACAAAATGTTGGTATGAGTGTGACCAAAAGAATGGCTGGAAAAGTGGAAATTTATTAATATTTGAAATGAATATAATATTCAGTGCTGCTCTGAAAGACTAACTTTTAATATCTTGCAGCAGAACCAATGCTTCACACATAGCATAACATTCTTTCTGGTTTGTACTGAATAGGTCTGCTCTCTTTTTATGCCTCTACGCTGGCAGCAGTAAGTGGCTGGAGGCATTATGGTTTCATGTTGTCAGTCTTATTCTTGTGAACACGATATCTCAAGAGCACATTGAGGGACTCGTCAAATTTGGTACTCAAGGATGAACTAATCAGATTTTGGTGGTCAAAAGTCAAAGGTCAAGGTCACCATTACCTCACAAAAACATTTTTATGACTGTGCACCAGTAACAGCAAGTGGCCAGAGGCATGTTTTGTCCGTCTGTCAGATTCTTGTGTACACAGTATTTCAAGAACACCTTGAGAAATTTCTTCAAATTGGTAAAAAAAATTCACTTGCACTCATTGTTGAAGTGATTAGAATTCAAAGGTCGAGGTCACTGGTAAAGCTTTTGCTTAGTTCCAGTCCTGCCGCTCCAACAGGAAACAGTTTGTTAATATCAGAAATCTCTACTCCTTCCTGGCACCAGTTGACCATGGTTGTCATTTGGAGTCAAACATTAACTGATTACATTTCAGTGTTCAAATGTCAAAAGTCATAGTGATATTGTGACTACATTATGTCAGGAACACCAGGATGGACTGAAACTGCACTGGTTTGCAGAGACATACAACTGCAGGGTGGTAATTCTAGTTTCTAATTTATACTTTTCTAGAATTGTGTTCTATATTAACAGATAAACATATAAGAGTTATTCAATGAATTTACTGAATACTTCAATCAAAACTTTTGTAAGTACCTCAGGTTCAGCTTGTCACTGTTTTCAAAATGTATGTCACAGTTTTTGAGGGGCACCATGTACATCTCAATAAATATGATTGAATGTTACAGTATATTTACTATTTATTCTTCTGTCTAGGTGATCTTCATCTGGTCTCTGATAAACCTTGTTCCCCCCACCTATGGAGGAGTAGAGTACCCAGACTGGGGCTTGGCTCTGGGTTGGTGCATGTCTGCGTTCATCCTTATCTGGATCCCTCTTGTCATTGGGTATAGGCTGATGAGAGCAGAGGGAGGCCTCTTGGGGGTGCGTACTTTGTCATTGTTAATTGTATGTTCTGTAAATTTCAAACACTGTAAGAGTGTACTTATATTCAGGGTCACTTCTAATTGTGTAATTCTGTACTTTCCACAGCGTTTGAAGTCAGTGTGCACTCCCTCTGAGGATTGGCATCCATACCTGGAGATCCACCGAGGAGAAAGGTACTCAGAAGAAAGCTGTCGGCAAAGGAAACCATTATCAACAAAGAACAAGCCAATATAACACGACATTGTTACTGCAAATGCAATTCTAATATTGATTTGTGTGTCATGTTTTCTTGTGTCCAAGGTCATATTCAATTATGAAGTAGTAGTCGATATAAAATCCATCCAGATTGGGTGCAGTATTGGCCTTTGCAGCCCATTACTTCTCAAACTGAACTGAGCGGTTCTTTTCTAGCACATTATGTTTTGAGGTATTAAAGGGAAAATAGTTTACATTTTACAAACACTACATGTACAGATTTCAGGAGCAGGTACACAGTTATATACATTTTTTGAATTCCAGTTCATGACACTGACACTGATTCTGATTATGTCAAAGCTTCATTCAAGAATGTAGAACTAGTAGATAAAATAAATGATCTGACCTTCAACACAGGCACATATATCTCTTTTCTTCAAGTCAGGTTTGTAGTTAAAGCTAAAACTGTGTTATAATGTGATTATAAAACGGTCTCATTAGTTTCCTTTAGAGACAAGTGCTGCTGTTGTCATTATGTACAGGGAGTCACTTACAAGCATTGCTGTGATGGTAGGTTTATAATATTGTTAGGCTCTGTTGGTTACAGGACAACTACCTCAACAATTACATAAAGTTTGAAGTGGTTCAAATTTTCAACGTGTCATATGTTTTATCTTCACAATGTACCTTCACTAAATGTCTTTCATTGTTTAATGATTAGGTTCAAACTGTCAGTTTACAGACTGTCTACATATTTCAAGAGGTTATTGCAGCTATTGAACTGTTCTGTTAATAATACATTCCTGCCTTGTTTGCTGCAGATAGTATTTTCTCATCATTCTTTTAAGAGCTCCATCTGCTGGACATCATGGCCCTAAAAAGTACAGTTTTATTCCACACCTTGTACTATTTCATTAGAGATCATATTTCTGAAAGTACTGAAATGGTATTTTAATGTCCTTTTTAAAAACATACAGTATGAATAGGTTAATGTGCGACAACTCTATAATATGACTCTGCCTTGTAATAGGTAAAAGCAGTTTAATGCTTCTCTGTACCAAAACATGTTTTGTTAATAGGTTAACCCTAAAACTTTATTAAAGACTAAGAAAAAGCTTTTGGTTTCAGTGTAAGGTAACACCTAACACTGAAACAAAAACATCTAACCCTACACCACAAACTATAATTTAGCAAATTCACATGAGAATGACAAAAAACAAAGCACATAATTATGTATTTAACAGATTAAATAACTCATATACTACCTCATGATTGATGTACTACTGAATATAATGGCTTGTATAAGTTGTAAACCTGGTCTTGTGGCATTAGTCACAAACCTGAATGAAACTTGTGGTGCTGTCTTTGTATTGACAACTGTCTGAATAATAATCAGAATTCTTTTTTTATTGCCAAGTATATTTACACATACAGGAAATTGCCTTGGTGTGGTTGGTGCCTTTGGACATAAAAACAACAAATTGGACATAAAACAACAATATATACAGAAAAATAAAGGCCTAATGGTGAGTGTCTGTGGCAGCATTTCTTTTCTCTTATAAACTGTAGTCATCCATTAAGGCATTACAAACTAATCAATACTGATGGGTCCTGATAATTCACCTTGTCACCATATACTGAGGCTTGAGGCCTCTACAGCGGTCACAGGTTCAAGAGACCTTTGCTTCATGTCTTACCTGTTCTCTCCCACCTTTACCCCTTAGATTCTGCCCTATCAATAAAGGCCATGGTTTCAAAAAATTAAAAATAAAAAAAATAAAGACTGACCATTCCTGTAAGAGGGGTACATCATGGAAAGTCCTAATCAAGAACAGAAAGACACTAAGTAGGATATGAAAAGTCATAAGAAACATTCTCATTCACTACACAAAGGGAGTGAAATGATCAATAATTAATCATGTTTTTTTGTTAAAGGTTGATGGTAAAAAGTACAGATATTTGTGTTAGAATGTAAGAAGTAAAAGTAAAAAGTTATTCCCCAAAATGTTTGAAAAGAGTCATGGCTGAAGACATCTACATGCCACTACCCAATAAAGTTGTTGCGCCACCCACTGGTAACAGGAAGTTAACATGTTTTCATACTTTCCAACCTACTGGCATTAGGAAGTACTTCTCATGTCACAATCACCATTCCATATACATGTAATTATCATGGTCTAGTCTTAAGGTTTTGCACGCCAACAAAATGCATGTTTGGTGCACTCATTCACACAGTGTTCGGTGCAAGCGACAGCTCCTGTCAACCCTCGTCCTGCCTGGACCTCTGACATTTATCATGTGCGAGAACTCGTCCAATGCTGCTTGCAGCTTTAACTTATCATGTTTTTTGTTTAAAGTTTATCATCGATAAATAAACTGATTCCTCTTTGCTGATTTGTAGTTGAATGATTTTGATTGGAACATACATGAAATACACAAAACCACAAGGGACGTGAAATTGCTTTAAATGCCTTATTTATTCAGGTTTGATGAGTCAGGTGTTACACAGCTGTTCCTGAATTCTTGATGATTTAAGCCCAGTTGCAGCACTTGCAGCTGTCATCGAACACCAGGCCGACGGCACAGTGCTGGTCGTAGGTCTGTCCCTGGCTGCACTCATAGAAGTGGTTCTTGTTGGTTGGGTCTGGGAAGAGTCCATTGGCCTTTCCGGCACAGAAGCCAGCTCCTCCGCTGCTGCTGCCACCGCTGCTGCTGCCACCACTGCTGCCGCCACCACCGGGCTTGGGCTGAGCGTGTGCAGTTGGTGTGACTGGAGGCAGGGGGTCAGAACGAGAAGCACAAGCTGAGGAGAGAAATGAAAATATAGGTCAAACAATGAAATATTCTCATTGCGATTTTTACAGACGGATGTGTTTTTAATGCGTACAGGCTCCAGTTCCCAGTCCACTCTTGATGGTGTTGATCAGAGGGTATCTTCCCTGGCCACAGAAAGTGCCACTGAAATCATCCAGATCCAGACTCCACACCATGGCTCCACCGAAACCGCTCTGCTTCAGCCACTGAATCTGTAGAGCGGATGGGAGGTTAAACCAAGTGTTAAAAACACAACATTTGGAGACATGAATGTGAATAATGATATTCGACTTCATACCTTGATTTGGAAGCTCTTCACATTGTCATATCCAACCCAGGTTCCCTTGCTGTAGGCGTATGGAACATCCTGGGGGCTGTCCCAGGCCTGAGTGGCTCCCTGCTTCAGGAAAGTGCAGATCTGATGGCAGAGAGAACATTTACGTTTAGGATCCACACAAGATTTAAGTAAACATTGTCCATGGAAGAAAACAAGAAGCACTAACCTCATAGTAGGCCCAGAAACCAGCCTGACGACTGAAAGGTCCAGCAGGTCCAGGTCCACTGGCAGGAGCTCCCACAGCTGTGTTGGAGGAAGCCAGACGGAAGGTGTGGCCATAGGTGGGGAAACCAACCAGCAGCTTCTCAGCTGGGGCACCGTTGCTCTTCCAGTAGTTCATGGCATAGTCCTGCACATGAGAGAGTACAGACCAGCATGAATGTCTACTCCTTGATGTCATGTTTATTCATTTACAGCAAACAGAGACAAATAATGGTCGCTTCACTCACCACATTGAAGTAGATCATGGATCCCTGGTCAGAGGGTCCTTTGTACAGAGGACTGTTCTCTCCAACGTTGTGCTCCCAAGAACCGTGGAAGTCATAGGTCATGACGTGGAAGTAGTCCAGCACACTGGTCAACAGACAAAAGGATTCATGTTTAGCGTATTGTAAAACAATTGTGAGGGTGTGTAACGTTTGCACACATATGCACACACTTACGCGCCAATCTGAGCGATCTGGTATCCAGAGTCAATGGTTCCCTTGCCAGCAGAGACAGCAGCAGTCAGCATCAGACGGGGACGGTTGGTCTTCTTGCCCTCAGCCTCAAAGGCGCTCATCAGTTCCTTTAGATGGACAAAGAAAAAGAAACAGTAACAGTTGCATGTTTTTTAAAAGTATAGATAAATCCATCTGTTGATTGATATGTTGCACTCTCAACACTCTAACACAGTTACTTGCAGGTTTTGCCAGTGACATGTCACCACAGTAGCATTGGTCTACAACCCGGATTCATCATAGGCCATCAATAAGACCCACCTGGACCAGAACGGTGTAGCGCTCCTTATCCTGAGCTGGGGAGCCACGAGAGCCGGGGTACTCCCAGTCAATATCCAGACCATCAAACTCATACTGACGCAGGAATGTGATCACGCTGGTGATGAAGGTCTGACGATTGGCAGGGGAGGAAACCATGGCTGTGAACCTGGAGGAGGTCAAGAAGACAGTCAGAGCGAAGTTCCTGCAAGTGTCACAAGATCCTCTTGGTGAGAATATTGATCCTCGTGTCATCACTTACTTCTGAGTACCAAAGTTCCAGCCTCCGATGGCCAGCAGAGTCTTCAGGTTGCTGTTCCTGCAAACGACAACAACATCCACTTAAAACTCTCTCATTATCAAAGTACTGTAATGTGTGTTTCCATGTGTTCTGGAGTCTCACTGTCACTACAGAGCATTTGTGTTTACTTACTGGTTCTTCAGAGCCTGGAACTGTCCATAGAGTTTCTCATCGTCCCACTCGTAGGTCTTGATCATGTTGCCGTCCATTCCAGCGAAGGCATAGATGAGGTGGTCACAGAGACATGGGTCAATGTTGGTGGGGAAATACTTGCCTGCTCCAGGACGGTACTGTCCCCAGTTGGTGAAATAACAGGAGAGGATGTAGGATGATCCTGCGGCACATGGAATAATCACTCTTACATTAGGCTACAAACTTCAATACGCATGAGCAACACTGAGTGGAGAGAGGATATAATTACCTAGCTGCACGTGCAGCAGGAGTGCCAGTCCTGCAGAGAGAAGAAAAACGATTAGGAGAGAGGGAAGAGGCAGCAGGTTGAGAAGTTAACATGAAGTTAAATTGTGTTGTTACAAAGTTTGAAAGGTTTCAGTGAACAAGGAGCTCAGCTTACCGACGCAGATGAGTAGCTTGCCCATGTTGTCTCTGTACAATGAGCTTAGGCTCCTCGGACCCTTTTATACTCCTCAGGTCCTCCTCCATATCTGCAATATCTGTGAAGTGTGTTTGAAGAGGCTTGAAGACTCAGCAAAAGTGAAAGTCAAACTTGTTATTTTATTTGTTCACGGCTGATAACCTTCATGTGACTTTTTGATAACGATATGATCCGATATAAACTAACTATTTCCAAGGCTTTTAAAGTTGGCAGAACAGAGTCTAACTGTTTCACGTGGCTTCATATTCACATCAGGTTTTTCACTGTTTCACTTTCAATGGTTTACAGGTGTTTTAAAAATTGTATTTTCCATAATCGGTCCTCATGACGTAAGTGAATTACCCACCTTTTTCCATTGACCTTTTTCCCACATATGGAGGAGTCGAGTACCCGTATACATGTAATTACCATGGCCTGGTCTAAAGGTTTTGCACGCCAACAAAATGCATGTTTGGTGCACTCATTCACACAGTGTTCGGTGCAAGTGACAGCTCCTGTCAACCCTTGTCCTGCCTGGACCTCTGACATTTATCATGTGCGAGAACTCGTCCAATGCTGCTTGCAGCTTTAACTTATCATGTTTTTTGTTTAAAGTTTATCATCGATAAATAAACTGATTCCTCTTTGCTGATTTGTAGTTGAATGATTTTGATTGGAACATACATGAAATACACAAAACCACAAGGGACGTGAAACTGCTTTAAATGCCTTATTTATTCAGGTTTGATGAGTCAGGTGTTACACAGCTGTTCCTGAATTCTTGATGATTTAAGCCCAGTTCCAGCACTTGCAGCTGTCATCGAACACGTGTTTTTAATGCGTACAGGCTCCAGTTCCCAGTCCACTCTTGATGGTGTTGATCAGAGGGTATCTTCCCTGGCCACAGAAAGTGCCACTGAAATCATCCAGATCCAGAGTCCACACCATGGCTCCACCGAAACCGCTCTGCTTCAGCCACTGAATCTGTAGAGCGGATCGGAGGTTAAACCAAGTGTTAAAAACACAACATTTGGAAACATGAATGTGAATAATGATATTCAACTTCATACCTTGATTTGGAAGCTCTTCACATTGTCATATCCAACCCAGGTTCCCTTGCTGTAGGCGTATGGAACATCCTGGGAGCTGTCCCAGGCCTGAGTGGCTCCCTGCTTTAGGAAAGTGCAGATCTGATGGCAGAGAGAACATTTACGTTAAGGATCTACGCAAGATTTAAGTAAACATTGTCCATGGAAGACAACAAGAAGCACTAACCTCATAGTAGGCCAAGAAACCAGCCTGACGACTGAAAGGTCCAGCAGGTCCAGGTCCACTGGCAGGAGCTCCCACAGCTGTGTTGGAGGAAGCCAGACGGAAGGTGTGGCCATAGGTGGGGAAACCAACCAGCAGCTTCTCAGCTGGGGCACCGTTGCTCTTCCAGTAGTTCATGGCATAGTCCTGCACATGAGAGAGTACAGACCAGCATGAATGTCTACTCCTTGATGTCATGTTTATTCATTTACAGCAAACAGAGACAAATAATGGTCGCTTCACTCACCATATTGAAGTAGATCATGGATCCCTGGTCAGAGGGTCCTTTGTACAGAGGACTGTTCTCTCCAACGTTGTGCTCCCCAGAACCGTGGAAGTCATAAGTCATGACGTGGATGTAGTCCAGCACACTGGTCAACAGACAAAAGGATTCATGTTTAGCGTATTGTACAACAATTGTGAGGGTGTGTAACGTTTGCACACATATGCACACACTTACGCGCCAATCTGAGCGATTTGGTATCCAGAGTCAATGGTTCCCTTGCCAGCAGAGACAGCAGCAGTCAGCATCAGACGGGGACGGTTGGTGTTCTTGCCCTCAGCCTCAAAGGCGCTCATCAGTTCCTTTAGATGGACAAAGAGAAAGAAACAGTAACAGTTGCATGTTTTTTAAAAGTATAGATAAATCCATCTGTTGATTGATATGTCGCACTCTCAACACTCTAACACAGTTACTTGCAGGTTTTGCCAGTGACATGTCACCACAGTAGTATTGGTCTACAACCCGGATTCATCATAGGCCATCAATAAGACCCACCTGGACCAGAACGGTGTAGCGCTCCTTATCCTGAGCTGGGGAGCCACGAGAGCCGGGGAACTCCCAGTCAATATCCAGACCATCAAACTCATACTGACGCAGGAATGTGATCACGCTGGTGATGAAGGTCTGACGATTGGCAGGGGAGGAAACCATGGCTGTGAACCTGGAGGAGGTCAAGAAGACAGTCAGAGCGAAGTTCCTGCAAGTGTCACAAGATCCTCTTGGTGAGAATATTGATCCTCGTGTCATCACTTACTTCTGAGTACCAAAGTTCCAGCCTCCGATGGCCAGCAGAGTCTTCAGGTTGCTGTTCCTGCAAACGACAACAACATCCACTTAAAACTCTCTCATTATCAAAGTACTGTAATGTGTGTTTCCATGTGTTCTGGAGTCTCACTGTCACTACAGAGCATTTGTGTTTACTTACTGGTTCTTCAGAGCCTGGAACTGTCCATAGAGTTTCTCATCGTCCCACTCGTAGGTCTTGATCATGTTGCCGTCCATTCCAGCGAAGGCATAGATGAGGTGGTCACAGAGACATGGGTCAATGTTGGTGGGGAAATACTTGCCTGCTCCAGGACGGTACTGTCCCCAGTTGGTGAAATAACAGGAGAGGATGTAGGATGATCCTGCGGCACATGGAATAATCACTCTTACATTAGGCTACAAACTTCAATACGCATGAGCAACACTGAGTGGAGAGAGGATATAATTACCTAGCTGCACGTGCAGCAGGAGTGCCAGTCCTGCAGAGAGAAGAAAAACGATTAGGAGAGAGGGAAGAGGCAGCAGGTTGAGAAGTTAACATGAAGTTAAATTGTGTTGTTACAAAGTTTGAAAGGTTTCAGTGAACAAGGAGCTCAGCTTACCGACGCAGATGAGTAGCTTGCCCATGTTGTCTCTGTACAATGAGCTTAGGCTCCTCGGACCCTTTTATACTCCTCAGGTCCTCCTCCATATCTGCAATATCTGTGAAGTGTCTTTGAAGAGGCTTGAAGACTCAGCAAAACTGAAAAGTCAAACTTGTTATTTTATTTGTTCACAGCTGATAACCTTCATGTGACTTTTTGATAATGATATGATCCGATATAAACTAATTATTTCCAAGGCTTTTAAAGTTGGCAGAACAGAGTCTAACTGTTTGACGTGGCTTCATATTCACATCAGGTTTTTCACTGTTTCACTTTCAATGGTTTACAGGTGTTTTAAAAATTGTATTTTCCATAATCGGTCCTCATGACGTAAGTGAATTACCCACCTTTTTCCATTGACCTTTTTCCCACCTATGGAGGAGTAGAGTACCCAGACTGGGGCTTGGCTCTGGGTTGGTGCATGTCTGCGTTCATCCTTATCTGGATCCCTTTTGTCATTGGGTATAGGCTGATGAGAGCAGAGGGAGGCCTCTTGGGGGTGCGTACTTTGTCTTTGTTAATTGTATGTTCTGTAAATTGTGTAAAACAGTGTAAGTGTGTACTTATATTCAGGGTCACTTCTAATTGTGTAATACTGTACTTTCCACAGCGTTTGAAGTCAGTGTGCACTCCCTCTGAGGATTGGCATCCATACCTGGAGATCCACCGAGGAGAAAGGTACTCAGAAGAAAGCTGTCGGCAAAGGAAAGCATTATCAACAAGGAGCAAGCCAATATAACACAACATTTTTACTGCAAATGCAATTCTAATATTGATTTGTGTGTCATGTTTTCTTGTGTCCAAGGTCATATTCAATTATGAAGTAGTAGTCGATATAAAATCCATCCAGATTGGGTGCAGTATTGGCCTTTGCAGCCCATTACTTCTCAAACTGAACTGAGCGGTTCCTTTCTAGCACATTATGTTTTGAGGTATTAAACGGAAAATAGTTTACATTTTACAAACACTACATGTACAGATTTCAGGAGCAGGTACACAGTTATATACATTTTTTGAATTCCAGTTCATGACACTGACACTGATTATGATTATGTCAAAGCTTCATTCAGGAATGTAGAACTAGTAGTTAAAATAAATGATCTGACCTTCAACACAGACACATATATATTTATTTTCTTCAAGTCACTAGAAAAGTGACAGTGAGGACTTGTAGGGCGCCATGGGTTGATGTGGAACTAAAGGGCTATATGTCTCAGCGTAATCAGGCCAAGGAAAAGGCACAGAACAGTGGTTGTACTAAGGACAGAGAAAACTATTGTAAACTGAGAAATCAAGTTACAAAACTCAATCAAAGGAAAAAGAAACAATATTATGCTTTGCAATTAATCAGGACAAAGAATGACCCGAAAAAGCTTTGGAGTATGCTTAATGGTATAATGGGAAGAAAAACCTCTCCACAACCTACATTCATTGAAAGTGGGGGTACCTTTATCACAAAACCCAAAGAAATTGCAGATCACTTGAATAATTTTTTCAGAAGCAAGGTAAATAAATTTAGGAAAGAATCATCACAGAGGGCTGACAACAGTTCAACCATTGTCAACATCCAAGACTATATGAAGGACAAACTTTGCCAGTTTGAGTTTAGCGAACTAACAGTGGAAACAGTGGTTCAGCGGGTGAAAGTGGCATGTGGTGACAAACAACCAGGGATGGATGGGATAGGTGGTAAACTGATTGGAATAGCTGTAGATTATGTTGCACAACCAATCTGTCATATACTAAACACCAGTCTGAAACTATCAATCTTTCCTCAAGCCTGGAAAGACGCTAAAATGATTCCCCTGCCTAAAGATAAGAAAACATCATTTAGTGGCCCAAATAGTCGTCCAATAAGCCTGTTACCAGCACTGAGTAAGATTCTTGAGAAGGCTGTATTTGATCAAATACAGGAATACTTCTCAGTAAATAATCTGTTAACAAAGTACCAGCATGCTTACAGAAAGGGACATTCCACATGCACAGCACTGACGCAAATGTCAGATGACTGGTACAGAGATCTAGATAACAAAATGTTATGTGGAGCAGTCCTTCTGGATTTTACAGCAGCATTTGATGTCCTTGAACATAAGCTTCTTCTGGAAAAACTGGTGTGCTATGGTTTTAAACCATCTGCAGCTACCTGGATGGAAAGTTATCTAATAAATAGATCACAGAGAGTCTTCTTTAATGGAAGTCACTCGGACAGTGTGCTGGTGGAAAGTGGAATTCCACAGGGAAGCTGTCTAGGCCCACTAATGTACTCTATCTTCACTAATGATTTACCTCAAGTATTAAGAAGTGCAAATCTAAGTATGTATGCAGATGACACTACTGTATATGCATCAGCAAAAACAGCAGAAGAACTGACAGTCATCCTAAACAGGGAGCTAAGTTCCATTGGAAAGTGGGTCCTTGAAAACAAGATGGTTCTCAACTTAGCTAAGACAAAAAGCATCATCTTTGGGTCTAATCATTCTCTTAGAGCAGAGCCAGAGCTTAGACTGTGCATAGATGGAATATCCATCAAACAAGTAAAGGTAACCAAGCTATTGGGAGTCACCCTAGATGATAAACTGTCCTGGCCAAAGCACATTGACACTATTGTCAATAAAATGGGCAAAGCACTAGCTGTAGTCAGACGATGTAGAAATCATCTTACACCTGATCTAAGAATACTGGTAGCTAGCTCTCTTGTTCTGTCACAGCTGGATTATTGTCAGATAGTATGGGCAAATGCCACCAAGAAAGAGCTGAATAAACTACACCTAGTACAGAACAAGGCTGCACGTTTTGCTCTACAGTGTCCTTACAGAACCAGCATACAGAGTATGCATGCCAGTCTCCACTGGCTAAAAGTTGAAGACAGGATGGCTGCTGCACTTCTTTTATCAACATGGCGCCTCTTGCAGTCTAAAACGCCAGCAGATCAGTATAGGCAACTAAATAAAAATGTAGCCTCACATAACTATGCCACTAGACGAGTAATAGAAGGTAGGTTTTCACTCCCCAGAGCTAATACCAATTTTCTTAAACGCACTGTGGGATACAGAGCCATGAAGTCATGGAACCTACTACCAACAGAAATTATAAACGTGACACGTAAATGTATGTTCAAAAAGCAAATAATAAAACACTTGGGTACAGCATACTTGTGACACTAGATGGTGATGTACTGTACATAAAAATGTGTAGTATTCTCTTACATGGTTTGCAGTTTTCGCTTCTATGGAATTGGATATATCAGTGTTTTATATCATGACAAAGGTAAAATTGCATAACCACTATGTTAATGTTTGATATTTGTAATGTAAAATTGTATGATCATTATTTGTATGTATTTTAACTTTTGATATTTGTAATGTAACGTATGTTTTAAATGTTTGATATTGGTATTGTAATGTATGTTTTAAATGTTTGATATTTGTGTGTATGTTTTAAATGTGGACCCCACTAAAAGTAGCTCTGTCTTAGGGTAGAGCTAATGGGGATCCTTCTAAATAAACAAATAAACAAAAGTCAGGTTTGTAGTTAAAGCTAAAACTGTGTTATAATGTGATTATAAAACGGTCTCATTAGTTTCCTTTAGAGACAAGTGCTGCTGTTGTCATTGTGTACAGGGAGTCACTTACAAGCATTGCTGTGATGGTAGGTTTATACCATTTTTAGGCTCTGTTGGTTTCAGGACAACTACCTCAACAATTACATAAAGTTTGAAGTGGTTCAAATTTTCAACGTGTCATATTTTTTATCTCCACAATGTACCTTCACTAAAGTTCTTTCATTGTTTAACGATTAGGTTCAAACTGTCAGTTTACAGACTGTCTACATATTTCAAGAGGTTATTGCAGCTATTGAACTGTTCTGTTAATAATACATTCCTGCCTTGTTTGCTGCAGATAGTATTTTCTCATCATTCTTTTAAGAGCTCCATCTGCTGGACATCATGGCCCTAAAAAGTACAGTTTCTATTCCACACCTTGTACTATTTTCATTACAGATCATATTTCTGAAAGTACTGAAATGGTATTTTAATGTCCTTTTTAAAAACATACAGTATGAATAGGTTAATGTGCGACAACTCTCCAATATGACTCTGCCTTGTAATAGGTAAAAGCAGTTTAATGCTTCTCTGTACCAAAACATGTTTTGTTAATGTGTTAACCCTAAAACTTTATTGAAGACTAAGAAAAAGCTTTTGGAGGCATATATTTTGCAGAATGCAAAAGGTAACACCTAACACTGAAACAAAAACATCTAACCCTACACCACAAACTATAATTTAGCAGATTCACATGAGAATGACAAAAAACAAAGCACATAATTATGTATTTAACAGATTAAATAACTCATATACTACCTCATGATTGATGTACTACTGAATATAATGGCTTGTATAAGTTGTAAACCTGGTCTTGTGGCATTAGTCACAAACCTGAATGAAACTTGTGGTGCTGTCTTTGTATTGACAACTGTCTGAATAATAAAGGCCTAATGGTGAGTGTCTGTGGCAGCATTTCTTTTCTCTTATAAACTGTAGTCATCCATTAAGGAATTACAAACTAATCAATACTGATGGGTCCTGATAATTCACCTTGTCACCATATACTGAGGCTTGAGGCCTCTACAGTGGTCGCAAGTTCAAGAGACCTTTGCTTCATGTCTTACCTGTTCTCTCCCACCTTTACCCCTTAGATTCTGCCCTATCAATAAAGGCCATGGTTTCAAAAAATAAAAAATAAAAATAAAATAAAGACTGACCATTCCTGGAAGAGGGGTACATGGAAAGTCCTAATCAAGAACAGAAAGACACTAAGTAGGATATGAAAAGTCATAAGAAACATTCTCATTCACTACACAAAGGGAGTGAAATGATCAATAATTAATCATCTTTTTTTGTTAAAGGTTGATGGTAAAAAGTACAGATATTTGTGTTAGAATGTAAGAAGTAAAAGTAAAAATTCTTCCCCAAAATGTTTGAAAAGAGTCCTGGCTGAAGACATCTACATGCCACTACCCAATAAAGTTGTTGCGCCACCCACTGGTAACAGGAAGTTACATGTTTTCATACTTTCCAACCTACTGGCATTAGGAAGTACTTCTCATGTCACAATCACCATTCCATATACATGTAATTACCATGGCCTGGTCTAAAGGTTTTGCACGCCAACAAAATGCATGTTTGGTGCACTCATTCACACAGTGTTCGGTGCAAGTGACAGCTCCTGTCAACCCTCGTCCTGCCTGGACCTCTGACATTTATCATGTGCGAGAACTCGTCCAATGCTGCTTGCAGCTTTAACTTATCATGTTTTTTGTTTAAAGTTTATCATCGATAAATAAACTGATTCCTCTTTGCTGATTTGTAGTTGAATGATTTTGATTGGAACATACATGAAATACACAAAACCACAAGGGACGTGAAATTGCTTTAAATGCCTTATTTATTCAGGTTTGATGAGTCAGGTGTTACACAGCTGTTCCTGAATTCTTGATGATTTAAGCCCAGTTGCAGCACTTGCAGCTGTCATCGAACACCAGGCCGACGGCACAGTGCTGGTCGTAGGTCTGTCCCTGGCTGCACTCATAGAAGTGGTTCTTGTTGGTTGGGTCTGGGAAGAGTCCATTGGCCTTTCCGGCACAGAAGCCAGATCCTCCGCTGCTGCCACCGCTGCTGCTGCCACCACTGCTGCCGCCACCACCGGGCTTGGGCTGAGCGTGTGCGGTTGGTGTGACTGGGGGCAGGGGGTCAGAACGAGAAGCACAAGCTGAGGAGAGAAATGAAAATATAGGTCAAACAATGAAATATTCTCATTGCGATTTTTACAGACGGATGTGTTTTTAATGCGTACAGGCTCCAGTTCCCAGTCCACTCTTGATGGTGTTGATCAGAGGGTATCTTCCCTGGCCACAGAAAGTGCCACTGAAATCATCCAGATCCAGACTCCACACCATGGCTCCACCGAAACCGCTCTGCTTCAGCCACTGAATCTGTAGAGCGGATGGGAGGTTAAACCAAGTGTTAAAAACACAACATTTGGAGACATGAATGTGAATAATGATATTCAACTTCATACCTTGATTTGGAAGCTCTTCACATTGTCATATCCAACCCAGGTTCCCTTGCTGTAGGCGTATGGAACATCCTGGGGGCTGTCCCAGGCCTGAGTGGCTCCCTGCTTCAGGAAAGTGCAGATCTGATGGCAGAGAGAACATTTACGTTAAGGATCCACACAAGATTTAAGTAAACATTGTCCATGGAAGAAAACAAGAAGCACTAACCTCATAGTAGGCCCAGAAACCAGCCTGACGACTGAAAGGTCCAGCAGGTCCAGGTCCACTGGCAGGAGCTCCCACAGCTGTGTTGGAGGAAGCCAGACGGAAGGTGTGGCCATAGGTGGGGAAACCAACCAGCAGCTTCTCAGCTGGGGCACCGTTGCTCTTCCAGTAGTTCATGGCATAGTCCTGCACATGAGAGAGTACAGACCAGCATGAATGTCTACTCCTTGATGTCATGTTTATTCATTTACAGCAAACAGAGACAAATAATGGTCGCTTCACTCACCACATTGAAGTAGATCATGGATCCCTGGTCAGAGGGTCCTTTGTACAGAGGACTGTTCTCTCCAACGTTGTGCTCCCAAGAACCGTGGAAGTCATAGGTCATGACGTGGAAGTAGTCCAGCACACTGGTCAACAGACAAAAGGATTCATGTTTAGCGTATTGTAAAACAATTGTGAGGGTGTGTAACGTTTGCACACATATGCACACACTTACGCGCCAATCTGAGCGATCTGGTATCCAGAGTCAATGGTTCCCTTGCCAGCAGAGACAGCAGCAGTCAGCATCAGACGGGGACGGTTGGTCTTCTTGCCCTCAGCCTCAAAGGCGCTCATCAGTTCCTTTAGATGGACAAAGAAAAAGAAACAGTAACAGTTGCATGTTTTTTAAAAGTATAGATAAATCCATCTGTTGATTGATATGTTGCACTCTCAACAGTCTAACACAGTTACTTGCAGGTTTTGCCAGTGACATGTCACCACAGTAGCATTGGTCTACAACCCGGATTCATCATAGGCCATCAATAAGACCCACCTGGACCAGAACGGTGTAGCGCTCCTTATCCTGAGCTGGGGAGCCACGAGAGCCGGGGTACTCCCAGTCAATATCCAGACCATCAAACTCATACTGACGCAGGAATGTGATCACGCTGGTGATGAAGGTCTGACGATTGGCAGGGGAGGAAACCATGGCTGTGAACCTGGAGGAGGTCAAGAAGACAGTCAGAGCGAAGTTCCTGCAAGTGTCACAAGATCCTCTTGGTGAGAATATTGATCCTCGTGTCATCACTTACTTCTGAGTACCAAAGTTCCAGCCTCCGATGGCCAGCAGAGTCTTCAGGTTGCTGTTCCTGCAAACGACAACAACATCCACTTAAAACTCTCTCATTATCAAAGTACTGTAATGTGTGTTTCCATGTGTTCTGGAGTCTCACTGTCACTACAGAGCATTTGTGTTTACTTACTGGTTCTTCAGAGCCTGGAACTGTCCATAGAGTTTCTCATCGTCCCACTCGTAGGTCTTGATCATGTTGCCGTCCATTCCAGCGAAGGCATAGATGAGGTGGTCACAGAGACATGGGTCAATGTTGGTGGGGAAATACTTGCCTGCTCCAGGACGGTACTGTCCCCAGTTGGTGAAATAACAGGAGAGGATGTAGGATGATCCTGCGGCACATGGAATAATCACTCTTACATTAGGCTACAAACTTCAATACGCATGAGCAACACTGAGTGGAGAGAGGATATAATTACCTAGCTGCACGTGCAGCAGGAGTGCCAGTCCTGCAGAGAGAAGAAAAACGATTAGGAGAGAGGGAAGAGGCAGCAGGTTGAGAAGTTAACATGAAGTTAAATTGTGTTGTTACAAAGTTTGAAAGGTTTCAGTGAACAAGGAGCTCAGCTTACCGACGCAGATGAGTAGCTTGCCCATGTTGTCTCTGTACAATGAGCTTAGGCTCCTCGGACCCTTTTATACTCCTCAGGTCCTCCTCCATATCTGCAATATCTGTGAAGTGTCTTTGAAGAGGCTTGAAGACTCAGCAAAACTGAAAAGTCAAACTTGTTATTTTATTTGTTCACAGCTGATAACCTTCATGTGACTTTTTGATAATGATATGATCCGATATAAACTAATTATTTTCAAGGCTTTTAAAGTTGGCAGAACAGAGTCTAACTGTTTGACGTGGCTTCATATTCACATCAGGTTTTTCACTGTTTCACTTTCAATGGTTTACAGGTGTTTTAAAAATTGTATTTTCCATAATCGGTCCTCATGACGTAAGTGAATTACCCACCTTTTTCCATTGACCTTTTTCCCACCTATGGAGGAGTAGAGTACCCAGACTGGGGCTTGGCTCTGGGTTGGTGCATGTCTGCGTTCATCCTTATCTGGATCCCTTTTGTCATTGGGTATAGGCTGATGAGAGCAGAGGGAGGCCTCTTGGGGGTGCGTACTTTGTCTTTGTTAATTGTATGTTCTGTAAATTGTGTAAAACAGTGTAAGTGTGTACTTATATTCAGGGTCACTTCTAATTGTGTAATACTGTACTTTCCACAGCGTTTGAAGTCAGTGTGCACTCCCTCTGAGGATTGGCATCCATACCTGGAGATCCACCGAGGAGAAAGGTACTCAGAAGAAAGCTGTCGGCAAAGGAAAGCATTATCAACAAGGAGCAAGCCAATATAACACAACATTTTTACTGCAAATGCAATTCTAATATTGATTTGTGTGTCATGTTTTCTTGTGTCCAAGGTCATATTCAATTATGAAGTAGTAGTCGATATAAAATCCATCCAGATTGGGTGCAGTATTGGCCTTTGCAGCCCATTACTTCTCAAACTGAACTGAGCGGTTCCTTTCTAGCACATTATGTTTTGAGGTATTAAACGGAAAATAGTTTACATTTTACAAACACTACATGTACAGATTTCAGGAGCAGGTACACAGTTATATACATTTTTTGAATTCCAGTTCATGACACTGACACTGATTATGATTATGTCAAAGCTTCATTCAGGAATGTAGAACTAGTAGTTAAAATAAATGATCTGACCTTCAACACAGACACATATATATTTATTTTCTTCAAGTCACTAGAAAAGTGACAGTGAGGACTTGTAGGGCGCCATGGGTTGATGTGGAACTAAAGGGCTATATGTCTCAGCGTAATCAGGCCAAGGAAAAGGCACAGAACAGTGGTTGTACTAAGGACAGAGAAAACTATTGTAAACTGAGAAATCAAGTTACAAAACTCAATCAAAGGAAAAAGAAACAATATTATGCTTTGCAATTAATCAGGACAAAGAATGACCCAAAAAAGCTTTGGAGTATGCTTAATGGTATAATGGGAAGAAAAACCTCTCCACAACCTACATTCATTGAAAGTGGGGGTACCTTTGTCACAAAACCCAAAGAAATTGCAGATCACTTGAATAATTTTTTCAGAAGCAAGGTAAATAAATTAAGGAAAGAATCATCACAGAGGGCTGACAACAGTTCAACCATTGTCAACATCCAAGACTATATGAAGGACAAACTTTGCCAGTTTGAGTTTAGCGAACTAACAGTGGAAACAGTGGTTCAGCGGGTGAAAGTGGCATGTGGTGACAAACAACCAGGGATGGATGGGATAGGTGGTAAACTGATTGGAATAGCTGTAGATTATGTTGCACAACCAATCTGTCATATACTAAACACCAGTCTGAAACTATCAATCTTTCCTCAAGCCTGGAAAGACGCTAAAATGATTCCCCTGCCTAAAGATAAGAAAACATCATTTAGTGGCCCAAATAGTCGTCCAATAAGCCTGTTACCAGCACTGAGTAAGATTCTTGAGAAGGCTGTATTTGATCAAATACAGGAATACTTCTCAGTAAATAATCTGTTAACAAAGTACCAGCATGCTTACAGAAAGGGACATTCCACATGCACAGCACTGACGCAAATGTCAGATGACTGGTACAGAGATCTAGATAACAAAATGTTATGTGGAGCAGTCCTTCTGGATTTTACAGCAGCATTTGATGTCCTTGAACATAAGCTTCTTCTGGAAAAACTGGTGTGCTATGGTTTTAAACCATCTGCAGCTACCTGGATGGAAAGTTATCTAATAAATAGATCACAGAGAGTCTTCTTTAATGGAAGTCACTCGGACAGTGTGCTGGTGGAAAGTGGAATTCCACAGGGAAGCTGTCTAGGCCCACTAATGTACTCTATCTTCACTAATGATTTACCTCAAGTATTAAGAAGTGCAAATCTAAGTATGTATGCAGATGACACTACTGTATATGCATCAGCAAAAACAGCAGAAGAACTGACAGTCATCCTAAACAGGGAGCTAAGTTCCATTGGAAAGTGGGTCCTTGAAAACAAGATGGTTCTCAACTTAGCTAAGACAAAAAGCATCATCTTTGGGTCTAATCATTCTCTTAGAGCAGAGCCAGAGCTTAGACTGTGCATAGATGGAATATCCATCAAACAAGTAAAGGTAACCAAGCTATTGGGAGTCACCCTAGATGATAAACTGTCCTGGCCAAAGCACATTGACACTATTGTCAATAAAATGGGCAAAGCACTAGCTGTAGTCAGACGATGTAGAAATCATCTTACACCTGATCTAAGAATACTGGTAGCTAGCTCTCTTGTTCTGTCACAGCTGGATTATTGTCAGATAGTATGGGCAAATGCCACCAAGAAAGAGCTGAATAAACTACACCTAGTACAGAACAAGGCTGCACGTTTTGCTCTACAGTGTCCTTACAGAACCAGCATACAGAGTATGCATGCCAGTCTCCACTGGCTAAAAGTTGAAGACAGGATGGCTGCTGCACTTCTTTTATCAACATGGCGCCTCTTGCAGTCTAAAACGCCAGCAGATCAGTATAGGCAACTAAATAAAAATGTAGCCTCACATAACTATGCCACTAGACGAGTAATAGAAGGTAGGTTTTCACTCCCCAGAGCTAATACCAATTTTCTTAAACGCACTGTGGGATACAGAGCCATGAAGTCATGGAACCTACTACCAACAGAAATTATAAACGTGACACGTAAATGTATGTTCAAAAAGCAAATAATAAAACACTTGGGTACAGCATACTTGTGACACTAGATGGTGATGTACTGTACATAAAAATGTGTAGTATTCTCTTACATGGTTTGCAGTTTTCGCTTCTATGGAATTGGATATATCAGTGTTTTATATCATGACAAAGGTAAAATTGCATAACCACTATGTTAATGTTTGATATTTGTAATGTAAAATTGTATGATCATTATTTGTATGTATTTTAACTTTTGATATTTGTAATGTAACGTATGTTTTAAATGTTTGATATTGGTATTGTAATGTATGTTTTAAATGTTTGATATTTGTGTGTATGTTTTAAATGTGGACCCCACTAAAAGTAGCTCTGTCTTAGGGTAGAGCTAATGGGGATCCTTCTAAATAAACAAATAAACAAAAGTCAGGTTTGTAGTTAAAGCTAAAACTGTGTTATAATGTGATTATAAAACGGTCTCATTAGTTTCCTTTAGAGACAAGTGCTGCTGTTGTCATTGTGTACAGGGAGTCACTTACAAGCATTGCTGTGATGGTAGGTTTATACCATTTTTAGGCTCTGTTGGTTTCAGGACAACTACCTCAACAATTACATAAAGTTTGAAGTGGTTCAAATTTTCAACGTGTCATATTTTTTATCTCCACAATGTACCTTCACTAAAGTTCTTTCATTGTTTAACGATTAGGTTCAAACTGTCAGTTTACAGACTGTCTACATATTTCAAGAGGTTATTGCAGCTATTGAACTGTTCTGTTAATAATACATTCCTGCCTTGTTTGCTGCAGATAGTATTTTCTCATCATTCTTTTAAGAGCTCCATCTGCTGGACATCATGGCCCTAAAAAGTACAGTTTCTATTCCACACCTTGTACTATTTTCATTACAGATCATATTTCTGAAAGTACTGAAATGGTATTTTAATGTCCTTTTTAAAAACATACAGTATGAATAGGTTAATGTGCGACAACTCTCCAATATGACTCTGCCTTGTAATAGGTAAAAGCAGTTTAATGCTTCTCTGTACCAAAACATGTTTTGTTAATGTGTTAACCCTAAAACTTTATTGAAGACTAAGAAAAAGCTTTTGGAGGCATATATTTTGCAGAATGCAAAAGGTAACACCTAACACTGAAACAAAAACATCTAACCCTACACCACAAACTATAATTTAGCAGATTCACATGAGAATGACAAAAAACAAAGCACATAATTATGTATTTAACAGATTAAATAACTCATATACTACCTCATGATTGATGTACTACTGAATATAATGGCTTGTATAAGTTGTAAACCTGGTCTTGTGGCATTAGTCACAAACCTGAATGAAACTTGTGGTGCTGTCTTTGTATTGACAACTGTCTGAATAATAAAGGCCTAATGGTGAGTGTCTGTGGCAGCATTTCTTTTCTCTTATAAACTGTAGTCATCCATTAAGGAATTACAAACTAATCAATACTGATGGGTCCTGATAATTCACCTTGTCACCATATACTGAGGCTTGAGGCCTCTACAGTGGTCGCAAGTTCAAGAGACCTTTGCTTCATGTCTTACCTGTTCTCTCCCACCTTTACCCCTTAGATTCTGCCCTATCAATAAAGGCCATGGTTTCAAAAAATAAAAAATAAAAATAAAATAAAGACTGACCATTCCTGGAAGAGGGGTACATGGAAAGTCCTAATCAAGAACAGAAAGACACTAAGTAGGATATGAAAAGTCATAAGAAACATTCTCATTCACTACACAAAGGGAGTGAAATGATCAATAATTAATCATGTTTTTTTGTTAAAGGTTGATGGTAAAAAGTACAGATATTTGTGTTAGAATGTAAGAAGTAAAAGTAAAAAGTTATTCCCCAAAATGTTTGAAAAGAGTCCTGGCTGAAGACATCTACATGCCACTACCCAATAAAGTTGTTGCGCCACCCACTGGTAACAGGAAGTTACATGTTTTCATACTTTCCAACCTACTGGCATTAGGAAGTACTTCTCATGTCACAATCACCATTCCATATACATGTAATTACCATGGCCTGGTCTAAAGGTTTTGCACGCCAACAAAATGCATGTTTGGTGCACTCATTCACACAGTGTTCGGTGCAAGCGACAGCTCCTGTCAACCCTCGTCCTGCCTGGACCTCTGACATTTATCATGTGCGAGAACTCGTCCAATGCTGCTTGCAGCTTTAACTTATCATGTTTTTTGTTTAAAGTTTATCATCGATAAATAAACTGATTCCTCTTTGCTGATTTGTAGTTGAATGATTTTGATTGGAACATACATGAAATACACAAAACCACAAGGGACGTGAAATTGCTTTAAATGCCTTATTTATTCAGGTTTGATGAGTCAGGTGTTACACAGCTGTTCCTGAATTCTTGATGATTTAAGCCCAGTTGCAGCACTTGCAGCTGTCATCGAACACCAGGCCGACGGCACAGTGCTGGTCGTAGGTCTGTCCCTGGCTGCACTCATAGAAGTGGTTCTTGTTGGTTGGGTCTGGGAAGAGTCCATTGGCCTTTCCGGCACAGAAGCCAGCTCCTCCGCTGCTGCTGCCACCGCTGCTGCTGCCACCACTGCTGCCGCCACCACCGGGCTTGGGCTGAGCGTGTGCGGTTGGTGTGACTGGAGGCAGGGGGTCAGAACGAGAAGCACAAGCTGAGGAGAGAAATGAAAATATAGGTCAAACAATGAAATATTCTCATTGCGATTTTTACAGACGGATGTGTTTTTAATGCGTACAGGCTCCAGTTCCCAGTCCACTCTTGATGGTGTTGATCAGAGGGTATCTTCCCTGGCCACAGAAAGTGCCACTGAAATCATCCAGATCCAGACTCCACACCATGGCTCCACCGAAACCGCTCTGCTTCAGCCACTGAATCTGTAGAGCGGATGGGAGGTTAAACCAAGTGTTAAAAACACAACATTTGGAGACATGAATGTGAATAATGATATTCGACTTCATACCTTGATTTGGAAGCTCTTCACATTGTCATATCCAACCCAGGTTCCCTTGCTGTAGGCGTATGGAACATCCTGGGGGCTGTCCCAGGCCTGAGTGGCTCCCTGCTTCAGGAAAGTGCAGATCTGATGGCAGAGAGAACATTTACGTTAAGGATCCACACAAGATTTAAGTAAACATTGTCCATGGAAGAAAACAAGAAGCACTAACCTCATAGTAGGCCCAGAAACCAGCCTGACGACTGAAAGGTCCAGCAGGTCCAGGTCCACTGGCAGGAGCTCCCACAGCTGTGTTGGAGGAAGCCAGACGGAAGGTGTGGCCATAGGTGGGGAAACCAACCAGCAGCTTCTCAGCTGGGGCACCGTTGCTCTTCCAGTAGTTCATGGCATAGTCCTGCACATGAGAGAGTACAGACCAGCATGAATGTCTACTCCTTGATGTCATGTTTATTCATTTACAGCAAACAGAGACAAATAATGGTCGCTTCACTCACCACATTGAAGTAGATCATGGATCCCTGGTCAGAGGGTCCTTTGTACAGAGGACTGTTCTCTCCAACGTTGTGCTCCCAAGAACCGTGGAAGTCATAGGTCATGACGTGGAAGTAGTCCAGCACACTGGTCAACAGACAAAAGGATTCATGTTTAGCGTATTGTACAACAATTGTGAGGGTGTGTAACGTTTGCACACATATGCACACACTTACGCGCCAATCTGAGCGATCTGGTATCCAGAGTCAATGGTTCCCTTGCCAGCAGAGACAGCAGCAGTCAGCATGAGACGGGGACGGTTGGTCTTCTTGCCCTCAGCCTCAAAGGCGCTCATCAGTTCCTTTAGATGGACAAAGAGAAAGAAACAGTAACAGTTGCATGTTTTTTAAAAGTATAGATAAATCCATCTGTTGATTGATATGTCGCACTCTCAACACTCTAACACAGTTACTTGCAGGTTTTGCCAGTGACATGTCACCACAGTAGCATTGGTCTACAACCCGGATTCATCATAGGCCATCAATAAGACCCACCTGGACCAGAACGGTGTAGCGCTCCTTATCCTGAGCTGGGGAGCCACGAGAGCCGGGGTACTCCCAGTCAATATCCAGACCATCAAACTCATACTGACGCAGGAATGTGATCACGCTGGTGATGAAGGTCTGACGATTGGCAGGGGAGGAAACCATGGCTGTGAACCTGGAGGAGGTCAAGAAGACAGTCAGAGCGAAGTTCCTGCAAGTGTCACAAGATCCTCTTGGTGAGAATATTGATCCTCGTGTCATCACTTACTTCTGAGTACCAAAGTTCCAGCCTCCGATGGCCAGCAGAGTCTTCAGGTTGCTGTTCCTGCAAACGACAACAACATCCACTGAAAACTCTCTCATTATCAAAGTACTGTAATGTGTGTTTCCATGTGTTCTGGAGTCTCACTGTCACTACAGAGCATTTGTGTTTACTTACTGGTTCTTCAGAGCCTGGAACTGTCCATAGAGTTTCTCATCGTCCCACTCGTAGGTCTTGATCATGTTGCCGTCCATTCCAGCGAAGGCATAGATGAGGTGGTCACAGAGACATGGGTCAATGTTGGTGGGGAAATACTTGCCTGCTCCAGGACGGTACTGTCCCCAGTTGGTGAAATAACAGGAGAGGATGTAGGATGATCCTGCGGCACATGGAATAATCACTCTTACATTAGGCTACAAACTTCAATACGCATGAGCAACACTGAGTGGAGAGAGGATATAATTACCTAGCTGCACGTGCAGCAGGAGTGCCAGTCCTGCAGAGAGAAGAAAAACGATTAGGAGAGAGGGAAGAGGCAGCAGGTTGAGAAGTTAACATGAAGTTAAATTGTGTTTTTACAAAGTTTGAAAGGTTTCAGTGAACAAGGAGCTCAGCTTACCGACGCAGATGAGTAGCTTGCCCATGTTGTCTCTGTACAATGAGCTTAGGCTCCTCGGACCCTTTTATACTCCTCAGGTCCTCCTCCATATCTGCAATATCTGTGAAGTGTCTTTGAAGAGGCTTGAAGACTCAGCAAAAGTGAAAGTCAAACTTGTTATTTTATTTGTTCACAGCTGATAACATTCATGTGACTTTTTGATAATGATATGATCCGATATAAACGTATTATTTCCAAGGCTTTTAAAGTTGGCAGAACAGTGTCTAACTGTTTGACGTGGCTTCATATTCACATCAGGTTTTTCACTGTTTCACTTTCAATGGTTTACAGGTGTTTTAAAAATTGTATTTTCCATAATCGGTCCTCATGACATAAGTGAATTACCCACCTTTTTCCATTGACACGAGTTGTTTGATAGCGATGTTTGCTAAGTTGTTCTTAACTTCCCTGCTACATGCTTTATCACCCTCACATGCAATCAGTCATCACTGATGTTTGTTTGTCCTTCCCTGAACTTGGATGTGGATCAGCAGTTTGATGATATGCGATCTGGATTGTAAATTCAATCTCACACTGATGGTGCCATCGCTATGAATTTCCATTATCACACACTGAATGATCATTTTTAATGTTGGACACTAAAAGCTACCACTTAGTCTCCATCTGTGAAATTCCAAAATTTGAACTACAAATGCTTGGAAGTTACCTTGTACTTTGTAGACTTATATAGAGTAAAAGTCAACTTTTGAGATGTTTTAATGTAAAGTAAAGAGAAGTGCTCAAAGTTAAAAACAAATTAAATGTGCGTACGTCTAAATTAATGCTATTCGATGGAATGTGGCCCAAACCAAATAGAAATAAGTCATCTGCATAAAGTGAAACATTATATTTTTCATCATCTTTGAATGTTTCTGATGAAGAATAATTTGAGGCTGGACAGAAGTCTATGGTTCTTTCTAGATCGTATTTAAAAAACTGATGATTTAAGTCCTATAAGAGGGCTTCAAGATAAAAGGATCCCACCTAATCAGTTTACTTGACATTTTAAATATATTATAGATATCATTTCTTTGAAGCTCCGAAACACTTAATAATAAATAAAACAGGTAGAGAGGCAAGGAAAGAAAAACAAAATTCACATTAAGCATTTGCAGTTATACATACTGTATAAATTATAGTTTGGGGTAAAATTATTATGCAGGACATATTTGTATCCGTCTGAGTAAATTTGATAACAGCCCTGCTTCATATTCAGAGTTACATCACATCAGGGAGCTGCTCATGTTGACACCCTTTCAAGGACAACACCCCTGTTAATGAATTATATCATATTCCAACCTGTGCACAGATTCAAACTAGCAACTCCAGTCACACACACACTTATATTATTTGGTAATAAGTGCCTGTTATGCAACGGTGGATTAATGAATGTGTAATAAATAATGTTCAGTATGTGTACTCTAAATTTATATTTTCCATGTTGACCATGTCTGCGTAATGCTTTCTTAAATTAGCAGTAAACTACAGTCCAGCTGATGTTGATGGAAATATCATAGCTTTGCAGGTATTTGGTAAAATTATCCTTACAAAAATTGAATCATGGCATCAAGGGAAAATCCACTGAGTGAGTGAAAGTTTGACAGTTTACATTCAAAATTGTGGGATCACTAAAGTCATTAATAAATTAATCCGATGCAATTCATTAATTGGTTGTTGAGATTCTGGACCAAAGTGGTGGACTCAACAACACTGCCAGTTACATCATTACTCATATGGTAAATGGTTTGTATTCATATATCGCTTTTCTAGTCTTGATGACCACTCAAAGCGATTACAGTACAGTTTGCCATTCACACAGTGCATCTATTAGCAGCACATTTTATTTTATTTTTCTAAGAGGGGCATTAGGGTTCAGCGTGTTGCCCTTGGACACTTCGGCATGCAGATGTGGAAGACTGGGATCAAACTGCCGACCTTGTGGTTGGAGGACGACTGCTCTACCCCTCAGCTACAGCCGCCCAATATGGCAATGCATTGTGGTTTAATTCCTACCTCAAACAAATAGATTATGTTTTCATCTGGTTTCATAGTTTTTAAACATTTTTGTGAATAACTCAAGAAATAATGCAGAGCTCTTTATGAAAAAAAAAATTTTTTTTTTTCTTTTTGCAGATCTGGATTATGATATGAGTTTGGTAAATCATAATAAATACTTTAAGGGGAGCAATCATTATTCAGTTAGTGAGTGGTAACAAATATTCCTCACATAACTCACTCGCAAATGTCTCTTTGGGGTTTTACATTTTAAATTTGAGCAGAATTTATTTAAAAGCAGTTGGCGGTATAAGTGATCAATTTAATGTTTTAAGTTATACATACAATGTTTTTGTGAGAAAGAGCAGAGTGTTTGATGCACTACCGAATCTTACCACCAGAGAGAGTGAATAAGCTCCGTTAGCACTCAGATCCATTTAGTAGAAGATGTTCAAGAATCTGAGACAATTTATAATTTCCTCTGCAGTGATGTCTGCTTTTCAACAAGGTCAATACACTGGAGTACACTGAAATCAACACAGGTCGTAACCCCAGACACAACAGAGCTTCTTCTTCATCACTATGGAGAACTATTAACTCTTAATTTAACTTATTTAACCTCCAAACAAACTCAAAGCCTCTCTGTCTCTTTCACCATGGCAACCATGTACAGGGAAACAGCAGATAAACACAGACCTGTTGCCATCCTCATATCACGCCACACACAGTGATAGGGAGACAGGATTTAGCTTCTGAATCGCATCCATCTGTACAAAATGAAATACTACAGAATAACACTGATAATTAAAATACATCAGTTTCTATTTCCAGGTCATTCCCAGCCATCACTCTGCTATCTGTGATTTTTTTGTGACTGTGTGAACTTGGTCAGAGCTGTAGTGCATTACAAGCCTCCTTTTCTTCTCTGTTTGACAAAAAAAAGCATTTAAACTGTAATGTATGATGTCACTCTGCACACATTTAAAAAACGCAATCAAAATGTGAATGCAGTGCTAAATGTGAGAGGCACTCAGTGTTCATTTCCCTCAATCTATCTCTGCTCCCTCCATCCTCACCCGTCACCCCTCCCACAAAATGCAGCCTTCTTCCAACAGCCCGTTGCCATTAGATACTGCTGGGCTTGTCACCATGGCAGCAAATACTCAATCATTTTCTCTCTTCCTTGTGCACACATGCACTTGCACGTTTAGCTGTAATGTGAGAGGCTTGTCCCCGAGTCCTTGAGTGTTCCTAGGTTCAGCTGGGGAACATTCCACCTGTGAACAGAATTCAAATGCTGTGCCGGGGGAAGGGGATGCTCCGCTTCACACTGACACGTTCACATGGCGACGCAACCCGTCGAAGGATATCATGCGTTACTGTATATTCTGTAAGAAGATATGATGTGTGTGTGTGTGAGTGTGCGCACATGCATGTATGAAAGTTCCTTCTCATAAATTAGTCACATTCCTAAGCTTGATTTGCTTCTGTTGAGCTATTATCATTATTATTATTATTATTGTTGTTGTTGTTGTATTATTAATATCACTGAGTGTGACTCAATGTTCTGTGGAAACACACAGTCAGATATTTGGCACACAACAGTGTTTGTATCGCCATTGCTGCAATCTCTCATATATCTTTGATATGAAACACATTGTGTACACATTGTAACAAAACTTTTAAAAAAAACACATTAAACTGCAGCATCATACAAGATGCTGTATCTTCAGCCCCGTCACAAAGTGAAAGTGCTAACGAGAGAGGTCTTTGACACCAGACATGACTTGAATTTTCACATCTTCTGTCGACGTCACACACAGCTGACACCAGCTCATGGAGGATGAAGTGCACATGGGGAGAAAGAAAGGTGAGACAGAGAGACAGAGGGGTGACTTGACTTGAAAGAGTGAGGAGTGAGAGATGGGAGGATATAGGCAGAGCTGATTTTCTTTCTCCAATAAAAGCAACAGCCCCCCAGTGTTGCCATGGCGACCTCCTCTCGCTCCCTTCCTTTCAGCGAGCTAGCACTTATCCTTGCTGCCTCTGAGTCGGCAGGGCATGTGGGTGTGTGTGCTTTTGTGTGCTGGCTCCTGAATGAATCAAGTAAATGAAGAGGAAAGCCATTAGAGGCCAAGTCCGACTGTTTCTCACACACTCACACACACACACACACACACACACACACTCACACACACATCCACATAATACACATTAATATAAGCCCTAAGGTTGCAGAAATATTTCAGACCACTGAGTTAGCCGACTTCTTCCTTCGTCTCTCAATACATTCTGCAGTGGCTCCTCATTTTCTGTCCTTCACAACCACTCCAGTTATTGATTTTCAGTGACAACACACCCACTCAATTCACACATTCTTCATACTTATACAGTCTGTAAATGTGAACTGCGATGAAAAGAAAAAAGATAATGGTGAATGAGGCGCTTTAACAGTTTGTTTTTTTCCATTAGTGTAAGGTCAACGATTGCGAATGCAAACAAGGTGAATCATATGAAACCAAATCACCTCCAAAGCCACACGAGGATGCAGTGTCCTCAAACTGAACTAGAACTGGACATTTTACTATTTACACTGCATCTAAGAATATCGAAACATAGAAATACAATATTTCTGTAGTTACAGTGCAAATGATTCACCAACATCTTCTGTTTGTGTGATAGTGTTTTCTTAAAATGGTTCTTAAGAAAGTTCAACTATGTCAGATTCATGAACTTCAGAATAGTTCACCTGTGTTCTTATATTTAAAAAAGAATCCCTTCGTGTGCTTGAATTGAAAGCACATGCCGGTTACTCCTAATTAGCATAAAGGTCAAATCCCAGCCAATGTCCACAGGCATGAGACTGCAGGGCTGTGGTCAGACACATTTACAAAACTTACAATGTGCACCGAAACCTTCTTTTGTGATGCGTTTTTCTTGGCATTTATTTTTAAGCCATAAAGAATCACAAACCATCACATTTTTTAAATGAAAGGATTATATATTATCATTATTTTAAATCCTTTTTACTATTATACATTTGTTAAATTAAAGAAATATAATAACTGATTATTTGGCACCAGTTTATTCTTCATCACTGACCAGAGGCTCCCCTCTTCACTATTCACAAGCTCTGCTAAATAATAAATGTATCTTTTATTTCACCACCAGGAGTTGAGCAAAAAAGTTGTTGAGACTGAGGAAATAAAATAATTTAGTATTTATACATATTTTGTGTTTGATTTCATTCCCACAAACGTCTGGCAACGACTGTGGCTGCTGCTGCTGGAAACTTGTGTTGCACTGTTACTCTGTGATGAACAGTTGTGGTTTGCAAGATCCAATTCTCACAGAAATACAGAATGTGCATAAACTCAGTGTCGATCTAAACAGAAGTGATTTTACATGTTTACTCAGAATCCACCGACGCCAAATCTTTATCTTTTAGGATGTGCAGGTAATGCAAATTTTAATAGTAAAAGTAAATAGCTTTAAACTAAATCTGAGGATAGTGTTAAATCACTAAACTTAATTCCATGTGACTGCTCTGCACAACCATTACAAATCACTGTTAAAAAATGAATCTGTTTGATGACGTCATAATATCACCATGGTGAAGGTTTGCTTAGGTTCAGGTACAAAAAAACCCTCGGTTAAGTTTGGGGAAATATCACAGTTCTGGGATTTTAATAACCACTTAGTTAAGAATCTGTGAGCTTTGTCATCATGGTTACAAACAATGGATTGTTTACATTGGTCACCTGAACACTCCGGAGACTTTCCTGTTGTTCTGAAAGCCTCAATTTCATGGATTTTCACATGTGAGAAGCATTGGCTGTGTCCGAAATCAGCCACTCAATCACTAACCCCTACCTCAGTATATAGTACATGTTATGAAGAGCACTCTATAGTGAGCTCATGGGCAACAGAAAACACACTACTAGCGCATTTTCTCTGCACCAGGAATTACACCATTGTCCCAGGATTCTGACGTACAGCAACAACGCCGGCCGTTGGAAAATCCCATAGTAAATTATTATTTCACACTTTAGTTTTAATACTTTGAGGTAAAAGGCACGTGGAATGACCATGTTTAAATGTAAAGATAAATATGTTTGCCACACTTCGTGCTGTGATGCACTGCTCTGCTGTTTTTTCATATTTTAGTGACACAACATAAAATGTAAAAATATTCAAGACATATGCTATAAAACTGGATGTTTTAAAAATGAGTTTGTTATAATGCCAGCAAAAAGAAACCTGCCTGTCTCTATCCTCAGTAGAATTTAGATATTTTTGGTAATAATAAGGAGTAGAATCACCAGAGAGAGAAGACTGAGACTTGCTGCCCACTTATTCTCCTTTCAAAGCCACAAGCGTAATGCATGATGGTTTATGTTGTTGAGGGTTAGGGGGTTAGGTGACCATCGGTTGTACACTACTTTTCAAAATGCATTGTGGGAAACAATGAGTCCACTATACAGTGGACTATATAATGAGTAGTGAGTTTTCGGACACAGCCAATCTATGGAAAATTACTTAATTGTGAGGACATTCTCTGGAGTTCATTTCTGAAAATGGCTTAACATTGACAAAGGAAATTGTGGCTCATTCGACATTTCTGAGTCATGTTTGGTAGCAAACTTACTGAGATGTAATGTGAAACACACCTCAGTGAAGCTGTTTAAGCTGTCCACCCTCACACATCATCATTTTACTTAAATAACTTGACACTGAGCTAAAACATTTGTAATTCACTGCTGTAACTGTATCTGCTATTTGCAGAGGCAGCCATTGTCATTTCCACGTGGTTTACAGTGTTAGTTTGAAGCAGTGAGCGTCTTTAACATCCAGGTTTAATTCCACAGAGGGTTATGTTTAATGCTGCATACATGATATTTATTGTGTTAATGCTGTGTTGCTGCAGCCTGGATCAACACACAGAGTAGAGTTATACCTCCATTCCAGTGCAGTCAAAGTGGATTCCTCTATTTTCCAGTGCAAAACCAAATTAATGGCATTTTCAACACCGAGCGATGGTGAGCTCATTGAAAATATATTCATGCTGCAGTATCACTGAGCCTCACACTGTCTGCACACATACTGGACTAAACTTCCATTCATTAATTACCACCAGTTGCCACCATGTAACAATGTGGACGTGTACAGAAAGTATAGGAAACACTAGCACACTATTGGAATCAGAGACAATGAAATAAACAGCTGAAAACCCAGAGTCAGTTTCCACTCCATCTTCAGCATCCACATTAAAATGATTATCTTATTGCTTTCTCTTTCAAGCACCATTAAATAATAAGCCCCATGTCAATCTCATTGAAGCCTGAAAGGAAGTTAACAACATTTACATCTGAAATCCTGTTGTGAAGTTTGCACTGGAGATTTGTAATGGTGTTGAGTCAGATTAGAGTAGATTCCACATTGAAATCTAACAGATACAACAATCACCAAGTCTGTTTAATGGAAAAGACAAGAGCAGTGTATTAATAATGTAGTGTAGTGTAATAATATATTAATGAAATATTAAAAAACTGAAATAAAAAAAACTAAAATGCCATCAGGAGCCAGAGAAAAACTTCTCATCCAGCAAAAATAGCACCATAACTTAAACAAAGTAATTTTCCTTTTGGCTTGTGACACAGGGAAAGAGAAAGAGTGAGAGAGTGAGGCAGCGAGCAGAAAGAGAGGAGGAGAGAGGAGAGGGACAGAAGCTCTGCTGCAGAACACACCTCATCTCCTCTGTAGCTGGAGGGAGAGAGGGATAGAGAGAGAGAAAGAGAGAGAGAGAGAGAGAGAGAGAGAGAGGGAGGGAGAGACAGAGTCTGTGCCAATTTTTCTCTTCAGCCCCAGCGAGAGGGAGAGAGCGAGGGAAGTGATATTTCAGGAATCTTAAGAGATCCACAAAAACGTGTGACTGGGAGGGAGAGGAAGAATCACAGCATCCCTGCACATGAGGCTGACGGCAAATGAAGGAGGCAAGAGAGATGTAGTCGATGCTTCTTGTGCGGTAAGACAAATGTGTTGATATGATTTTCTGAGGAAGCTGTAGAACTCACACAGAAATGCAGTCACATGCAGGACACACACTCACTCACTCTGAGTGAGAGCAGCAGAAGGGGGTGGTTGCAGGTGTGTGCTACAGACAGAGAAGCATGGAGGTCTGTGGTTGCAGATGCAGGAAAGTGCATCAGTTTTTGTGTTTTGTGTTTTTTCTCTTTTTAATCAGCGCCTCTGCCTCTGTCACACATCCCTCTCTTTCCGCCCTGTTGCCGTCTCTCTCTGTGTCATAGCAGCACAGCAAAAATAACCCTTATGTAATGGATCATCTCATGAAAACATGTATTTCTCCTCCATACCTTCCTCTGTAATCTGTGGTCTATGCTCCTCTCTGGCTGCCTCATTAGGTTAGATTGGATAAAACTAAGTAAAATGGAGACGATGAACAGATGATGAACATTTCACTTTAACTTCTGCAGAAACATGAATGTTTCTGTTCCACAACAACATATCAGAGTTATGATTTTTTTTTTTTCACCTTAGTGAGGGTCTGAAATCTTTCAAGCCACTGACTTAATGATGGTTGCGCACAAGATACATTTTGATTATTTAAACCGTGCATAATTGCCTCTTTTTTAAACCTAGAATTGCAAAACTTGTTTCATTGCAAGAAGAACGAAAGATCATTACTTTAGCGCACATGTGGAACTTATACCAAAATAAATTGAAAAGTTAGAAAGTAAAGGTTTGTGATTTTGCGTGTTTAGGATTTTAAAGAACGACTTGAAGCCTTCAAGCCTTCCATCTCACTGCATCATTTCCTCTCTATCATGAATCATGTGTCCCCCTGATCCTTAAAGCACCAGACAGACTTGAATGTAAACTTCAACTCGAAGTTTGAGTTACTTGTATAAGTCAAATGAGGAATACACACAAATTACAAACTGGCCAAACAAATGCAACCAGACGAATGAAATACTTCATGTATTCGATTATTTTCTCTTTAACCGTCACAGTCTGGGGTGTGTGCAGTAGTCAAGAAATATCTGCCCAATAGAAACATTGATAGATCAGTTATTGATCCAGAAACCTGAATGACACATCTCAGGTTCAGAAAGTATATGGAAGCCCAACAACACAGAGAATGATATTTGGTTTTTGCTCTGTAGAAGAGATGGATTGAGAGGTGTGGGACATTCCTTTAAATTCCTCATTAATGCATATTTTGTTTAGCATAATATTTAAACAGACATATCTATACCAAACGTAGTAATTTTTGTGGAATACTGTGAATATAAAAAAAACGACTGTGTCTATTGTCATGATTTTATGTTTATGTATCATAACTTTCACAGAGTAAAGACACAAAATGCTTCATAAAAATAAAAATAAATCTGTTAAAAACACAGTGAACTTAGTAACAAAAAATTAAATAAATGCTATAGATTGACAATAACAACGTTTTAAACACTGGACAGCACAAGGAGAGACAAAGGCCAGTTTAAATAAAAGACTCTTCAGTTGTCAACGGTTAGAGCAGAAATTGACAGTGTTAATTTCATTACTTTGCTTATTACATTTTCAGTTGTAATTTAGATTATTTGTAAAACACTGAGGGGAAAAATTGGAAATTGAGGTGAGATTGAATTTAATATTAAAGGCCCGGTGTTTAGAACTTCAGGGTCCTTTTAGAAATGATGAAAAGAATATGCCGTCTTCCATAGAGGGCACCATGTTGCACTGCAATGTTTCTACAGTAGCCCAGAGCGGACAAACCAAACCTTGGCTCTGCAGGGGCCCTGTGTAGGTGCCACTAAATCCTCCAAATTAAATCTCTAACAAAACTAAATGTGATTGATTGATTTGGATTAGTTCTACAACTAACACATATTTCATTGAATCCCATTATTGATTCATCATTATTCAACAGAATCATTTTATGTCTTGTTATTTGACAGAAAACTGTTCAAATCTTTGTTATAATTACCCAGCATCAAGACGACATCTTTAAATGTCATGTTTTGTTAAAATATTATCATCAAATCCTGAGATGTGAAATGCTGGAACAATAAATTGATTTATTGATTGATCAACTCAATCGATTGAGTGGACGCAGAACCTATTTACTGTAAACTAACAGAAACAACATGAAAACATTTTTCTATTGCCTCAGTGTATCTGTATCATGCAGACTGTTTTTTACCTTAGTTAAATTACATTTCCAATCGCTATTTTAACTTAACTCAATAATTAACCTGCAGTGTTTAAGTAGCTGTTGACTTGAAGGCCATGTCGGATTCTGGATTAAGATCAGTGCAGCTTTGTCTTTGTGTAACTATCCCTTAATGGCCGGCTGGGGTACAGCTGTGGATCACATACAGTCCAGTCACACTAAACTTTCAAAGAAATCCGAAGAGTAAGAGGTGGAGTAATAACGTCCACCAAGATCAGACAATATTCTCCGCTTATCCATGGTGAAACGACGAGGGAAGAGACGGAGCTGTGAAAGTAGCTGCTGAGTCATATGCAGCTGTTATTTCAAACTACTTTTCTGAATTGTTCATATTTAAAGGCAACAAAAGTCCTTTGTGCACACCCATCAGTGCACAGCTCTGCTTTCCTGAAACTGCTCTTGCTTTTAAAAGACTGTGACAAAGGCGAGGTGCTTTAAAATGAAATGATGGCTCAATTATTGAGGAGGTTGCATGAAAAGATGAGAGTGGAGATGAAAGTGAATGACTGATATGCGAGTAAGAAAAACCCCAGGAGGTGATAACTGCAGCTCCTGTGTTTTACTGTTACTGCACACACATTAAATTGACTCAATACACTGCACACAGACACACACAAAACAAAGTGCTCACTTTGTTTTTGCTCATACAATTCAACAGTGGTGTATAATATGACATGTTGTCTTTCTTCTCTAATGTGCTTCACTGAATCATCTGTCAGTTCTCTCTCCTTTCTTTTACTGAGGAAAACGAGCATCTCTCCTCACTTTCTCCTCATCACCTGACAGACGTCAACATCCTGCAGAGCTGTTCAGGGTTACTCATGAGAACTGCAGATGCTTCATATACGACTTTCTTTCTAATGAGACAAAACTTCATCACAGACAGTGGACAGATGTTTCAGTATTATAAATAAAGACGGACGAAGGAGGAAAATGTAGTTTCGCATGCAGCCTCATAGATGAAGTCATGATGAATGTAGCGTCTCCTCAGTCCAGTCACTGTTGCTCATCAGTGTTCTTGTCAACTGATGCACAGATTGGACCAAAACAAACTCCAAACTAAATCTCAAAACACCAAGACAGACAGAGAATGGGAGATCTGTTTCCATGGCAACTATGCATCAAGCCTTGCATGGCTTCTCGGCGTGTGTGAGTGAGTTTTTCCCACGCAATTGATTTTAGATATCAGAACAAATGACAGTCAATACTTTGTGCTAATTATCCAATGTTGTTGATATTTCTTAATTAAAAAATAATTAATACAAGCCACAGTTGGTCATGCAGTTTTTTTTAAATTTAGGTTGAAATGCATCAAACAAAACATGTGTGTGAGTGTGTGTATGGTTAATAATGACATTTAAAAAAAACTATATACCACAATATAGGTTATGTAAGTGCAGTTTGCATCCTGTGAAAAACACATGCTTTTTGATTTATTTAGTTTAAGTGACTGTTTTATTTATTTTACGTGCGATATGATTTCATCACTACTGCATATTTACCGTACCTAATCTCCTGTAGACTAAAGGTAACACTGCCAGATAACCGTATAATCTCTCAATCATTTCCTCTCGTATCCTCTGTACTTGATTTCTTTCTTTCTTCTTTTTCTCATCGGTGTCCTCCTTTCTTTCTCATTCCTCTTCCCATGTCTTCATGTAGCACTTCTGTAAAATCCACTCCACTCTACATGTTTTTTCATCCTCTCTCTCCTCCGTCCTCGGCTAAAGAGCATTTCTGCTTGTTGTATTTCTGGGAGCATCAAATATAAAGCCCACATCATGTGGGCAAAAAGATATAGCAAAAAGTACTTGACGAAATAACACAAAACCTGGTGGAAAGATGCAATATGGGTCAGGGGGGAACCCATATAATTTTGGTGCGGATGTGGATTAGGAATTGAATCCAAGATCTTTTTTTTCACTCTAGAAAAATAAATATCAGTCATCTAAATATGCCTAATTTTTCATTAAGATCCATTTATTTTTCTATAGTGAAAAAAAAGATCTTGGATTCAATTCCTAATCCGCATCCGCACCAACATTTTATGGGTTTCCCCCTGCCCCATATTGCATCTTTCCACCAGGTTTTGTATTATTTGGTCAGTAGTTTTTGCTCTATCTTGCTAACTGAAAAACAAAAAACGTACACATTCAGTTTGAATACATTGAATTAAAAGGCAGGTTTTAGTCTTCCGTCTTTTACTCTGAATCTTTTCCCCCTTTTCTCTCCGACAGAACAGTGAGCTGCCACGCTGTGAGCTGTGAGTCCTGCACCTGGGCCAGGATGTGAGATCGATGGTGTGACAACAGAGGCCGTTATTGAGCTACAGCCATCGTGCATCCTCTGATCACTGCAACACATAAAAACATTATTTGTGTAGTAAAGGGAAAAAACATTATGTCTGTGTGCTGTTAATAATATAATCCCTCTTTAATAGGCTTCCACTTAATGATTGATGACACTGTACCGCATCTTTTACAGTTTGCAGACACAACTTAAAACTGTAAATCACACGACTTCCCAAACAATCCTGGTCCAAATGATTCATCTCAGCTCCTCATAACAAACTCATCTGTCTAAATCAGCTTCTGTGAAACTGTGAGGATTATGAGGCCGACTTTAGAGCTTCTACAGTCACAGTGTCTCCTGTGTGTGTTTGTCGGCGTGTGTGTGCCCACTGTTGTGGGCTCACTACCTCACACGCTGCCATGGCACGTCTCGTGCCCGGTGCGGTGTGTGTGCCAGATCAAGCCGTGGTTCTCCCCTGACTCGGTCTACCATGAAGCTCCCACTGTGGACTGCAACGACCTGCTGTTGACCACGCTCCCCTTGCCTATACCCCCGAACACGCACACCCTGCGCCTGCAGAGCAACCTGCTGTCTGAGCTTGACACTGAGGTGCTGCACGGGCTCCCCAACCTCACCGACCTTGACCTTTCCCAGAATCGCTTCAGTCGTGTCAGGACAATAACTCAGGGCTCCTCCCTGCCCTCTCTGCTGTCTCTTCACCTGGATGAAAACCATCTCAGTCACCTCCCTGAGTCCTCTTTCTCCTCACTGCCAGCTCTGCAGGAACTCTTTCTCAGCCACAACAACTTACGCTCAATCGCCCCTGGAGCCTTCATTGGTCTGGACTCTCTACTGCGTCTTCATATCAACAACAACAGACTCACCACCATCAACCCTTGGTGGTTCAGGGCTTTGCCCAGCTTGGAAGTTCTCATGCTTGGGGGAAACCCAGTGGAGGCTCTTCCTGAGAAAGGCTTCCTGGCTCTAAAATCCCTCAGGAGTCTTGTGCTTGGGGGGATGGGTCTGAGAGGCCTGGCTGAGGAAGCGTTGGACGGGCTGGACGGCTTGGAGAGCCTCTCCTTCTATGATAACCTGTTGACCAAGGTCCCCACACAGGCGCTGAGGAGAGTGCCAGGACTGAAGTTCCTCGACCTCAACAAGAACCGCATCAAACTGATCGAGACAGGAGATTTCCGAGACATGGTCCACCTGAAGGAGCTCGGCCTGAACAACATGGACGATCTTGTTTCTATTGAGGAAGCCGCTCTGGAGAATCTTCCAGAGCTCACCAAGCTGGAGATCACCAACAACCCTCGTCTGTCCTACATTCACCCACAGGCTTTCCTCCAGCTAAGCAGGCTGGAGAGTCTCATGCTCAACTCCAACTCTCTCAGCGCTCTGCACCAGCACATCATGGTCTCTCTGCCTAGTCTGCAGGAGGTCAGCCTCCACTCCAACCCACTACGATGTGACTGCTTGTTTCACTGGGCGGCCTTGCAGAAAGACACACAAACGGATACAGAAACAGCTCGCATGGTGCGTTTCATCCAACCACAGGCCACCTTGTGCTCTGAACCACCGGAGCTCAGAGCTCGTAGAGTGAGAGAGGTGTCTTCTAGGGAGATGTCAGCCTTCTGCCTCCCTATTATCCCTGCCAGCTCCCTTCCATCCTATGTGGGAGTAAGAGAGGGAGGCAAACTGGTTTTGCACTGCAGAGGTCTTGCCGATCCACAGCCTGAAATGTACTGGGTGACTCCCTCTGGGCTGAGACTTAGTCCTGCACCCAGACTCGCAACAAAAGGTTTACGAGCTCCGGCTCCCTGCCCCAGGCTGACACCCACTGAGGGACTCAACAACACATCCTCCTCCAGCCATGCTAGAAATGATACTGCCTGTAACCCCTCCAAACACTACCGGCTACTTCCTGAGGGAACGCTGGAGATCAACAAGGTCACTCCCAGCGAGGCCGGATTATATACCTGTGTTGCTGAGAATGCGCTAGGAGCAGATACACGCAGTGTTACTGTGGGTGTGCACAGCAGAAAAAAGAACAGAAAAGGGGGCAAGTCCGCTAATCTGAAGGGATTTCCATTATTCAGAGTGGATGCGGGGTTGGAGGTGAGGGAGGTCGAACAACATTATGCTGTATTGTCCTGGCAGAGTAGGCGCAACCTCCCTTCCACTCGCCTTTCCTGGCAAGCCATATACTCAAACGCCCACACTCCTATATACACTACACGCATCCTGGCTGGCACGCAGAGTTTCAACCTGACCCACCTGCAGGCACAGACATTTTATCGCGTGTGCCTACATTTAGGGACTGTCAACGATGTCAAGCATGTCAACAGGAGATCGAGAGAGAGCGGTAATCCTCAGTGTGCCTCATTCAAGACGAAGGATATCCCAGAGCCCAAGCCCAGCCTGCAGCTCAGCCCGGAGCTGACTTCCACAGCAGTGACACTTCTGCTGCTCACGCTCATACTGCTGCTGCTGGCCGGTCAGAGCTGGGACACTCTGCCCAAGGAGGGGGCTCAAGAGATCCACGATACCCTTCTGCTGGAAATCAAAAGCCCCAAGGCTCTGATCATCAATCATAACACACAAGAGAGCAACGGACATCAGCCAAAGCAGAGTGAGAAACTGCTTTTACATGAGGACTGCTGAGATCATGTAGATTAGAACATGGAGTAAAACACAGACAAAAACACTGACACACACACAGACACACAAACTATCAATGTAAATAACAGCTAGAAGAAAGGAGTCAGAGATCAGAGAGATGCGGACAGAGATTTGTATTTATTTTATATAAAGTATATATTGACATTGTTTCTGTGTTATTGTAAAGAAATCCTAAACCCTCACTGGGGAAATAAAACTGGACAATCACACTCCTGCGGGGAACACGGGCGAAACAAATGAGTCTGAGCAGCTGATGATCACTGGACTGAAACGGAAGAAATCCAACCAAGGACAGATATTTTGCAGAGAGGAGCTGCTCAGACCTCCAGGGTGTTTTTAATGTTTCCTGTGTACATGTTCCGCAGACTGAAACAAGCAGACAAAACTCTGCCTTCAGAAATGACACTGAGTGAAATCCCTGCTCGTTCTGGCCTTTGTAAGTAGAAGTGATTGATGTCAACAACCCTTTTGCTTTGCTTCTCCATATATGTATACAGTATACTCATCCAGATTAGCCGCCTAACATCCCAACATCCTCTTTCAGCATAAAGGTGATCCAGAAGTGATGGTGTTAAATTCTATTTTCAGCTATTAAACAATAAATGAATAATAAAATCTTTTTAATATATACAATCATACTGTTTCATATCTGCTCCTTACCACAAACTGAGTTGAGATTTCACTTAAAACTACAATGGCACTCAGGACAGCGCATAAGTCCAAATGTTGAAAAATGACCAATCAGGCAATATTAAAGAAAAGTGGGAAACTAATTCCTACATCCGCCCCCTGATCCGGATCTGCAGCTAAATCTTATGGGTTCCTACGGCTTTTATCGTTTTTACAACAGACAGGGGTGAAAACATAACCTCCTTGGCTGAGCTAATGATCATTAACCAGCTGTGGATCACATCAGTGAACTGCACTAAACATAGAGCGAGAGATGACAGACTTTAAAGCAAACTCCCATCATAAAAATCTCATATTACTGATTATCTGCAGCCACAGCTCCTTCTTATCTGCATGCAGCTGCTGTCGAATAAAAGCTCAGGATGTCTGACTCCTACTCATTAAACACAAGGCACAGTGTGACCCCCTGCTGGATAAGACCTGGAACTGAGCAGACGCTGCAGTCAAGACAAAGCAGAGGGTCGCATTTTTTTATGGTTGTCTTAATATTATACTCATGTTTATAACAATTTTATAACAAATATAGTCCTAGTATAGAGATGACTCTCAAAGATCAGTCACATGTAATATTTCCTTTTTGTGCATTTACAAAGATGAGTTGTAACACAGAGGAGAAATAGCCAGTAAATTATTTAGTAAATTAAAACGATTTTGTCTCCAAAATATCCAAGTACTTTAAACACATCAGGTACTTATACTTGAATATTTTCATTTCAGAGGGACATTTTATAATAAATTGTAGTTAAAATTACTGCTAACTTAAAAAATGTAAGGTTTTACATAATACATTTGAATTGAGTTTATAATATGGGATTCGGGTCAACGTAAAACTTCTTATATCAAAATTAATACCACATCAGTTAGTTAATCCAAAGATTTATTTATTTAATATGATGACAGGAGCCATTCTGCCTTTACAATGACTGCTTTTATTTTGACGCTTTTGGCCATTAATTACGGTGGCCCTTAAGTGCAAATCACAAATGCATAAACTTCAAACGGGAAAAGTAGGTACCTACAGTCGACAAGGGTCATCGCTGATTGGACGAATGAGCTGTCTGTCTGTTAAACAGGAGGGAAAAGCTGACAAAACATGTTTTGTTGTGATGTTCATCATTCGTCGTGTTTTGATTGTATTTTGCACTTCAGGGTTAGGGTTAACTCTATTAATAGCTTTTGAAATACTTAACTTTTACTTGTGATGAAATACTTCTACATCTATTTTTACCTAATCAAAAGATCTAAACACTTCTTACACCACTGGATCAGGTTCAGTTATTTGCCTTGAGAAACACAAATGCTGAATTATCATCTAAATTTACTCTTCAGTTCTATTTTTGAACAAACCTTCAATCACAGACTGAGCCTTTAATTCAAAAGGTGCATATAACAGAGTATCTGCTAATAAAAATGAACTTCCACCACTAGTTAGACTTTGTATTTATTCACACAAAACATAATACATCTCTTTCAATAAGGCAACACAATACTGTATATACATACAATTATCCATATGTATACCATATTTGATGTTGTTATTTCCCAACTAACAACATGTCATTCTGAACTGTCACTAGCAAGTGTAAATAAATACTTTAGCGAGTCATGTAAAAGAGTACAAGATGCGAAAACTTCAAGTTATACTGTCACGTCCGATGCAACAACTCTTTCCACACTGGAAACTTTGCTGAGTTTTCTTGATATATTTTAGCTGCGTTTTTTTTTTATTTTCAGAGAGCAGATAAAAGGTTGACTGACCTGCTGGAATATAAAGCAAACTTTTTAAGCAGTCGAAAAATCGAAAAGAAAACAATTTGAAATAAACAAATCGAACATATTCCTTTTCACAAACAGTAACTTCCATTTTTTTATCTGTACATTAACACTGACATCATCATTAGGTGCTGGAGTGGGCGTCGTCCCTAAATGATATGAGGTGATTGTGGTTTAAATGGGATTGATACGAAAACAATTTTACACAAAAATTTAATTCCAGTGTGAAATGTGCTTCCACAGTGACGTGCGTGCTGGATGGTTCGTACATGCTGATGCAAAGTGTCATGTTAGCTCAATACCCATCCTCTTCACAGCTGATTAGATTGTACAATCACTTACAAAAATATACATCTATTCTGCATTAACAAATGACAGCAGTGTTTAGTACCACAGTAAGTCGACAGGACATTGAGTGACATGAATGAAATACGCAGAGAGTTTAGAACCAATAAAACTGGGAATCAAAAAAATGACATCAAGCTTTAAAACTCTAATCGAGACCACTGAATACAAAGTACACAACTCTGACTGCTCATATGAGCCGTACTAAGTGTTCCTGATGCCCACGGCCTCGTCCCTCTGCTGCTTTTGACCAGCTTCCATTCATTTGAGGGCAGTAAATCTGGCACATCGACTAAAAGAGGCCAACAGAGCTGCTGCTTAGTCCCTTTGAATTCCACTCTGCCTGCGCACAGTGCGATAAAAAGTCTGAATTCGAGCTTAGAGAATGCTGATTAATTCAAACACCAGAGGCGTCAAACACTCTTGGAATGTAAAAGTAAGTTTGCTTTAAACAAAACCACTGTACAGCTGAACAATACCACGTAACTCTCTGTATCATCTTTCCCAATATAACACTTTAGCCAGCATATAAACAATGAATAAATGGTTTACAGCACACTATCATGTAGTTGTAGCACATATAAATCAAACCGTACAAGAATGTTTGACATCTCATCTTTATGTAACTACATCTTTTCTTTAGTTTTATTCCTGCTGTTTATATGCGAAACAGCTAATAAATGCTTAAAACTATATATATATACCAATAAATAACAAATGTTGAAAACTGATATATACTGTGTTATCAAATGTTCATTAGTTGTTAATACACCAGTGTTAATATAGGTATATCAATAAAGAAGAGTTAAAGTTGTTAATAAAAACATTTATAAATGCTTAAAATCCTCCTGCTATTGGCTACAACTGCATTATATTGTGTCACTTTGTGTTTTACAGTAAACCATTCATATACTGCTTATTAATGCTAATAATACACAAAATATTTAGTGAGTGTTTGATAAGGCAATGCAGTGACTATGATTGGACAAGAAAGGTTCTTATGTGTCATGTTTTTATGTGTTGGATGTCAGAGCTTTGATCCTGACTTTTATCATGAAAGTTTTGTTACATCTCTTAACACAAAAGACACAAACTCTCAAAATCCACACACATACACACACAAAACATACACACGTGTGGTAAGCAGGAGCATATTCATAAGTCTTCACCTACTTGGATAGTTTCATTTCAGTGGGATATATTGACATATTATTGAAAATGGCTCCGAAAAGTTTTAATACTCTGAGCAGAAAAGTGAGTAAAACAAAGTGAGGCAGCATGAATGAGTAAACAGACGCTAGAACAGTTACTGTATTAAGTTTAAAGTGAATATGTATTAGTCAGTTAACTGATCAGTTGATCAGGAGACAATTAAAAGATAAGATGTCGATAAGAATGTGAAGCAGTTTACATGTATTAGTTGTTTTTTATTGCCAATGTGTGACAAAAAACTGTAAAGTTACTAAACAAAATGAACCTTCCCAACTTTCTCAATGATCCATTAAAAGCCTATAGACAAGTTTTCTGTGAAAACCCAAAGAGCCTAACTTGCCCTCTCCTGAGTGTCTCCGGTTCTTTTCCCCTACAGCACTTATCATTAAAAACTACAGTCACATGTTGCTGGACCTCTCCACACATCGTATTAGTGCAGTGAGAGTCAAATCTGGTCTAGAGCCTAAAACGTAGTTTACAGTCAAACTATAACGACGAGAGCAAGCATCAGCATCATTTATAATGATTATTTTTAATGGTACATTTAAACTGTTGGAAATATAGTTAGTTTATAGTTTTTCAGCTTCTTAAATATGACTCTGCTGGTTTGCTTTAGATTTCATTACAGCGCGCTGAAGATCTTTGGGCTTTGAAACGAAACAAGTACTCTCTTTATATCAAATTGAGCTGTGGGGAAAGTGATTCAAATTTTCCCACGATTTTTTAGATTATTAATACATTTTTTCTGTTTGATTAAAGGTTTCTAAATTTAATAGAGAAAACGATACATCAATCTGTATAAGATACATTAATCTGTATATCAGTGAATCATTCAAATAATCATAAGTAGTCCAACACGGTTCTGTCACAGAATTATTTAGATTATAATAGTAACAAAATGTGGAGAACACATTATCCTTTCACCTTCACTGCTTCTTTCACTTCTTCTCATATACATATTTTGTCTTTGATTTTTCTTGTTCAACCATCAGAAAGCAGCACAATGAGGAACAGAGTGTTAAACTGATAAATAAGATCCAATCACTAAATCCCTACCAGCTCCAGGAGAACTTCTCTGTAAAGGAACCCTGACCTCTGACCTCCCTCTGAAGCTATAAACACATTTCTTCTATATGATGAACCATATGGCATCAAGAACACAGAGACGTAGAGAAGGCTCCAATGTTGTGAAAAGTAAAATTCAAAAGTAGCCTTTTCTGGGGGAAATACTTGCAGGTAAACTCGTCAACAGAGCAAGTATTCTCATCCTGAACAAACACATGCAGCGCAAATGCACACTCGCGACCACACTCCCACGCACACACACACACATCTCAGCTGTAGTTGTAGGTGAAGTTGTACGAGCTAGGCTCCTTCGGGACAGGGGGAGGGGCTTCCGGGATTGTGATGTTCTCAAGGTCAAGGAGGCGGAGCTTCATCTCCATGCTGATGAGAGTATCCAGGTCACTGCGAGTGAGGTCGCTGCCCATCTCTCTGCCCAGCAGCGCACACAGGCCGTCGGTCCAGATGCAGTACTGCTCCAAAAAAAACAACACACAACACAATACAGACACACACATTAAGGATGAAGAATTCTTTGTCCCAACAGGTGTCGCGAGCTACAGTATATAGAGGATTACTGTGTGTCTGTCCGTTAGTTGATTTGTGTTTGCGTTACAATCAAACACATTTGGTTCTGACTGAGAAGATATTGGCCCCGTACACACCCAGTATTAACATCCGTCCTCAGAGATCCGGTCACAAGTGGCCAGCGCTAAGAAGGTGTTCACATCTGGTATCTGGATTTGACCAATTCAATCAAATCAAGTATCGATCATTATGTGGTGATCAGTGTTGATATTGTGGCGGTGATTACAAACAAATCATCAAGAAGAGAAAAAAATATGTTCGATTCGTAGTGAAACTGCAGCGGCTCAGAGGACGTCAGCTGAGTAGGAGGACCTTCATGTGTGGCCCAGGACGGATTTGCGTTCACACAGCTAAAAGAATTCGGACACATGTGGCCCAGACCACCTCCAGTGAGTTCACACCTGTACTTAGAGCTGTCAGCTTGTGACTGGATCACAAATACCACATGTTAATACTAGGTATGTAGAGGGCCATTGTGTTTTGGTGGATGATAATAGTAATACTAATAAATCCAAGCAATTATGAAGCCGATAAGTTTGTCCAATGGGAGGCAGCAGAACAAGCTGGAAACACAACACTTCACATATGACCTGATAAATCTCCTATACAAATAAACAAAGGATTACTCATTTATAAATATAAATCAGACAGCAGCAATTTTATCGTTCACTGGTTTTTATGGCCACTTGATGAATGCAGATCCAATATTCACACTCTCTTTACTCCGCTATGTTCAGCTAGTTGCTAACATTGTTAACTGTTTGGTGATGAGAAAGTGGTGTATGTGGGTTCTGAGGTCTTTTTGACACTGCAACTGTGAGCTGGAAAAGCAAAATAGCTAAAAGACGTCACACATAAAGAAAATTGTCCATAGTGCTGAGTAGAACCGAAGAGTCAGGTGTTGATACTTTCTAGCTCTTTTTCCAATTCAGCATTTTGGATCGTTTATACACTTAAAGTTCCTTTGCTCAAATCAGAATCAGTTAATGAGTATCTAAACTTATATCTAAACTTGTATCTAAACGTGTTATTTCTTTGGCTAGGTTTCATTTTGCAGAGAAAAATGCAAGCGTACCAAAATGCATCATAACAAATGACATCATGGAGTAAACATTACTACTGTGCAAGTTATACTAAAACAAGCCTGACTAAAGGAGCTGTTTAGCTCAAACTTGCCTACACATGGTACATGGGTCAGATTAAGGATACATAGCTTGATTACAGTATTTGCAACTGCCCAAACAAATCACACCAAGGGGGAAAGGGCAGTTAGATTTTTCCAGATTAAAAAGATGCCAACAACACGGAGCAGTGCAGCTTTAAGCCTTAGTGCTGCAGAGCTTACCTCATACTTGTTTGGTGCAACAAAATTGAGCGTCTCATCGGGATCGTAGAGGACGGAGAAGGCCAACTCCAGCACCTCCTGAGAGTTAGACAAAACTTTGTATCTACACTTGGTCACAGTAAAAGAATCGAGGGAACAACTCGAATGACAAGAAGAAAAAAAACAGTAACAATAATACTACCTTGTTTTGTTTGAGAGCACTTTTTTCTTTCATATGAGGGCAGTCTTTCCCAGTTACCACGGACTTGATATCTGATACGGGGACTATGAGGAATCCAAAAGACACAATTAATCTATGGTCTATTGAGGACTGTGTCACGGTGTGTGTGTTATAAAAAGGTTTGTTACTGAAAAATTAAGCCATAAAAAAGGGTTTGAATGTGTCTTACTTTTGTCACTGAGGAGTTCAAAAGGCACTTCACCCTGAGGCGACTCATCCAGGTCCCCGTAGTGCAGCACTTTGTGATTCAGAGAGAGTCTGCAGAACCAAAACTTCTCTACAATCGAGACAGGGAACACAAAGCTTAGCAGATAATCAACAGCAGCAGTAACAAGCACAGTGACGGTATTGATGGCGGATGTATACCTTGCCTTCGGCGGTTCCCCAGCTTACGGAAGCAGCTTCCCTCACACAGCCGGTTGAAACGCTGTTGCTTGATGAGCTCTAAGATCTCGGGCTGAATTCTCTCCCGCAGCTCGCTGTGACACAAACACAGCTTCAGCAACACAGACACACAGACACACTCGCACAAATGTGTACGATACTATACTATCTACGATTACATTTATAGAGCTGAGTGTGGATTTGAGCAGCAGTCTGTTGCTAATGATGCAATACTCTAACCTTTTATTTAAACTCCACTGATGTGAATGTCCAGGGATGATAAAAACAAACGGTTTAAGACTATAGCAGTTAAAACACAGATTGTGTTGTAGACACAGACGTACATGATAGGTGGAGACTGGAAGTCATCCTGGCTCATTCTCTCCGACTGCCGCAGACGCAGGATCTCTGAGTAGTTGAGGCCTCTCAGTTTATTCTTCAGCTGGTCTAAAGATGACGGCTTCATGGCCAGAGCTCTGGTGATCTGCTCACGGACCACCTGCATCACCTGGGCACGGTTAACATGCACGGGCGCACACAAGAATGATTGAGGAAAAGTGGTGATTAGTAACATTTTCAGATCCGCTTACAATGGTTTTGAGTGAACCATGAAGGTTCTTGAGCTACAATTCACAGAACCCTTATTTTCCAATTTAGAAAGTAGAAATCTTTGCCTATCGAAAGGTATCATTATTTGAAATGTAAACTTCATTGCTGAAGAATATAAAGCAGTTTCAGAAAGTTTTGCACACTTGATTAAGATTAGATCAAATTTTAAATGGATATAATTGCCATATATGTCCATCAATCAACAAGCAGTTACCCATAATGACAGATTGAGAGCATATTTTAAGAAGAGTTTTTAAATTCAGACTTCAATTCAGTAATTTCTAAAAGTCTCTTTGGTAGCAATCACAGCTTTAGTCTTAATAGGCAGGTCTATTCAAACTTTCCACACCAGGATTGAGAGAGTTTATCTCTTTCTTCCTGCCACATCCTCTTGAGCTTAGATCGGATAAAGTGTCTGAATCAACATCAGGTCTCTGTACAGATGTTCTGTGAGCTTTAAGTCTGAGCTTTGGCTCAGGCCCTCAAGTCTCTGGACTGTCAGATCTATAAAGGGTTCCTTGAACTTCATGACTTCATGTTTGACTGACTATAATATGGAACCTTATGTACACAGGTGCTTTACTAAACTATGTCCAAACTATATTTAAAAATATGTCTTAACTACTCAATTTGACACAGTTGGACTCCAGTCAAGTTCTCAACACAACTCTAGGAAAATTAATGCAAACATGGATGCACATGAACACAATTTGAAGTGTCTGACTACAGGTTATAATTTTATTTAAAAAATCAAATCTACAGCACACAGTGAATGGGTCTGAATACCTTCCAGAGACACTGTGCTATATATCTTTGATGTTTGAGTTAACACCCAAGTAAACAATGAAAGTTAGGCTGGAAATTTAAACACGTATATAAATATGAATATATTAAAGAAAATTGTGAGTTCTTTAATCCCACACCTTGTTGAAGTCCTCGGCTGTGGCCCTCATCTCCTTCCAGGTTTTATTAAGCAGCTGAATGCAGACACAGAAGAACTCCTCCCACGCCCGGTCATGGGTAAAGAACATGGGGTGGTAGTCGTTGCAGCCCTCGTTAGCTAAGAAAAGAATGATTTCAGTTGTATAATGAAAAAATTGGAGTGAAAGAAGAATCCTCCATCATATTTCAAAGATTACTTTTTGGCATTGTGCCTTGCCGTATAGAAGGAGACAGAAAACAAGGTCAGAGAGTGTTTCCTGGCCAGGAAATCGATCGATGAACATTGCAGTTATGTGGTTTGTTTCTTTACCCTTAGGGCACTAGACACGTGTTTATCCCATTTCGAGACAACAGTTTGATAAAAGTACAAGAGCTACATCTCCTGTTACACACACATCTACTTACGTAACTCTCCAACCTGGAGGATCTCGCACAACATTCGAGTGAGTTCGATGGCACACCGGCCAAAGGGACATTCGTGCTTGTCCTCTCGGCTACTGTTCTCCAGGACAATCTGTGAGGAGTGAGGGGACACGTTAGGTGGGGTTGACTTCTACGTCTTCGTGAGCTGTGACAAGTGATGCCCAAGGCCAGAACTAACCCTGATGTATGTGTCCTGGTGAACTTTGGCCAGGTACAGCATGTTGTCCAGAGCCAGCATCCCTGGAGGAGTCTGGGTGAAATCCATCGCTGGGTTCACATGGTTCTTAACACAGAAATAATATGAGAAGGCAATAAAGCTGTTAAAAACATCAAAAAAATTCTGTTTTAATCTATTTATATTTCTATTTTTACACATATTCTCTCCCCAAACAGAAGAAGCTGAGATGTGGAGACTCACAGTGAAACCCAGCATCTTGTAGTCCTTGGTGTACATGGCCTTTCTCTTCTCTGTGCCCGTGGGGTCATTTTCTCCATCAAAGGCGATCCTACGCAGCTCAAAAATGATATCTCTCTGGGTCTGAGCCAAAACAAGAGGACATAACATCAACATACAGTTGGTTGAATTGAACCGCAGAAAAACATTAAGTGAGAAGCAAAAAAATGGATGGCAGGACACATTTTGGGGGTGGGGAAGAGACGACATTTGTTTTGTTGGACTTAGCGGTGCAGGAATCAGTTTTAACAGGATTATACAGCATTAAGAAAATAAACAGAAACTTTTTTTTTAAATCTTTACCTGGTCATTAGGATCCATTTTGGTCATCATTCTCTCTTCCAAGAGGTTAAAGGTCAACACCTGCAGCACATACAGCTGGTGTGCCATTTCAGCTTTAATTGGTCGATTTCCTCTTATAACATGCTAGAAAAGGAGAAGTTGAGTTAGGAACGGAATCTCTACATAGGTTGCAATTTGTGCACCAACAACCGATGAATAAATCATAGAGCACGAAAAAAAACAACAACCCTAGATCGTAAAATTAAAGGCCTGATCGATTGTCCTTCAACAAGCTGAAGAGCATGTGCAATTGTCTGTCAAGAAAATATTAAATGATTTATAAAATTCGGCCTTTTAACAGGTGATAACAGAGACAGTGGGAGCATCCAGCAGTTAACCAGGTCTCATTAAATCGTCCGTCAGAGCGTGCAGGGCTGCAGGAATGTTTCTGGCTCCGGGACTCAGGAGTGCAGCGTCTTCCTCACTAATATTTGCAGCCACATCCAGATGAGTTGGTGCCAAAAGGAATTATTTTCAGAGCAGACTCTGTTCCACTTCATGGACTTCATGCCATATCACATTTGCTGGTTTTGTGTCACAGCTCCCCGAGTGAGTACAGCTTTATCGCTTTCTCTGCTCTGTCTCAGGGCTGAAACTTTCAGACCTCGAATGACCACAGAAACCCAAGAAGGCTGAAGAGATATAATCTGTATTTTTATAAAGTTTTCCAGAGTTTTAGTAGTGACTAGATTCAAAGTGTCTTAAAATCCACACCCGTGTATTTCACAGCTGTCTGGAAGCTTAACAGCCAGTAGAGCAGAGCATTAACTTCATACTCACGTTGAGGATGATGGATCGCAAGTGTTTCTGGGCCAAAGTGCTCGCCATTTCCTGAGAGTAAGAGATATACAATAATCCAACACACAGGTCAGAAGAAGCAGGAAGGAAGGAGCAGAAAAGTGGAAAGACCTCACTTTAAATCTACCAACAGAAAATGGGAATTTAAAACGATTACTGAAATGTAGCAACATCCTGAAGCTATATTTCTATCTCTGGTTTGAACTCTGAGCTCCCTCCCTAATACATGGCAACACGGTCTAACTTCAATATGTCAACACAGTCTGTCTGCTGCTGCAGCAAGCTATGGTTCTTTCTCAATTTGCATGGATTACACAGCGGCTGTTCATGACTCAGAAACACCAGGAGAGAGTGAGGGAGGAGAAGGGCTGTGGGGTGGAGAGGACGGTATGAGATGCTGCGGGATGTGTACTCACAGTGAGGTGCTGCTCCAGCGGGTTAGTATACTCCTCCTACGGGTTGAGGGAGGGAGGAGGGACATGGGAGTAACAGTAATGGAAACAAAAAGTGCACACACGGACCATGAGATACAGGGATACATCACTGGCACAGCATGCAACAGAATACGGACATAGAACAGCACTACGTCGAATAAGAACGCAAAGTCACCTTACATGCTTTAAACAACCCTCTGAGGAGAAGGGGATCTTTTTATCAATATTTACGCATGACAATCACTGTGGGGTCCCATGATTATCATGGAGCCACGGGGCCTCTACTACGAAGTAACTTCAGGTTTAACACACATTTACTGCTGCTCTTCTCTCCTCTCTGCTGTGGCAGCAGAAACAGTCTGACATCACTTAACTTAAAATAAGCTACTAAGCAATATGTAAATTCCTCATATTATCCACAGTTAATATTTGGGCTAATCAGGCTTCTTTGCTTTTCTACTTCTATGATCATCATTTATATTTCACTGTGTTGAAAGTCCCTATTGGAAGTCGCTATTACCGATTCAACCTGCGTTCCTTCTTATATTATATCAAGAACTTAATTCTTAGTTCAGACAATGTCACTTCAGTCACATGAACGTGCTCGTAGCTGGGTAAGAAAAGCCAGCGTTTGCTTAGACTGTTGATACAGGAAATCAGATTGACAGATGTTAGGTTAAGAGAAGCTGGATAACGACAAAATATTCTGGTAAAGGCCCCTCATAAGTTGAGGATAATAAGAAAGATGCAAAAGTGGAGAGACAACCCAATGTACTCTTGGAGTGTCATTCTAGTTACCATATGCGTTTGTCTGTTAAATACTTTTACTGTTTAAACTATGATACTGCTATTTTTGGCCAGGTCTCCCTTGTAAAAGATTGTATTCATCTCAATGGGACTAACCTGCTAAAATATAGTCTAATAAATAAATACATAAATAAATATTAAATTGCTGCAAGACTTCCAGACTTATTTTCACACGTCACTTCTTTGAAAATCATATAAGTGAGAAGAAAGTATTTAACAGTAACTCGTGTATTTACTGAGCTGTAAACTGACTGTATGTGCTGTATTCAACTCACTAGAACTGACTCATATCACCCTCCAGTGGTCAATAACAGCAACATTTAAAGACAACCGTCCTTGTTAGATAATTTTAAAATTATGGATAAGAATAATTTTTCATCCTAATTTGCCCTAAATTTAATGCCAAGTGGTGGTTGACACTTATTGAAGCTAAAACAGCTTTCACAGTGAATCAGAATCACACGCAACAGATGGCTATTTCATCCACTTTGTGACATTTGCAGGTATTAAAGCGATCACTACAGAGGGGCTCCATAAAGACACTAGAGCTGATTATTAAAAAAGTAACATGCAACGCAGGAAACATACATACATAGAGTTGTTGTTTTCTCTTAAGTGTACACGGCATAATGTCAACACTTAATGAAATAAAATAATTCAGTCTACATTATCATTTCATTTTAAAGTAGTAATAGTGACGTTTTTTCTTTTACGTCTCAATATAAAGTAAGACTTCAATGAGCAAAAAAACAATACTGATCGTCAGTGAAATCATAAATGGCTTGTCTCTATAGTGAGGAGAAAACATGGTTACCATGGTAACACAAAGTACAGTTTGCAGGTTAAAGCACACGGAGGCTTAACTGTCTGTCGATTTTCTCAACAACAGCTCATCTAAAGAACGTTATAGTCAATACAGCACATTCATGTTTCATCAGTAATACACCTGCAGAGTTTGAAGTTGAGTGGTTGTTGAGAAAATCAAAATAAAGACAAACAGACAGAAAATCCTCCATTGATATTTAGATTAGATATAACATCTTTTAGAAATAACACACACACTGACACACACACAGAGACAAAACAGCATGGAACAGGATGAGGCACTGCAGTACGTTAGGGCACTAAGTGAGCTGGGATAAAAGTGAGCACAGCTCAGGGAGATGAGACATAAGTGTTCAGTGACAGATTTTAAAAAGCACTCACTCCTTTAGTTTTTGTACATTTGTTTTGTGTTTCAAAGATATTTCAGATTCAGAAAACTGTTTGTTTTTGCATCTCTTATATCAAGATGGACAATTGCGACATAATGTGAATATAGACTTTCACCATTCAACATTAGGTTACTGAATGTTGAATGGTGTTTTTAATAACTGAATTGTTTTATATTGCTTTTCATTTTAAATCCTGTTTTGATCAATTCATCTCCTTCTGACTATTTGACTAGTATTACACACTGTACATTGTAAAAGTAAGTGATAGACCATGATTGGCATTGAGGTAAATCCTTGACTTTAACAGAACTAATGAATCCCCTCTGAACTCTTTCTTTCCGGTTGTGACGGACATTTTCCAGGAACTTTTCCTGCCAGCACCCTTATAAAATGTCAGAGTGAGCCCATCTGAATGTTCTGGACATTTTCTTGTTATTGTGAACACGTCTGATGTAAACAATCTCCTTCTGCGGTCTTCATATGACAAAGGCAAACTCCAGAAAATGTCCTGACCCAATTTTCTGGACATTTGCCATTTGTCTGAAAATGGCGTATGGTGCTCGGTCAGTTATGGCTGGAGGGCTGCTGTGAACTATTCTGACATAACTACAGCAAAACAAATGTAAAAACCTAAAAGGAAGGTGAGTTCTACTTAGAGAGAGTGTGTCATTACAGCAATGACTGTCAGACAGAATCCACAACATGTCAGCTGGCAGACAGACATCTACCCATGAGATTAGCCTTAACTAACCTACTGCTGCACACATGAGCAACCAGGGTGAGGCAACTCTCTGGTATCGAAAATAAATATGACTACTATGACTAAATGTAAAATGATTATGCATGGGTGGCTTTTTTAATGTAATGTGCAACTTGAACAGTATTAGTATTCCAGTTAGGTCTATCTATTATGTGTATTCAGTCATTTTCTCTGTGACTGCTGTTCACTGACCTGTCGTCTGTCCTCTGGTGCCTTCAGGAAAAGAGCGTTGATGAGAGCGATGGCGTACGTCTGGATCTCCTGGTTAGACCTGAAAGATCATCCAGCATCACAACAACCAGTTAGAAGCATCGTGCTCCACAAATCTCCACAGACCTCAGGCTCACAACTACGCTACATCACACTTATTCTTACTCTATCACTATTACTACTGCCATAGACTGAATATTAAGATGGCTGAGATGACAGCCAAAACATCTTTATTCCTCCTCGTCCATGTTAATTGATGGGACATGGACCAAAGTAAAAAGTCAAAGTAAACAACAAATACAATTTTCTTGTAGATGGTTTCTGTCATTTTAGGTAGCTCTCAATACGCTGATGTTTGTTTAAATGTTCATTTTTCCAGTAAGTTAATTAGTTATTTGCTGATATAAGAACGTGATTGACAGTTGAAACTGATTTGCGATTGGTCAATTACATGTATCCTGAACCAAGGATATTTTTGATATAACAGGAGGAAGTGGAGACACCTCGTCCATCTTAATTATCAGTCTATGAACATTTCTGAGGTGAGTTCAGGATTTTTAGACACCCCTCTTACACTCCCAACATTTTAAACAATTGTTATTCTCAATTTTACGTAAAATATTTTTAAATGTCATTGGACATTTCTTTATTACCATAAAAAAGACCAAAACAACCAATTAATGGATCATACTAACAAACAATGTCTAAGTAACTGAAACCTTATAGTTTATTTTCAGTGAGACACTGACATGATCCCAGGTGAGATGTTTAATCATTATGATTATTGCACACACTTTATTTTTTAATCAAGCTCACATTTATTGCTGCTTTAAATGCTCACTAGAACCCTAAATGTGTATAAATCCACAGCTGAAAGTAGTCCTGTGCAAGTGCACCATTTATCCCTGTTTGAGAAACATCTGCTGAAACTACAGATTCCAACGGTTTCATGTTCAAGTTGGTTTTGGTCTTTTCAGTGGATTTTGTGACAACAACAGAATATAAACAGACTGGGGTCATCTAAGAATCCTGAACACACCCCTTAAAAAAATGCCAAGAGCATATATCAACAGCAACTTTTATTCAATTTTATTTCTTAATGCCACATTCACTCCTCGGCCCTAATATCAGAGTGCGGAAAGCCCCTGTGCATGTGTGTGTGCTCACACTTGCAGGTGCCCGATGAGCTGTCCCACGGTGATCTCCTGGGCCACTCGGTGGTAGAGGCTGTGGCTGTTGAGGACCATGCTCTCCAGGATCGCCAGAGAACGCTGAAGGATGGACACATCCACCATTGGCTGGTTCACATAACCCGCAATCTGAGTTGGAGGAAGAGGAGATGCTTAACCCAGTGAATGTCAAAAGTCAGACTCTAAGCTCATTCAGTGTTTGTGTAAGTTTATGTAATCCTTAAAAGTCAAAACGTTTTTCTAAAGAAAAAGAAAATGTATCGGTAAAAAAAGGACCCACTCACTTCCATCATGCAGGACAAAAGGAAAGGAAAGTAAATAAATAAAAGCATGTGAGTAAAAAAGGAATAAAAGGGAAGACCTTGAAACTTTGAAACAGTGGAGATTTGTCCAGCGAGGTCTCTGTGAAAGTCAAATGAGTCAGATGAATGACTCTATTGTTGGAGCAGGTACCTGTTTGATGAAGGACAGAGAGATGAGGTCCCAGGACACAATGCCATGATCCATTAGCTCTAGAAAGGCAGTGAGAGTGAAGGCCAGCATTTCACCGAAGCTGAAGGAGGTGAAGAACAGTTTGTCATTAGCTGTTCACATAAGCTCACCTCTTCTAAATTCATAATAACTTCATGTAAAAGGTTTCAAACTCGTGGTAAATTTAACGACAACATCATTGGAAGTTTAGTTTTCAGACTGAATTAATATCACGTTGTCATCACAAAACAAAACAGACACTGTGCTCACTGGGTGCCACTCTCGACAAGACGTGCCAGAGTCCCGATGCCTTCCATGTTGATGAACTCTGCGGCAAAGGTTGGATCTGCAGACAGCTTGGCGAGCTCTTTCAGGGCCTCGAGGCGTGCGTCGATGCCGTGGGACTGGATCCTCTCCAAGAGCTGACGAGCAGCACGCCCCTGATAGACGGATAAAAAAAAAAGAAACCTCACATCCATGATGAATTTACCACTGAATGATGTTTTTGATGCTGTGCCTCAGCTCAAAAGCACTCACGGCAGGTTAGTTGATTGTTTTGTTTTTTTATTGTTTTTTTTAATTATGTGACTTGAATCACATCAAGTCACACAATTATTTTGTTAAGGAGTCAACAGCAGTGTGTGTTAATTTAGTTGTATTCTTTTTCACTGAGTATGTATTGTATTATTTTGTTGGGTCACTCTGGCCCATGGTGACAGTACATAGAGCAAAGTAAGAGGTAGATTATATATTTGTGCCATAATGCTGAGTCCCCCTTTTCTCTATTGCAGTATTCTTGGGACCCGAGGTTGACTTAGGAAGCCAAATGGATAACAACTGGAGAAAAGACACATAATAGGGCACCCTGATAGATAGAAGACTCAACAGTAATTTGGTGAGACAAGGTTTAAACATATTTGTCCAATAGAGTAGCCCCACATGAAGATTAATGGTATACAACCACTGTGACCTATTTCCTTTTGCAAGGACAGCTTAGATTTGGTGATGGCAATAACTTGATAACTCTCTGTACGGCTCATCTGCCTGGTCACTCTGATGCATCAGGTATTTAGAATAAATAACTGTGCTTCAGACGTCATCAGTCTCCAGAAAAACTTCATTCCATCACCCTGAAAGATTTCCCTCACACAGTGTGTCTTAAAAGGAAACTTGCGTCACATTTTAGAGATTAAAGATCTTTCACAGACCTGCACAAACGTAGAATTTGATTTGATGTGTGCAAACCTTGTGTAGTTTCTACACAATATGAATTACAGAACAAACCCTTTAGTTACTCAGTGTACTAGGATATTCTTCTGTTTAAAAAGGAAATTTTGAAACTGAACAGGACTATGAAGGAGGGTCACTCACAGGAGAAATGGCTAATCGAAGGATGGTCCCGTTTTTGATTTCCCCACGGCTCTAAAAAGGTAATAGAGAAGGAATTTATGTACAAGATCAACAGCGATTAACAAAGTTATCAACACAAGTTTAGGGAGAAAACAGTGGAGCTAACCTGCTCAGTGATATAAAGCTGAGGGCCGTCAGCATAACGCAGGGCAAACTGCTCTGCGCCTGACAAAGACCAGCTGAGGACAAACACAGAGAGAAAAAGGTACAATTCATTGTAAGTGTATCTACGACAAACTCAGAGGAACATAATGCAGCAGTTTTAAAATGCAGCATAGTACACATGAACAAAAGGTTGCGGAGAGTCAGCTTCCTCCCTGCAGCAGTCGAATTTACACAAGCGGTGAACAGAGAGATTGTGGAGGAGAATTATTCAGTGGGTGTTTAACAGTGAAGTGCAAAGAATTTTCAGTTTCCAGAGTCATCAGAAGATGACATATCTCCACCCACAGAACTCGACAGAGCAGATGAGTTGGTGCTATCACAGTTACCTGAAGTCGTGAGACAGTATTTCCCCCCAATAATGAAGAACACACACAAATCAGAAAGGTACAGGTCAAAGTCAGGTTATATTGGTTTGATTTTATTAGCTACGCTCCACTGAGAGTTGTGGTTTTCAGCGGCTCCACATCAGTTTTCAAATAAGTCCTCAGATTTATTTACAGGAGCTATGCGGAATTGACAAATGCACCTATTGCCCTAATAATAATAATAATAACCAAACTGACTGCCTTTTTAGTTCAATCTACATAAAATCTCGTACATATCATTTGTTCAAGAGACAGAGGAAAACCAAAGGCAATGACACCATCAAGGATTCCTTGATGGTGTTCAAGAGATATCACCTTCACACGGAGAAAATGTGCTTTGTGAGGTCACAGTGAGCTTGACCTTTGACCACCAAGATCTAATCATTTCATCCTTTAGTCGAAGTGAATATTTGTACCAAATTTGAGGAAATTCCCTCAAGGCATTTTGGAGAGATATCCTGTTCTCAGGAATGGGACTTACAGACGTACAGATGTAACAACAACCTGAGAACATAATGCCTCCAGCCACTGGCTGTCACCGGCGTGGAGGCAAACATCGTAAAATGTAAGGATGTGGAGGATGAATGCTTACCCATCACACACTTCTCGTATTATTGAGGACAAAGGTCTTTTCTGCAAACAGAAAGAAAAGAAGAAAAGAAGAAAATGACAATATTTAATAGTTGAAATAACACATCAATCTCTGATAAAATGTTTGATTGACATATCAACACTTCACAAGGTTGTTGCACAACCATATCTAACTATAAATGGAGGAACCTCTGTCTGACTGTCTATCAACTTTCTCAACAACCATATTGCTGAGGACCTCGGTCGACTTTAGATTGATGTTTTTTTTCTAGCAAAACAAAAGTTTCTAGAAAGAAAAAAAAAAAAACAGACATAACATAATTTTCAATAAACAAAAATAGACTCATTCAACCATGCACTGTTCTCGTATAGTTTCCAGGGGTGATAACCTTTTATTTATTTTGAACTGAGACACAATCTACCACCCTCACGCTCCAAGTTTACAGGCACTCGTACATCTAAAAAAACTAAACTACATCTATCACTCCTGGTGTGTTTATTGTCATGACAACCACAGCACACTTGCCCGTATTCTGCATAACTACAGCACAGCTCAGCAATACTCATGTCTTTCAATTGTAGTGCAGCAGTTTTATTTGATCTTATATTCTACACAACTACAGACCTGGTCCATCTCTATGAGCTGAGCATTAGCACCCGGCCATTCAATAGCCACCTTCACGATGTCAGCAGGGGGTGGCATGGCTGTTACTGTAAAACCCTAAAGAAGGAAAGAAGTCATTTGTGTTACAACTTCATCGCCACTGTGTCAGGATATTGTGTTTTCTGATCATTGATTAACTTGAGGATTATATGAAGTAGAGGTTATACATCACCTAGGGGAGAAGTGTTAAGGGGTCAGTCACTCTCACAGCTCTGCTGTATAAACCACTGTGTCAGCTCCTCTGTGAACACACAAACCCACATGGTGGTCATGTCAGTGCAAAAACCCAAACACTCAAGTTTGCTACATCCCTGCACTTACTCTCCTCTGAACTGAATCTGTTAGTGAAGGGATCAATAAGCGTGACTGTTTCACAAAATCCACCCACACCCACCCACACATACACATCTTGACTAAGTTAAGCCTTCTGTAGACTGGACTCTGAGTCTGCTGTGTTAATAATATTAATAATGTTTTGCACTTTATTGCTAAAATGTAACCCCTATTTGCACATCTTCACAAACTTTTTAGATGCGTTCGCCAATTCACATTTATCTTTCAGCCTTATGTTAACATAATTCAAAAATGTATCTAAGATGAAAAACTGAAAGTCATGTATGTACAGTATATCATATTACATGAAATAACATAAAACTGCAGCACAGAAGACAAAGATTCCATTTTAGATAATTACAAACAGTTTTGTCATCAGATATTTAGTATCTCTGGTAAAACTGACAAAACTCCATTAAAACAGCAGGATATACAAGCTGCTTTTTGTTATCACTATATTTGGAATATCAGGAACCTCAGATTTATGACAACGTTCCCTGCTGCTCTTAACATTTTGCTTTTTTGGCAATGAAAAAGTTAAGACAGACATAAACTGTATGTATTTATCAAAAAACTGAGCAGAGATGTTCAACGATTAGAATAAAATGAGAAGTAACCTTCTGGCCATCTGCTCAAACTCTCATGATGAGCCTATACTAGACATGCAAGAGTTTTACTTTTCACATTAGAGAGCCAAACTGTTATAATTATTCTGTTAGGCTTCACCTTTAGATTAGATTAGATTAGATTCAAGTTTATTGTCATTGCACAGAGTACAAGTACTGAGACAACGAAATGCAGTTTAGCATCTAACCAGAAGTGCAAAAAAAAGCAGTAAAAGTGCAGAGTATGTGCATATGAAAAGTGGAATATGTAAATAAATAAGATATGTACAGTAAGAAATAGATATGGAATATGAACAGTAATACTACATTTCACTGGGGCACTGCTTTATCAAACTTGTTTGATTATTTGCAGCAACAGATCTGACAAAAAGAGTCAGAACAACACAGCAGGATGCAGTGTGTGGCAAGAGAGATCCCTCGGCTCTGACATGGAGGAAGAATAACAAAGCTGTCTGACAGACTCTGCTGCTTTTGGGAGGAAGGTGGCGATGAAGAAAAGACGCTACTGCTCTCCAAATGGCTCTTTGCAGTCAGGCTGCTTTCACTACACAAAACACTTTGTGTGGCTCACAGCTGCTCATTTGAAAAGAAAATCTTAATCATTACCAGATTGTTACAGGTCAAATAAACCCTCTGAATCTAACCAACAGCCTGAGGCAGAGACTAGTCTAGAGATTTACCAATTACAGTGAATTCCAGCAGCAGAATCTTTCTCACGTGTTTGTTTTCTCCTTTACTCTTCGGAGGAAATTGCATCTGTATACGTTTATTATTGTAGTGCAGGCACTGGGTCCTCACGACAAAAATATCTCTAAAAGAAATAAAAATAAGCCGTAGTACGAATAATAACTACCTCTGCAACAATACACCGCATAATCATTGAAAATCGCTCCCACTCAGACTGAGATAAGGTGACGTACATGAGCTGAACATCATCCACAACAGATTGAGGTGGATTCTGCTGCTGAGAGAGTCAGAGTGAAAGCTGCCAGCTGATTTCAGATTCCAAGCAGCCATCTGATGGAGAGACTGTTCCGCCTCCACATCTACGAGCAGACTGTGCATACCCTAACATAACGTTCTGTGAGCCTGACCTGCTGAAAAGTTTCCCACAGTTTTCAGTACTAATTAGCAATTTTCATCACGGACAACTGGCTGAAAACTCACAGAATGTTGCACAGACATTTAGTACAATCTTATTATTTATGCAGCACACTTATTTGATTGTGGAGCTGGACACCGTGTGTCGATATGATCCTGTAGGGAAAAAAAGGGATTTTCTAAGAATATAATGAATTATTAAACACATTCATTGGAGTCTTAAAAACTGCAAAAGGGGATTTTTAACTCCACCAAGGAGGTTGTTTTTGGCAGCATTTCTTCGTTTGTTCGTTAACAGGATTACGCAAAAAACACTCAACTGAGGATGTGGGGTATGACCTAAGGAATAAACCATTGAATTTGGGAGCAGATCCAGGTTTTTCCCCCACTTTCTGTTACATTGTTAGACAGGACGTTTCTCAACATTTCACAACTCACAGTTTTTTTCTAGAGATCAATTCATGGATGATGAAAGAAATCAGGAATGTTAAAGGGACTGATATTTATGAGTGTGTGAAATGTGGTGCAGATCCAAACTAAAATCTGTATCTAGTTAATTAAAATGTGGTTTCATAAGGGGACTGCTGGGCCTTGGCACAGGTTTGAGCTCTACCGAGTGCCATTCTAGCTAATAATGACACACACTCGTTTGAGACCGCAAATGCATTTTTAGGATCCACCCAAAGTATTTCAAAGCGGATCAGAGAATAAAACTGAAAATGACAGTTTGACTCAACGTCTTCACCAAACTAAACCATTATAAGATGTTTTTGTAACAACATCTTAACATCAAACTACTTAGAATGTTTCAGATGTCCCATACGAGAGCTAAATAGTCATTAGTTATGACTCAGATTTATTTGTGTGTCCCAGTGGAATTGTGATGGTACACTAACATCCGAATGGAAATCTACAATAATTGCTATAAGATAAACTTGTCTTAACGTGTGTTGAAAGGTTCAGTGTGTAAAATTTTGTGACATCTAGTGATGGAGTTGCATGTTGCAGCTGAACACCTCACACCTCCCCATCCAAACATTGAGGAGAACCTGTGGTAGCCTTCAGTTGTCATAAAAACTCAAAAAGGTGTTTAGTTTGTCCAGTTTGGGCTACTGTAAAAAAACATGACAGCCTCCATAGAGAGGACCCGCTCCTGATGTAAACATAAAATATTTAAATATAAAAGGGCCAATTCCAGGGTAAAGGAAACAACCATTTGTAGAATTTAGATGAAACACACTAGTGAAAACATCACTAGGATGACTTTATATCCAATAGATCCCCTTCACCCACATCTTACACACTGGACCTTTAACGGGCTCCTGCTGTATGGCATTACAGTATGAATGTGATTCATGCTGTTGATCACTGCTGTCTCTCCTCCACACCGTCTCTCGTGGTGGCAGCTCTGGGTGGTAGCTTAGCAACAGCTGCTAAGGCTCTGCGGGCTGAATAGAAATGCCACAGTGTGATCTGAGGACCCTCTGCTCACAAAGACCCCCCAACTTCTTCTCGTCGCCGCCACCAGCTCCTCTCACACCGCCACCCGGCTGCTTCCCGACGCCATTTTAAACCCTGCCTCACGCCGTGGTTTGGTGCCCGTGTCCGGGCTGGTTTGAACAACACGCTCCCGCTCTGTGGATGTAGCCCCAACTTTTCTGATAGCCTGCTAGCTTGTTGAATATGCGGAGTGGCGCCCCCTCTGGTGGCGAGACGCTCATTAGGAGAAATGGCTGCTCCATTAGTGGATATAAAAACAACTGTTTTCCTCTATCCTCTCCACACGTGTGAAACACATTTCACCATGGCGATGACAGTTTAACTCTGTTTGTCTTTTACATGAAACGATCATCCTGCGTGTCGCCTGCTGTTATGACCCGTTAACGTTAGCTATCACCTCACATTTAACACTTCCACTCCTGTGGAAGAAGCCTTAACGCTGACTTCTCTAAATGTATTATTGATTATGGGTGATGGATCGGGCTGCTCTGGGGCTATGGCAGCTCACACACTGATGAGGCGGAGGCTCCGCTTTCAGCCTCAAACTGGATCAATCATAGCTCCTGCTAATGGCGGTGCGTTGGACAGATGCTAACACAGACAGACAGCTCCGTCTCCTCTCGGCGAAAGTCACGTTAAACATCATCCCACTCACTCGTTGTTGCAGCCAGCGGCAGCGTTGATCCCCACAAGGCGGCTAATGGTTTCCAGTCATCCAGTCCGGTCCAGCGTCTGCTCCTCCATTGCAGTGCAGCCACAGCCTGTCTGCTTCACATCATGTCCCGACTCTGTCTGGATCTGTGCTCCGATCAGCTGTGCGGCTCAATGCTACTGTTAATGTCGATGCTCTGTTTCACTCACCCTGTGGACGGGCCATCGATGGTGATGATGGTGATGATGATGATGCCCTCAGTGTCCCGCCCTCCACGGTGGAATACTTTTGGAGAGGAGACTCATTTCCACGCCCTGTAGGCGGGACGCAATGTAAATATGTCACCTCCATCATTTGTGCACCCTCAGACTGACACCTTTGTCCTGTCACTGTGGTGCAGCGATGAGCCATCTGTCCCTCTGCACTCACTGACTTGTTAGGGTGCAGCAGCAGATGATCAATATGTTTAACAGCCTGTATTTAAGAGTTCCCTTGAGACAAGCTACACACAGATGTGGGAACCTGCGTTTGAGAGTGTTGAGACATTGTGTCATTCAAGCCCATTTAATACATCATGCTCAGTATTTATTCATTCACATGGTCGTTCTGTGACGTGTCCCTGAAGATCACCAAGATACAACAGTCACCATCATCTCAATCAAGCTGCACCAAGTCCCACACACTCGTGGATATCAGTTCCCTGAATGTGTCTGATTTTTTTCATCAAGACCCATGACGGCGTCCCTTGGAAATTGGTGAAAATTACCCAAAATTCCCATTCTTCCACCAAGTTTCGTGAAAATCTGCACTGTAGATTTTGCATAGTTCTGCTGATAAACACACTGCAATGGCAGCCGGTACAGCGTATACCTCCGCCAAGGCAGTCCCCTTAAATTCAATCAAGCTGCACCAAAGTGCAAACATTTATAAATATCAGTTCCCTGATACAGATGTCTGATTTTCTTTCATCAACATCCATGAATTATTTCGAAAATGTCAAAAATGTCAAAAACAGTCCTATCTTACAATGTTAAAGAAAGAGAAAAAAAATCATTCCTAAATCCATCCTCTGATCCGGATCTGCACGAAAAAGTTTATGAGATCTTCCCTGACCAGTGCCACAAACTTTCACCAAGTTTCATGAAAATATTGTCAGTAGTTTCATATGTTCATTACTTTTAAGGCCTAGCGACTTTATACTTGGTTTACTCTGAAATTTCAGGGATTTTTAGGAAATCAGGGACTTGGCCTAGTGTTGAAATCTTTAGATTTTTGCTCTACATTTGACAGTAAAATGATAAGAGAGACTCTTTGTGAGTAAACACTGTCTGTTCTGTCTGATGCTCTCCTCTTCTGCACCTCTCTCCTTTAGTATCTCATCTGTCTCATCCTCATCTCCACTGCTCTCGCCTCCTGTTCTCTACACGCTCACATCCTGCTCACAAAAAGGATGAAATCAAGTATTTAATTTGCAGAATGCTCGATTTTCAGAATAAAAATCTTGACTATTCCACATCCCTTTTATGTGGCTTTGTCGGGTCCATTGTTTAGAGACACAATTCAGTGATTCTGAAAAAGCAGCAGTGACTGACATGTATTCAATCTCCTGCCTGTTATATGATTACTTTCAACTTGTATCGTTCAATCAGTCACAGAAAAACTGCCTCTATTAGAAGCAAAGGATGCGTCATCAGTAATTATCAGCTCATCGGAACAAGCAAGTTTCTTAATGATCTGAGAAGACAATGATGGCTAAAATCGTGCACCTCGAAATTTATAAGACGCATGTGTACAAATACATGTCTCTTTGAATAAAAGCACCACATTTTTCACTGTTAAATTAATATACCTTTTTAGAACACCCATCTAATAAACAAGCTAAATTTTGCTTTATCAATATTATATAATCAATCTCCCCCAACATAGAAAACAAATGACAAAGACAGCAAAACAATTGCGATCACAGCACAATACGTTTTTATTCGACACAGAAACCATGTGTACAGGAAAAATATCCACAGCTTCGACTGAGCATGTAACACTGGCTCACCTCGAGGGACGACTGCTGGTGAAACTTGAAGGGGGGGGGGGGGGGGGGGGGTAAGCAGACAACTGCAATTCAATTCACTGGGGAAACGACGTTTGCAAATCAAAGAACATCTGAATGTGTTTAGTTCCATGTTACACCTCATGCATGACATCAAAAATAGTCTTTCTGACATGACAGTTTCATCCACAAGCACGGACATACCCGCTCTCAAATGTCCGACAGGCAGACACTGAGCTAAACTGTTGCTCTGGAAAATTAAGGTTTAGAATTAGATTCAGGCTATGTGGCAAGAAAATACTGCATTTGTTTTTTTAATTATTATCTTGTATCAAGACATATTGGATGCATTTCATTCCATTACACATTCTTCAATTTTAACCCCTATAGGACATTCATCAAAAGTAAAACTACAGCATTTGAGAAGTACAAGCTCTTTTACATCTTTCAGTCCCTTTGGAACTCAGACATCACGGCACAGTCTTCTATTTATTTCCGGGCAATTTATCTGTCACACCATCAGAAGATAAAAAGAAGAAAACAAAACAACCGACATAACGCTTCAGTATTAAAAAGTAAAATTGAGGGTAACGATGTATAATTTATCATAGATGATTTACTGACATGTACAACTCACTGTATCGCACACACACGCAAAACTGACATCGATATTAACAAAAAGCAAACACAGCTGTTTAAGGCATGTTAAACACACAAGCATACATGAACACGTGACTGCAGAGGTTAAGCAACACAAATGTTCCAGGAGTGATATACGTTTTTATATCATTGTTTTGTCACTGATGAAACACACCAACACTGGAGACCAAACTCTGCTGCTTTGCTGTCACACGCTCGAATGGGTCACAGCAATCTGAACCTGTTTTAATTAGGTCAACATCAAAACCATACTGAGAGGTTAAGACAAGAAAAACAAAAACATGGCCACGACTGGATACTCATCAGTAAACTGACGACTTCTTAAGAGGTAGGAGATGGGTATGGAATGAAGTTGGCAGGGGTTTTCCCTCACTGGTCACAACCTGTGATAGTAACATGTAAGGCCTGTTGAGGAGCGCATGTAGCTGTACGACAATAATCCAGCAGCTCGATAACAGTGGCACACTAGAGACTGACTACTGGCCAATGAGCAAACACACTGAGCCTCAAAGACTTGAAGTATGATAAGATCTCCTCTGATATTAATCATTAACTTTAGAATCTACAGTAAAAATTCTAACTAATTTACACAAATCAAAGCCAGAACTGTTGAATCTAAGTCTGAGCAGTTTGCTGTATTTATGAAACTGAAAATTAAACTTTAAGGTAGGATAAAAGACACTCGGTTATAAAGAATCTAAGGCCACACAGAGAAGTTACGTGCCGCAAAACCTGTTTCGTTCTAAATTGATTTGCTTGATTTCCAAATTCACATTTATGTGACTGAGGATGCACCAGTACTACTTGATTTAATTCATTCATAACAAGCGCTTGGAGAGCTGACCATCTAATTATCCAGCGTATAATGAGCCGTATTATCATCACTTCACAATTCAGATGTCAGCACAGGTGTGAAGATAACTGTGACACCAACTCCTCACATTACATAACGAAACAAGGGGCAGTGACACTGGACACAAATGTGGAAAGCAGCTCACACTGAGTTGTTGACATTTACAATGGCCTGTCAGTTTAGCTGAGGTCACACGTTACAGGTTCAGCTGTCACAAACCCATTCAGATAACAATCTGCACTTCCACTCCATGACAAGGTTAAACACAGCTTGCATACAGTACATACAGCATATACAGTAAACCTGCAATGAGTGGTTTTTATATGAAATTTACTATATACAATATTTCAACACTGATTTAAAATATTTTTTATGTTTGTGTCTTCAACATAAAACTGGGAAATGATGACAAACAACTGCTCATGACCAAAAAGTTTCTTTTAAAAACAGTATTTCTGTCAGCTTTAATATGAGATAAAGTCAAACAAACAAACAAACAAAAATCGTCCTCCTAATTTCAGTTGTGAAGTCAAATAGAAAGTATGTGATAAATTACAAACTGCAGCAAGAATACTTAAACTGTCACCGTGGACCTTTGTTATGAATGCATCTGAATGGGAAGTACAATTAAGTGTTGAGCTGTTGTCAATGATCAACAGTGAGGATGAAAAAAAAGTATACAATCAACAGTATCACAATATTGTAGTATCCAGTCAAAATGAGTTTCAACAAGTCATTTGTATGTAACTAACTACATACATCAGTTTAGATCAAATATGTAAATTTTAGATAATTTTGTTGAATGACGCCAGCACGAAACATCCATTTACCCAAAAGCAATATCTATAATAATGTCAACCTCCCGGTGGATAATTTTCTGGTCTTATAACAAGACTAAATGATAGAATGATCAAACCCCTTGACTATTTCCACATTTTCATAAAAAAAAATATATATGAAAAGAACCGAAATACACAGATAATACATAAAGCCCTACCATATGATTTATTAGATTATTTCATTCTGATTTATATATTTGATTAATGGTAGCCAATTTGTCTCAGAATTTAATTGTTCTTATAACATTTTATGATTACAATATGTATTTTTTTGTATGCTTTTCACAATCTATTTTACAAAAACAAAATGTGTAAAAGGTCAAGGGTCAGTCATTTAATTGTGATTAGTGTTGTCAATCATTCTGTATTTACAAGGAATCATATTTACAATCTTAGATTTTCCATCTCATGCATCATTTTTACTCGGTGAATTGAAGACCAGTATCATTAAACCCATAAAACATTATGAACACCACCTAGTTTACCATTAATAGTTATATAATTGAGGATTTCAGGCAGTAAATGTATGACCATATCTACACTGATATATCGTAATTCCCTGTGATGAAGGTAATTTACAATAATATACATGACTGAAGTCAATATAGTTGTATTTTTCCAAAACATTTATTTAATAATGAGCTTTATCTAACCCAGGGCTTTCTTCATTGTTTCTTAGGTTTCCCAATAAATTAAATTTTTAATGGACTGACAAAAACTAAGTGGACACAGACAGCTCTTTCCCTGAAAGTGCCAGTGAGATGAACAGAGGGAGAGAGGGAGAAGGAGAAGGCCAGAAAAAGGGGAAACATGTGAGAGGTATGGTTGTTAGGTCACTACCAGTCTGCATTGTCCCAGGCGTCCTCAGCAGGTTTTGTGGGACTCTTCGTCTTTGTCTTACCATCGGCGTTCTCCCAGTTGTTGTCCCAAGCCTCCCAGCTCTCCTCCGTGCTGTGTTTGTTGTTGGATGCTGCTTCGGAGCCCCAATTGTCCCAACTGTCAGAGCTCTTCTTTGCAGAGTTATCTGCCATGGTCCAGCTGTCACTGCTAGGAGACTTCTTGGCCTTTAAGGAGTTGCTGCTGCCAAAGGTTTCCCAGAAGTCCTTTGAGACAGGCTGGGTAGAACTGCCCTGATACCCCTCAGTGGCATCCATGTTCTGATAGCTTTCTCCAGTAGACCTGAGCACAGTCCAAACAGGAAGAAATGCTTCAATCTTTCATGGTCCAGAAAATTAAACCATGTAATACTAAAGGATTTTTTAAGTGGGAGTTTTTATAATGTAAGAAATGTTATCATACCCATCTTCTGGATTTCCAGAGAAGAGGTTCGTCAATTTTGAACCAGCTCCCTGGAACTAAAAAAGGAAAACAAAAAGAGTCAATATCATTTAGATGCAGTTTCCTTAAAAAATAATGCCTTTGTAAGAAAAGAATGACAAATGCATAATATATTAACAGAAAACTAAAGTCAGAAGAAAAAATTTGAAATAATTGTTAACTTAAATAAACAATCAGTATTAAATATACAAACATTATCAGATTGAAACTAAAGTGTAGTAACTTAAGATATAGAGTTTATAAGACTGCTAACAAATTGGTATTTTCTAACATTGTACTCACCACCACAATAATAATGGCAGCAAAAAAAAAACAAGAGATTATATTACATTAGTATGGTTCATTGTACATTCATCATTAGACAAAACCAGTCTCCTTGGAGGGTTAGGATATCGAGGGGGACACATCTGGTCTGAGAGACCCTGGTGTCACATCAGAGCTACCGCTCGTCGCTCAGGAGACTGGTTTTGCCGGTAACATGGCAGACCTCTGCCCATCCTACCTTGTTTGCCAGCCCACTGATGCTGACTGTCATTTCATCTAGCAATTTGCCATCTTTCACCTGGATTAATGCAAATGATTATTAAAAACTACAAAAAACAACAGTCTTCATACAAATATGTCAGAAACAACATGTTGTTGATCAAATGTTCTGTTTGATTGTGAAAAAGTGATTACGTGTGTTTAGGTTAGAGAATAATCAGTGAGAATTGAATTTTAAAAAAGGTTACTCAGCTCAAGAGAAAAATTATGCAGCTGCTACTGTTTAGCAAGAGAGTAAGAAGACTGTTGCAGAAGCACACTTGAGAAAACTTAAAACACCAATGTCAACTGTACATTAGACGACAACAGCATTTTGTTAAATATCAGTCTCTCTAAGTCACTGGCCTTTCCTTCAATCAAACCTTATACCAATTTTAAAAAATCATTTAAGTTAAGAGTATCTTCTTCTCATCCAAGAGCTTCTCACTTAACAGCAACAGTTAGAGCAGCAACGTGGAAGCATTTCTATGGAGAACACTCACCGTGACTTTGGAAATGGTGACATTAGTTGGTTCATGCAGATTGACGAGAGCAAAGCTTATTTTGATGCAGAAGCTCAAACACACTGCATCTGCGAAGCCAGTGAGCAACTGATTGTCAAGTGAGGAGCTCCAGGGGTGTGTTTAGAGAATTAAATACGAATATCTCACCGAGGACTAAGACTGTGACATGTTATGTCTTGCATCAAGCTTGGCTGCAAAGCACAAGAGATCTTTCACTCAATTATCTTGCCAGGTGGATGAAAAGGAAAATAAGTTTGGATAAGATCTTTGTATTAAATATAGATTTCCTTGTTATGCGAGTGTGGACAGTTTGGAATGTCGACTGTGTTGATATCCTGACCACATTTGATGCCATGATCTGTTTAAATGTTAAGAGGTCTCATTTTATGTTACATCCAAACCGACTTTAACTGACATTTTAAAATCATGTTTAATGCATTGAAATGGGAACAGGAAGATGTAGTTTTTCTGCAAACAGAAACAGAGGGCCTTGAAATGGGGCATATCTGAACTAAGACTTTGGCTCCTCAAATAATTTACCCCAGTGTCTGTGATGATGAGAGTAACTTCCCACTGACTCACACCTGCTCACATATAAAGGGTTGACAGCTGTATTTCTTCAGCAGATGTCATGAGTGACTGAGGGAAGACAAAGGTTTGATCTTTTTTTCTGCAGCTTTGAAATAGCAGCTTTTATCGTTTAGTGCACACTGACATGAAACAGAGGAAACTGGAGAAGAAAAGCAGCGTAGAAAATAGCACATTCACATCTGAAGCTGTTTTTTTTTATCTAAAGCGCTGCAACCCACCACCAAATCAACAACTTCAAACTTCAATGTTACCTTTTCTTGGGTAGGTTTGATAATATTCTCATTTACTGTCTGTCCTAACTCTGAGGCCTAGTTGGGAGTCAGAGGGGAGAATTGCCTTGAATGAGACACAGTTTAACATTCACAGCAGAGCAAGAAACTGAGACGTTTGTTCTGCAGTTGCGTAAAATGACCCCTCATTCCCATTCACCATGACACTTAACAAGCACTAGAGGGTGTAATGGTTCAACAATAAACTTGCATCAGTGTGAACTTCGTTGATGAGGCAACACTGCATACAGCTTGATTTCTGTGCAGTTTCACCTGAGCATTATAGCCTTTAAACTTTGACATCTGCAGTTTCAGATATTTAAATGACAACATCTTTACTTTACACTCTGCCTCCTAACATGCTGTAATAATGATATATGGTTACCAAAATCCTACTAAAAGTTGCAACTTCCAGTAATGACTTAATTGAATCCATTACACCTCTATGATACAATGTTTGCAGTCAACACAAAACTGTCATGCATAAACAGATAACCCGTTTTCGATGGATGTGAGTGAACAACATATCTATATTAAGGTATAGGGATTAGAGGTAATCACCATCTCATAATATATGTTATCCCAACCAACTGTCTTTCACAGGTTATCCATAAACTCAAAGAACAGGTACCAAGACGGAAACGATGCCTTGCATTAGTATATCCAAGCTGAAGCACGTGAAGAGGACACTCAAAATGCTTGTTTTACTGATGAAAAACTGACAAAAATAAAGAACATGGGTAAAATGTGTTTTCAGCAAAATAACACGACATGGAAAAAGCAACATGCACCTATATGATCTGCTTTACCGGTTCTGGGGGCGCTTTATAGCCCTTTAACTACTCCAGAGAGGGCATTATAGATATAAAGAGATATTAGTCACAGTTATTAGACCTTCAAATAATTTTTGTTGACAGATTTTATCAAGAAAATTTGCGTTTGTGAATTCTAACTCTTAAGTAAGAGGGGACTATTTAATATTATACACAGAAAACCTTTACTATCAGTAAATATCGTGGGTTAATGGGACTTAAACTCAGTCTTACCTTTAAAGTTGCTTGGTTTGCCAGTTTACTCGTCTGTTCAAAGTGAAAAAAGAGAAATAATTATTGATTATATGTTTTTTCTTTTTGTTACTCCAGTGTTGAAGACATAGGATCAGCATTTATTGATTAAATACACTTACATTATCTTTCGCAATAGAAGCAAACTTGCTAGCCCCAACAGTGAAACTGCTCCAACCCTGTTGAAGAAAGATAGAAACTGTCAGAGGGGAAGAAAAATCTAAACAAAAAGAACAACTCAGCCAAAAGACCTACCGAATAAATAGAAGACATGGCATTGTTCAGGAAGTCTTCCTCTTTCCTCTCCGGGGTCACTGTGTTGCCAAAGCCAACATACCGATTCTCTTGGTTGCCGCTGTAACCACCTCCACTAAAGTATTACAAATTATTTAAAAAAAACATGTAATTTACAGAAAATAAGAGAAGAGTGAATAATAAGGTAAATGTCATGGTGAGTGTGATGGTCTTACCTCTGATAAGAATTAACATCGTCACTCAACCAGTCTTCAAAAGCTTTGTCGTTAGATTTAGCAGAGTTTTGGCCAGGTCCTCCCGGGCTGAACAAAAGAAATATGAATGTTTTGATGGCTGTTCTGTGTCTGATATTACGCACAGTTTGACAATGTTTATAATTCCCTCATGCTTACCGGTGAGAGGATGAAAGGCTCATCTTGGGTTGAGCAGATGTCCAGTTTCTGGCAGGTGATGTCTCAATAGACCACTCCTTACCCTCAGCTAAAGTTACAACCTGTCATATACAACACACACGAAGACTTTGAATTATTCTGATGAACAACATGCACAGTACAAGCTACAAGTTCAACCACTGATCAACCAGCTTTTTATAAACAAGATATTATGCCTATCCATTAAATGACAGGTTGCATTTATTTACAGTGAATACGTAATTACAACTAGGATTTTAAAATCAAGTTCCTGCTGACACATACAGTGCTTTTGGACCAGGATGGACACAAAAATCCGATCAATTGTTCCTTGGTACAACATTAATGTTTAAAGAAACTGCAAATTAATCCATTCCGGTTTTATGACATTTTGCTAAAACGAGAACTTATGATGCCCAAAATAATAGGTCCCCCTTCAAAACATCTGTTGTCTTAATTTAGTAAGGAAACTGAAGATCCACATCTCTCTGAAAGACCTTTGCGTCTGCACAGCTCACCTTGTCCCTGAAGAGCGCAGCAGCTCTGCTGTTGTATTTCTCCTGTAAAGTCCAGTTGGCATCATAATCGTCTTGGATTTCGAGAAACAAGCGGAATTTACCATTTCCTCCTTCTTTCATCTTCTCCAGCTCGATATCTTTCCACTTGTCCATGGTAACAGAACGCACAAAACTGAGCAGAAGAGATCAGCATTATTTAATTAGCAGGCTGTAATAGGTCAGCGGTGATGAAAGGCTGTTGCAGCTGTTGCTAAATCTAGTCCTTACATCAATGAGAACATACAGTACACACACACAACTCATCCAGCCACTACTATTTGTGCACCTTGTAAGAGTGGGTTTATCTAAAAGTTCATTGTATTCTGTTAAGTTTTATTGAATAGTTTAATGAATAAAACTGACTTGCAAAGACCAGAGTTATGTTAAATCTAGCTGGTTATTTGAGCTTATCAGATTCCAAACATCACATGTTAACACTATTTCAACGATCTTACCTGAGATGCACTCCCAGGCCTCTGTGCTTTCCAGAGCACTCGAGACAAATCCAGATGCCATAGGTCACACTAACCCACTGAGGGTTGAAAGCCCCGCATTCAAAACACAACTGAGGAGAAAACAATTGATTGTTTTTTATTTTGATAATGCAACAAAACATCAATTAAAATCTCACATATCAGCTTTGTACGTAAATAAAGATGCAGACCAAAAACATGTCCACTGCAGGTGAAATTCCATCTAGAATTACTCTCATGATTAATTTAACCAAGGAGTAACAATGGGACATTTTAGGGATGTGCACAGGTGCAACATTGCAGGCCTCTCAAACACCTATCTATTACAGAATGTGAATAATAAGCGTGACAGTGAGGTGACACAGAATTCATCCGAGGACTTACATTGTTCTCATCCTGGGTTCTCACTTCCTTCAGAACTCTTCTGGTCCTTGGACTTGCCATTTTGACCTAAAGCTGAACAAGCAGAGAGAGAAAGTGATCTAATGGTGTCATCTAAAACAAACATGGACCTGCTTCACAGAGAGTAACCTTGTCTATGATGAACTGTGTTTCGTTGGGAAATTGGATCAAAGCTGTGGGCTACCACCAGTGTAAAGGACCATAAGCTGCAGTAAAGCTTTCCGAAAGGGTATCATGAGACCACATGTTATAATAATAAATCTGGCTTTATATTAGATCAGAAATAATTATTGCCGACTGATGGGGGGTGATCTAAGGGAAAAGACCTATGAGAATTCTATTTAACAACTGTTTACATCATTGATTAATCTGTATATTATATTATTTCTGATCGATTTATTATTTGTTTGGTTGCTATGATGCTATAATGAAAACGGGCATTAAAGCTTTACAACAGAATTAATTCAAATGATATAATGAGAAGAAAAGGAGAACAACAACAAGTCTTCACCTTCGAGAAGCTGGAACCAGTTAATAATTGGCTCTGGATGAAATCAATTATTTTGAATGAATTTTTTTTGGCAAACCAATAAATGACTGAACCAGCTAATATATCAGTAGTAGATTAAACACAGGTTAATGTTTTTGAAGTATCACAGGGTCTGTTGTACACACTGTACTGCTGCAGATACAAGGTGTATTTCCATTTGAACACAGTGATTCAAACACAACTGTGATGAGGGACAAATCTGAGCTTTCTGAGCTTTGGCCATTGGTTACTGGGATCAAACTAGTTGGTGGATATTATGTAAAAAGGTGTCATGTTTAGGTTGAGTATGATTTCTAATCTACTATCATCTTGTGCAATCAGGAGAATCGTCAAGCTTCCCCTACGTGTAAACAGCTGTAATTGTATGAATAGTGAAGAAACAGCCATGAGGCCACGATAACTTCTGTTTCTAAAACAAATGAAATCAGTGAAATGTCACAGAACTGCAGTCGTGTCAATTCTCAGAGACTCGTAACAAACAGACCGTCGCACGCATCCTGTCGTGTGTTGGAACACGACACGTCTACAGCAGCACGAAGACTCGACGATGTGTCGCCTCGCACGATGATAACATGGGGATTTCGGATGAGACATCACGACAAAATGTGACTCGAAATGGCAGAGAAGGGGCGATGCTAGCGTTAGCAGCAGAGCGAGCTAACAGCTCTGTTACCTGTGAGTGATGAAGGAGCAGGCGATGCGTTCACAGACTCTGCGGCTCCGCTGGTTTTATCTACGAGGAGGGTTTTCTTCTGTCGCGGGGACACGGTGGATGTCGTACAGCCACAGAAGAGTGTTTCAACACGGTCTGCTTGTGTTAAACGCCGGTAGCCATGTTCCTGTTTGCCTACGTTGGCAGTGCAGAGCACTATGGGAGACCGTCCTCCTCTTCCTCCTCTTCCTCCTCCTGCTCGTAGCCTCTTTCCTGTTCTCCTCCCCTCTGCTGCCTCCACTGTCTCGGAGTGTGAACAGGAATGTGAAGCCGAAGGTGAGTTAAAGGGATGGTTCACCGAAAAACGAATATTCACTCATTATCTACTCACCACTATGTGTTAGGATTTTAAAAATATAATTAGACACTATAGCCCCGAAAAGGATCGATTTTACACGCACCATGTTTGTACCTTAACAGAAAGAATTTATGTTTTGTTATGTGTTAGGACTGTAATCCGTGGCATACAATACACTGTACTTAAACTTGTTCTCATACATAAACCTTTATATATATTACAGTATTCCTTTAGCTTTATTCAACATCACACATACATGAATGCACTGTGCTCATTAAGACACTGTGACCTATGCCTTAGAAAGAAATCAAGAAGCTGCCCCAGCTTCTGAAGGCCAGATAGGAAAGGCGTTGTCTTGTCTGATAAATACTAATGCTTACACACACAGAACATAGACTCACAAAGCTTCAGCCGGATAAAGGCTTTTTCTTAATACACAAAACTTAACACTGTCAGAATGTGAAGATTTGCCCAGCTACTATCAAAGGAGTGACGAACCTGGGAGCGGCTCCTCATCATTGGTGGATTCCAGTTCCAAGATGCTGGGACCACGCCTTCAACCTACTATTATAAATATTGCACCTGTCATCCGTTCGGGGCGACTCTTGACTACCCCGAGCTACGGACTAAAAGCCGAGGCTGTGCATTGAGTGCCCATAGCTATGCTGTACCTTTTTCATTGCTTCTAAATAAATACTTTTTGAACTAAGACCGACCCTTCTCATACCTAAGGATAAAAGAACACGACATATGTCGATGGTTTCAGTTACCCCTGAAACTCCAAAAGTCCCTATTTAAATATACACTAGAAGACTAATATATACATTATTATGTCAAATACTTAACCACTAAAAGCTCTTTATTATTACTTATTATTCTATTCTATATATCAAGGGTCACTAACAGGCGGACCGCGGTCCGGGTCCGGACCCAGAAGCCGTCCCGTACGGACCCGGACCTACAGCCAAAACAGAAGGTTGTGATTTAAAACCTGACGGGGCGCTTCTATTTGTAATCGGCGCAGCTTTTGTAGTCTTTACGGTAGTGGTTTAGCGGATGAGGAAACGCACAGACCAATTGCATGCGAGTTAAGCCATCCCACGTGATACCACTCAGCCAATCAAGTCTGTGCATTCCAGCAGGTAAACATTGCGACTCTACAGTGCAGACAGATGAGAGCGTTAGAGGCAAGTTACACATGAGAAGACGGTAGAAAGAAAAAGACAGATAGAGATACAGGTAGAGAAAACAAAGGGAGAGATACAGAGGAGTGAGACGGAGAAAGGGAGAGAAACAGGAGTGAGACGGAGAAAGGGAGAGAAACAGACGGAAAAAGTGGGGGAGTGGGATATAAGAGGGGAAGAAAGTGATTCTAAAACTGTTCAATTGTTAAGATGTGTTGAGATTTCTTATCTGTAAAATTGGTTGAGACTTTTGAGTCAAGATGTGAAACAGAAAAAGGGAAATTCATGCTTTTGCTCCCTTTATTTTATTTTTCTGAAGTTAAGCCCTTTATTTGAACAAGCACAATTTTCACATTTTATTTATTTTCTCTTATTTTGAAATGCAGCCCTACTTTTATTTAGTTAATGAGAGAACATTATACATATCTGCAATCATACATATATGTTCAGTTCTTTGTTACGTGACAATAAATATTGTCCAAATGTTTTTGAATCGTACTGAATTCATTTGATTTGACAGTCAGGTATTTAGTACATGCAGATGTTGATACAACTACTAGGCTACTTATATATCACACTAAATAGTTAGACATTATGATCTTCCGGGCCTTTGCTTCATGACATTTTCTCTAACTGGACCTCTTTAAATTTTAGTTGAATACCCCTGCTATATATGATGCCCAATAAATGAGGCTGACGCATACAGTAACCACTGGATAAGTGTCATAGTGGGAAACTGATATATAACAGATATCATAAATGACAAAAAGGTTGTATTTAAAAAAATAAATCATTTATTTCAAATAAAATGAATAACACACCGCATATCACATCATGTGTTTTTTCTATGAACAACAATCAATTTCCATTTCACATACAAAAATACAAGCAGTTTCTTGTGAATGATTTATGTTTCAAAAACATCCAGCTCAAAATCCATATATATTTGAAACACTTTAAAATAGTTTTATTGAAAATAATTCAAAAAGGAAATGACTTATACAAAAACACTGAATGCTCCTACAAGCATTCATGAATACTAATGCTATCTACTAATTGACTTTGCGGTTCATTGTATCCATAGGCAGCCCTTTTTCATCACAGTTTACTGGGATCTTGTTGAATACGCTCTCAAAGTCTGATGGCATGTCAAAGAAAAGCTCATCATCGAAACAGTCCTCGTCAGCTGGGGACGCCATGCAGGGCAACTTCAGGACCAAGCCGGTGAGCAGCCCACCCACTGCAGCAACTGCTATGGTAGAGAAAATAGCTGCAACCTGGTAGAGAGCTTGTTCCTGTGCAGTACGACCCAAGCCCGGCTTCAGTCCGGGAATCAACCTCTGCAGCTCCAGCAGCTTTGGATCTCCTGCAGGTGGAGCACGATGGGAGAAGATCTGATACATGCTGGGCCCGTATGTTTCCTCATTGGCTAAGAGGATAGCACAGATTGCTGCTGTGGATGATATCAGGCCAGTGATCCCATGGAGATTGTGAATTCCACACTGGTCTTGGATCCTCAAATGTTGGGCTAAAAAGGGAGTCAGGTATCTGTAGCCAAGAAAACAGGCAGTACAGCCCATGATGCCCAGGGCGTATGCAGCGGCAGGAGAAATCATCATGTCTACAGAAGCACCAACAGTCACACCACCTGCCAAAGTCACATTCTGAATGTCAGCCATTGTGAGCTTTCCTCTCTTGTTAAACACTGCAGAGAGGGCGAAAGCCGTCATCGTGGATGAGGTCAGACCTATAAAAGTGTGGAGAACTGCTCTGTGTTGATCATCACCCTTTAAGGTCAGAGCAGAGTTGAATGATGGCCAGAACACCCAAAGGAACAGGGTTCCCATGACAGATAGGATATCAGAATGATAACTGGTTGTCTCTTTAGGATGTCCATTATTCAGGCTCGGGCGGAACAGAACAAATGTCACTCCAAGACCAAAGTAGCAGGCAAACAAGTGAATAAGAATAGAGCCTCCTGCATCATTGATTCTAATGTATTTCAATACAGCCCACTCTGTCACAGCAAAGACAGGGATCTCCAGCAATGCCATAACCAGGAGCTGAACAGGACTGGTCTTTCCGAGCACAGCTCCAAACGAGATGAGCACCACAGCACAGGCAAACTCGGCATTCAGCAGGTTGATCACCCCCAGGTGAATTTGACCATTGTAATAAAACTGGAAGAAACCTTGAATCAGGATGGCCCACTGGATGGAAAATGTAGCTGTTAGAAAGTTGAAGACCATTCCACTGAAGCCGTAGAATCGGAAAAAGGCGAGTAGGCAACCAAAACCTATGAAGATCATCACCTGCACATCGGCAAAGAAGGGATAGTCGCGATACAGAGAGTTCTCCATTGGGTTGGTCTCATTGTTCTGCAGCTTCGCATTGCTATTGTCATCATAGGTGACGAAGAAAAAATACAGAACCATGATGACAACCTCCAACACCAGCACGAGCACCGGCAGGCGCACTCTCAAACTTGTAGAGACATTCATGATGCACAACTCACAGTCCAGAGAGAAGCTCCCCAAGCAGTGGCCACACTCCTTTTATGCTTCTATTTTATCAGATAAGAACAGCTAATGACATTGGTGAAAGAGCCTAACCCCTATACATGGTTTAACACTGCAGCACCAGGAGTGCAGGCTGACAACTTGAATCCCTCAGATTCCTTAAAATGAGTCAAAAAGTTACATTTCTGAAAGTAGATTTTAAGAGGATGAATGAAAGGTAAATATTAATTAATTAATTAATTAATAAAGATACTGATATTACTAAAAAATTGTGGTAGTAAATGCAGAGCCACTTCAGTTTCATTCATTTTCTCATGTTTTACTTTTGACGAATGAAATCTAATTTGTGATACCATAGACAATTATTATATCTGATATTCTCTTCTGGAGCCGCTTTCCCGTTTGCACGCACACACTGCACACTGCGGTAGCATCACTACTTCCGGCAGCGGAAATTTAGGCTAAAAACACGGTGTAAATTACGCCGTTTCGAGTAAAATTTGAATGTCGGGGCTTACGGACACCATTTACTTTAATTGTATTGGCTGCAATGCTGCCAATACAATTTCCTTTTTGAATTATTGTCAATAAAACTATTTTAAAGTGTTTAAAATAAATATGGATTTTGAGCTGGATGTTTTTGAAACATAAATCATTCACAAGAGACTGCTTGTATTTTTGTATGTGAAATGGAAATTGACTGTTATTCATAGAAAAAATACATGATGTGATATGCGGGGTGTTATTCATTTTATTTGAAATAAATGATTTTTTTTTTTTTAAATACAACCTTTTTGTTTTTTATGATATCTGTTATATATCAGTTTCCCACTATAAATAACACTTATCCAGTGGTCATCATATACAGAATAGAATAATAAGTAATAATAAAGAGCTTTTAGTGGTTAAGTATTTGACATAATAAAGTATATATTAGTCTTCTAGTGTATATTTAAATAGGGACTCAACCAAAGCTACAAAAATGAAGCAGAAGAAAAGCAAAATGCAGCATTTTTACCGACATGAGATTGAGGATTACTGCAACACTTTCTGTGGGCACAAAGTGTTCTGTTAAACTCAAATAGGTTGTCAGCTTCCAGTAGCTTTAGATATCACACTTGTGGCAAGGCAACAGAACAGCATTGCAATTAAACTAAAACTAATACAAAGTTATTTTTACAATACTTTAGATCTTTTTTTAAAGATCGTCTGCTTTTCAATAAGGTTCTGTCAACATTTACCACTGACCTGTTATACATATTGATTGATGAATTATATAATTTATGATGTCCCCATTGATGTCATAAAACTCATGACCATGATAACCTCGCTTGGCACCAGGATCTAACTAATTCCTCTTCTTTGTAGACTCCTTTCTTGTGCCACAATTTATTGTTATTTATTTTTATGCACTGTCTTTGAATACATTAATTGGTGTCTGTTGTGAAGCTACTCCACTTACAATAATTCATATCTTTTCAGTGTTATATTCTCAGTGTTATATCTTTCAGTGTTATATCTCGTTATATTGACATGTCATATCTCCATGTGATTATTAGTACACTTGCCTCACCCTGCATACATGTGTCACATGCATGGATTTATAACCACTTTTACATAATAATCACCAAAGATGCCAGAGTGCTCCGTTTATCTGAAGGCTATCGACTAAGGTCTATGATGACCAATTAGTTCATAAATAGTTTCGAATTACAGTAAAATAGATGACATCTGACCACTGAACAAGTCAACTAGACTTAGAATCTGACCAACTATACTTCATACTTTTTAAAAGTCTTCAAGTTTTCAATACTTGGTGCTGTTAGCATATATTAATGGACATTCGAAAGGTATCGATACCCTCACTCCACTCGTACAGCAAGGCCAAAGCTTGTGTTTTGCCAAAAGTCCTGCCAACCTCTCTGAAGCTTTTGAATCTCATGTCAATAAAAAGTTTATTGTGTCCATAGCACAATAAGCAATAAAGAACTGATAAATACTGATAAGTATGCTCTGCCAGGATTGTGGATGCCTGCATCCACATGAATACTATTAGTAACAGAGGTTGAAGGACAACAAGTGTTATCTAATCATGCAGGTTTCATGGAAATTGCATATTCTGATTCTAAGTTGCTGACACATACAGTGCTTGGATGTTGCTTTGATCCTCCTTCTCATGGGGAAGTTCCTCCTTTGAAAATGGTGTCACATCTACAGATAATTTGGGGGAAATAATAGACACATACAGTGTTGTCCAACTCAATGCAAGTGTTAATTAGTGGAGGTGAATATGTTTGTTATCTCAACACAGCAGACACGCGAGAAACGCCCGGACAATTAATTTATGTTTATTCTCGTGTGTGTCTGATGCAATAAAGTATGTTAAAAAGTGAATGGTTCGTCTCTGGTTGCTGTGGTGAGAGCCCCGTGGCAAGGTCAACTGCCACATCGGCGTTCCATCGTCGTCTTCTTGGCGGTATGTGTATTGTGTGATTCCCCGAAGCAACTCTTACCAACAGCTGTGCTGGTCAACGCTACCCCCTCTTCACTGATCCTATGTTTTAAATATTCAGTGTGGGTGCAGCAGGTGGATGGTCTGGTTCTGGGACTCTCTTGCAGTGACTGGCATGAATCCACGTTGTCCTCTCAGCGTCCTTCACCGCCGTGTGGGTTGTTAACAGGATCTGGTATGGTCCTGTCCAGCGTCTGTGTCGCCAACTTTTCCGCCTTAGGTCTTTCACTACCACCCAGTTGCCGGGCTTCAGGTCATGAAGTGGTCCAGTCGCTGGGGTAGGGAATGCGTCTTTAACCCCATCTGTGTATTTGCAGCCACATCTCCTTCAAAGTGCACGCTCATCTGCTGTGGCTCTAAGTTGGAGTTCCTGCAGGTCAGCCATGGGGGTGGTTGGGTCGACCTGTAAGAGAATGTGTGAAGCAGATAGGGGCTGCCGAGCAGTTGCATCTGCTCCGGCATTACCTTGTGATACTGGGTCATTATTAGAAGTGTGAGCATCACATTTACATACTGCAACCTGTTCGGGGAGGAGGACAGCATCAAGCATCTGAGACACTAGAGCATGATGTGCAATTGGTTTGCCTGATGATGTAAGGAATTCTCTGTGTTTCCAAATCGTGCCAAAATCATGTACTACACCAAATGCATATCTACTGTCAGTGTAGATATTTACCCTTTTCCCCTTAGCCAATTTGCATGCTTCAATGAGAGCAGTGAGCTCTGCTGCTTGTGCAGGGAGAGGTCGTGCAATCAATGTATCATGTGCTGTTACCACAGAGAAACCAACTTGATTTTCTCCCGTGTCTGAATTGCGAGATGCTGATCCATCCACAAACATTCTGGATTCTGCAAAGGTGTGTCCTGTAAGTCTGGTCTGGGGAAACAAACTTCGGTTATTGTTACTACACAGTTGTGTTGTTCACCATCTCCTTCTGTTGGAAGAAGAGTAGTTTTAGCTGTCTTATACTAAAACTCCCCCCAGTTGGAAACCCACATTCTTTCATTCACACTTGTATCAGACTTAGTGCTGTGTCACCATAGTTCCTTCGCATGAAGTTCATATTAGGACTACTCAGATCAGTTCCATTATCCAAATCATCAAATTTTTCATTACTGTTACTTTTACCCATATTTAAAAAAAATGTATGTTAAGTTTTAGTTACCTTAAGTCTTTAATCAATCTCCAAAACGCTTTCGTAAGGTACAAAATAGGAAACTCAGTAATATTAATATCCTCAACATATTGTAATATCCCCTATATAATATAACCAATAGTAATTTCCTTTTACTTACTTGGTCTTTGGTAATTTCTCAATTTATCTCTTTTTTTAATTTTTTTTAAAATTTTTAATTTAATACACATTCAAATATCCTGCCTTTATCTGAACATGAATCATAGTGCCTTAAAGAAGTTAAGTTCTCTGCACTTTTGGAGTCTTGTTTCAACAATGCAAATACAACTCCTTTTCTGTGGTTGTGCTCTTAACAAACTCTTTAAGGTACCTCGTCAGTCTACCTTCCAGCTTCCGGCTTTCAACCGTCTGGAGGATCCAATCCCCTTAGACCAACTTCTCCATAACACTATGTTTACTGGTAAAAAATAATAAATAAAAATACACTTGAAATCTCAGATCCTCACCAGATAGATCGCAGCGCTGAGACGATCCGGGCTCGGGTCTCGGTCCCTGCATCTCACCCGTCCTACTGGGGAGGTTAAGGTTGGAAACTATTTTCCCAAGAAGATCACTCAACCGTAGACACCGAGTCCAGATGCGTCCAGTCGTGCGATCCCACTTCTGACACCAAATTGTGATGGAAATCTGGAAATACAAGAGGCTGGAAACACCAAAGTTATCCACGTGTATTTTAATAGGGGCTTTCTGCAGAAAGGATCAACACAGAGGGTCACAAGGATCTCAGAGTGAAGATCGAGAACAGCCAAATACAAGGATCTTATATAGGAGAACTGAGGGCTGTCTCTCTGAACCAATCCAGACTGGTTCTGTAGGCGCAGGAGAGAGAGGAATCTAAACACAAACAACTGATTTACAAGGAGATAAGCAGACATACATTCCGTTCTTTGGAGCGTAAATAAGTGACTAAAGGTTCTGGCAGGTCACCAAAGGTAAACTTGAATCTGCCATGAGGCAGGTCACCAAAAGGTAAACTTGAATCTGCCATGAGGCAGGTCACCAAAAGGTAAACTTGAATCTGCCATGAGGCAGGTCACCAAAAGGTCATCTTGGCAGTTACACATGGTATGAAAAGCAGAGATAGTATACAGTGTGGTTAATATATAGTATATGGCATAGTGGTATAATTTTCCATTACAGTTTTTATACTTTACTACTAGTTTAGATTATTTCAGTGTTTCTGCTTCTTGGCTGCACTCTTGTTGCATTACTGATTTCAAATCACTGATTCTCAATTTGATTTGCAGTGATTTACTCACAGTATTCAACCCAATGAAAACAAAATAATTAAAGGATTGCCAGTCCCCTCCCATGTGTACGACTGTTCTGTTGAAGGACAGTGTTACAACTGTCCTGTAACTACACTATTAATCATTACAAAAGATTATTATCTTCCACATTGATTTTATTGCCTGAACTGTTATCACTACCATGGTAAATATGGTTTGGTGATGGAATTTACAAAGTAATGACTAAAATTACCCTTTTCCAAGAATTTAAATGTATGTATAATAATATATTTTATTTGTATCGCTTGAAGTAATGAGTGAGGCGCAGTGAAAATGTAAAAAACATAAGCAAGAAGTAAGCAGTTTTTAATAAATGTATGTTGCAGTAAATGAAATTTTACAGAGCCTGACAACTGAATTATTGAACAAAACTACTATGATAGAGTCAAACAAAGTTTACTTTTTATTTCTTCTTCTTATCATTGTTATTATAATTACTATTATCTCAGCAATGTTATCAGGTGGAAATGCATCAAGGATTCTGTGATTTGGCAGGTTTAAACATTAACATATCAGATGTGCACAACCTTAATTGAACCTTAGAAGAGATTAGGATGAGTCAAAGCAGACAAACATCCCTGACCTGATCGACAGAGGAAGTAAAAGCACAAGTTAAAAAAAAAAATTTTACTTATTGATATCTGAATTTTGAATGCAGATTGATGTATATGCAGAGTTTTACTTCAATAATCCATGAGTATCATTTCTCTAACAAATACATTACCAAACACCAGCTGTATTTCTTTTGATTTAGGTAAAACTCCAAAACAAGCTTACAATAACTGCATTGACTGATTGTTCTCTAGTAAAACTACTACCAGTGAGTTGCATGAGAGATATGTGTGCATGTGCACCATCACCTCACAAGTCATTTTTGATATGATGACAAACAGTGCTATCTAGTGGCTGCAGGTCACCTTACAAAAAGACCATTTGTTGCATGTCAGCATCTGTAACCTTTTTTCAGAGATGGTTGGCATAGTCCTCTCCGGTGTCTGCAGTGACGAACATTTTGGTGCGCTGAGTTTGCACAGACGCGTATAAATCAGACATGGTGGAGACGACGTCTGTGTTGCCTTCATCTTCTTTCTCTGGCTCCGGGGCCACCTCAGTCTCCAACTGAACTACATCTGAGTACATCTGTATCTGTGGAGAGCTGCGACCAGACTGTGGCCGCGGAGGTTTCAGACTCAGATTGGCATAGAAGTCCTGAGGTTTGGTCTTGAGGGAGAGACAAAAAACAAAACTATATCAGTGTGTGTCTGTCTGTCTGTCTGTCTGTCTGTCTGTCTGTCTGTCTGTGTGTGTGTATACTCGCATGAGTACTGCCACTGGTCTGTCTTTGGACTAACTTGGGAACTAACCAACTACCTGAGGAAGGCTATTAACATTATGACATATATATATCTCTAGAAGGGAAAAAAAGGGAACGTGTATGTTTGGAAAAATATGGGGGAAAAATCCCTCAAGATGCTCTTGAGTGCAGGGATGGAACATTTTGATGCAAAAAGGGAAATAAACCAAGGCACTCTTGCGTTTTCATATTTTTCACAGCAAGTGTGCCTTGTGATAGATGCGTATTTTAAAAACTTACCTGGTAGTCCCACTGTTTCACTGACTTTAAAGTACCAAATGTGTATCATAAAACTTCTGGTGCTCACAGATGGCAACGAATTTTAAGGCTAAAACTATTTGCATCGCCCTGCACAAATTGGTGGTAATTCAGCCATGTCCTTATCGGCACAAGACACTGTCACAGTGAACATTTAAGCAAATTTAACCCTCGTGTTGTTCCTGGGTCACCGGAAAGCCGAGCGGCGGACGCCCAGAGAGGAACCAGGGGTTGCGGGTAGTGCTTGATGTCACGGAGGGACTGCGCGGTCGCAACGTCACGTGCGACAATTACTTCACCTCCTACGAACTCGCACGGCAGCTCCTGGAGAGGAAGATCACCGTGGTCGGCACGGTTCGGAAGAACAAGCCCGAGCTCCCGACCGGGCTGCTCGCGGTCAAGGGGAGAGAGGTGTGCCCATCCAAGTTCGCATTCACGCCCACCGCCACTCTGGTGTCCTACATCCCAAAGAAAAATAAGAACGTGGTGCTCCTGAGCACGCGGCACGCGGAGGCCGACGTCAGCGACCGCGAGGACGGGAAACCGGTCATCGTCCTGGACTACAACCGCAACAAAGGAGGCGTGGACAACCTAGACAAGGTGATCGGAACGTACAGCTGCAGGAGGATGACCGCGCGGTCGTCTTCCACAACATCCTCGACGTCTCTTCGTACAACGCCTTCGTGATATGGAGAGAGATCAACCCCGACTGGATTCCGGGCAAGCGGGAAACAAGCGGAGGGTGTTCCTAGAGCAGCTGGGAAAGGCTCTCGTGACTCCGTTCATCGCACGAAGGGAGCGCATCCCCCGCACGGAAGTGTCCGCCGCGGTTGTGAAGGCTGTGAAAGCCGCCGCCGCCACCACGCGGAGAGCTCTTGACCACGACGACAACGCTCGACCCGAGCGTCCGGCCTCCTCCCTAGCCTTAGTCGCCGCCGCAGCAGCCCCGCTCGGGGCGAGTAAGAGGAAGAGGTGTCAGATATGCCCCAGGAAAAAGGACTGTAAAACTCACTCCGTGTGCCGCGGGTGTAACAAATACATCTGCAAGGGCTGCTCACTTGTCTATCGTCCTACGTGTGCGTGCTAATATGTGGTGGGCTATGTGAGGGGGCCAACAGCCGGGGGAAGCAGGGACAACACAAGGGTTAAATCCAAAATCATCTTGTCTTGTCCTTATAAAGGCATTCTGAATCTTTTAATTTTTTTTCTTGTTGCTGCTTCGGGTTTATTTTTCTGCTGCTTCTCTTTATCACATATGACAATGGAAATTACTCCGAGGGTAACTGATGTGAATAGCAGTTTCAGAACATGATGAGTTTATTTTTGTAAAAGGGTTTCAGGACTGAAACTGTGAGTTAGAACTCACTCTCTGTCGGTCCCTCACAGACGAGTGTGGAGGATCATCTTCTCTGAACGAAGGCCCATCTATGGAAAACATCATCACACTGTTAGCAGATGCAAATGTGTATAAGGCAAAGACTCACAAATGTATTAAGACATACACATGCTCACACACAATGTACTTACCTGTTTGTATGTTTCCATAAATAGGATTTTCTTCCATCTGCCTCTGACTCCGACTTAAGATTGATATACAGAGAGGAGATATGTTATTTTTAATCTCCGGTTCTCCACATTTAGATCATTTCATGATTTACTTTACATACCTTTTTCTTCCACATGTCCCTTTTCCTGGAAAAATACATTCACCGTCAAATACAGACACTTAATTTGTTTTAACAGGATTTAAAAAAAGCTAATAATATAATTACCTCTGCAACATTTTGATACACAGCAGAAAATATTCACAGATAGTGAGACTGCCAGCATCGCACCGATACCTCCAAACAGCCACTGTCTTTGACACAGTGAAAGAAAGTCATCGGAGCCTGGAGAAAATGGAGAGAAAGAACTGTATTTATTATGGACCCTTTGACATTTTTAAATATCCCCTCCAGATGTGAGTGTTGTGCAGGTCACATATTTGGCAATGAATGGCTTCCATATTAAGAAAATCACATTTTTGTGTTTGTATGTAACACAACCATTTATCAGCTGTCAGTGCAGTCAATGTGACAAACTCAGTCTAATCAGAAGGAGATTTTGTAAATGTGAAGCTGCATTTGGCCCAGGGCTGGAATATGTTAACTAGAGACCAAAGCTCCTCCATCCAGTTGTGAAAAGGAGGCCAGGATTGATTCAACTGGGTGTTTGTTTGTAAAACTCAAAGGATCAGATAGAAGTGCCCTTGAGCATCGTATAAATAATTTCCCAGTTCTGTACACTAGCAGTTAACATTTCTATTGTTAAATTATCTTTTTTTTTTAAGCCTTGAATAAGATTTGTTAAAAAGAACTATTACACATAACAGTTGCAGTGTAAACATCCAAACGGTTTCCATCCCTGCTGGGAAAACAAGACACCAGAGTAAATCATGAGAAAAAGCCTAGCAGCAGTTCCCTTAAGCAAAACATTGACACTTTCTTGAGTGGATCTGCTCAAGCATCAACAGCAGAAGATGTGGTTTTCCTCAGGCGACCAAATGCATGAATATTTGAACTGTAGGATTGCAGAGCACACACGGTTTTTGGTGCAAGAATACATTCTCAGCAAAGCATGCTGGATGCATTTGCTACCCTGCAACACATTTGCAAAACCTTGTTTCAGTCGAGCACACTGTGGTAGATTGATGTTTCACAGAATCTATAGCATACCTGAGTAAAATCAAATATTCAGTCAATACACCATTCTTGTGCGACATAGACATTTTCACTATCAGCTTCACATGGTTTCTTTGGTATCTTAAAATTCTTTAATTTAGTTTAAAGTTAGAGTTTAAAGTTGTACGGACGTGTCTGTTGTAATATTTGACCCTTGAAAAGGTCCAGTTGGGTTAATGAGGTCAAACATGCTTAAATGATTATATTATTGTAGTTTAAGTAGCATGTAAATATATAGAATAGTTGACGTTCTGCAAACCCTATCTGTGATTGTCTTTTCAGATAAAAACACAGGTAAACAAATTTACAATGCAAACACAACACATTGTATTGATATCTGAATTGATATATTATTTATTGTCATTGTGGTGGTCTGTCACTTCATTATGATGTGAAACACATTCCCTGCATGATTTTATTAAGTAAATCATTACATCACATTGTTTCCATGACATCACATTAAGAGTCATGGTGTTGAGTAATTATGAAGTTGTCACCCCGGCCTATACAGACAAACTAAGTTATATTTAATTGAACCCCAACAAATGTGGAATAAATAAAAGAGGTCATACACACAAACTTAATTTCTGCCTTATTTTATAAGTTCACTGTGCACTTATGGGGATTTCTGACAAATAAATCCCACAGTTTGGTTTCTTTTAGCTTGGTTCAAACATCTTTTATAACCAATAACTATAACCAATATTTTACAAAACTAATGTGACAAATGAGGAGGTGAAAAATAACATGACTGTGAAAGGGGATGTTTAATGAATCGAGAGAATTGTCAGCCATTGTCAACATTTTTAGCTGTCCAGCCAAGAATATACTGTTTTAGCTAACTCAACATTTTCATAATGCGGATTGTGGCCACACGCTTTGTGCATCACACAACTGTTTTACCAACTGTCAATTCAAAAACGTGTATTAGTGGTGCTTTCAAGATGGTTGTATAATGGATGACAATGTTGGTTTAACTGGAGACACACGCCACTCTGTGTGGTTTGAGTTTGTAATTTGTCAGAGGTCCAATGTGCTCTTTTGGCAGATGAAGAGCTGGCAAAAATGGGAAAGTAAATGGACAAATGATTGGTAACTAAACATAAACAGAGTAATGAATGCCCATTTACGTTCTCCTTTCAGCATACCTTTCTTATGTGAATTCGTTGCCAAGTGCTTGATCTTGGTGCAAACTGTCGCTCTCTTAATATTGTAAAGTCTTGATAATACTGTGTAAAAGCCTCAGATAATTTAGGTAGTGATTCAATTGAAGTGATTCAAGTGATTCAAGTGATTCAAGTGAATCTATTGAATTTTATTTTCATCTTACTAGATGAAAATAAAATTCAATAGATTCCTCACACAATCTCATACTTCAATGTTGGATCATCTCCTGGTATTGATCTTCTCCTGACCTCAAATTATCTAAATGCACAACATCCTATACTAACCAGCTAAATGTTTTATTTTGCCAACTGGGATACTTAGTGTGACTAACTTGCACTTTCATTTCTACAAATGAGTGTACTTTTTTCAACTGTATTATTTAAATGTAAATTTTGTGTCAAGAACCCGTTCCTGAATGTTGCAATTGCAGGTTTTGTAGTATTGTATTTTATGTAAAATTGCTAAATTACTCCCTCCTGCCAAATAATAGCATAATCCTGATTCCTTGTCATTGACATGTAAAATGCAAATGTGATACTTACCCTTTACATCTCATATCCACTCTTACCTCAAAATTTTTAATTTCACAGCGTTGAGTCTTCGTTCAAAACTTACCATTCGGTTGTGAGGCATTGCAAAACACTTCCATCAAACAAATATGTTTTAAGCAAGGACCGTTCTCTCTGCTTCTCCCCGTATCTGCCTCTTTCTGCACTGTGCCTATAGAGAACAAGTCTATATAGCATATGTTGTGTGTTGGCACATTGTGGTGCTTTTCAGGGGAGGAGACGGTTTTTCTAGGTACTGTTGACACACAACAGGATGTGTGCATTTGCAGAAAACCACTAACGTTTGTTAGATTGATACAAACCTCCAAGGCAACAGGTAATGAGCCTGCAACGGTGTTAACCTCCACTAACATTTATCAATGTTAAGGAATATGAGCACAGAAAGCAGTTTTACTTTAATTAATATATTGTCATTTATCAAAATGTGGTCGCCATTTACTTCAATTGTGTTGGATTTGCCTGTACCCCTGTTTACCCCTGAAACTCCTTTGAGTTTTGTGGACTTCACCCACTCCTGGTATGAGTAAGATGTGAACTATCTCTTTAAGTGAGTGGGACCTCCCAGATGTGCTGCAGACGGAACCTCCCAGCAGGCGGCTCGGGCCCGGCCCCCTCTCCCCCTCTAGTCCCTCCCTCTGCCCGGCCCGAGTCCTCTGCTCCGCTGAACGCTGATGTGTTACTAACTCCAGCTGGAAGTCCAACAAGATGTTCAAACTGGGATCCAAGCTGCTGCTGCTTCTCCTCCTGGCCTTCCCCTGTGGACTCATCTCCATCGGTAGGTCGCGTCTGGACGTGTGTGGAGCGCGAGTTCGGTCCCGTCGCGTCTCTTTGCGAACAGTTCAGCAGTTTAGTTCTGTGTGGACGTATTGACGTGGCACAGTCTCACAGCAGCGCGCACGCAGCTTCACGGCGTCGCTAGCCTGGATGTGATTTTATCCACATCGCGCACGGTGGAGGAGAAGAGTCGGAGCGCGTCGCTTTTTGTTTCGAAGGGGAATGAAAGTGATCGAGCTGCTGCAGTTAGAATATAAGTTTAACTTCATGATCTGTAGAGATGAGTTTCTTTCTTCAAACTGTGTGTGCGCGCGCGCGTGTGTGTGATGCAGAAACAGTGAGCTGCTGCCTCTCACTGGGACACGTCACCATAGATATGCTCGTATGTCTCCCTTCCCGCTGCCACACATTAGCATGAGGAATGGTTATTGTTCTGCTCAGAGTAGTTTGATAAACAAGTGATCCAGATTATTACAAACAGCTAAATTCAAATAACCTGGCTATTTGGACAATAGCTGAATGTTTATATTGGACTGGTGTGTGATGGCCCAACTCTATCAACAAACAAAGATATCTAACATACATTTCTATTGTGTTTAATACCGTTGATAGAATATGGTATTTTGGTGGCCTGGCTATTGAAGTTTGAACAAAATATTTACATACAAAGTTTTGAGAGAGAAGATCATTCATAATGTGGCTATGTTGATCATATTTGGTGTCCATTTTCACTCACGTGTCGAGGTCCAACAAGAACTACCAGGGAAATGATGCTATTAATGAATCAATTCATTAAAGTCATGATATGATAATAACCACTGTCCTAAGTGATATTTCCACTCATCACAATATAGGGCTGGGCGATGTGGCACAGAAAATAATATCAAGACGAAAATCTTCACATTAGTCGTTATCAATAATCATCAGGATAAATCTCAAATTATATCTATTTTATATTTAACATCAGATTTTTGCTCCTGAGTAAAGGTTGTGGTTTTAAACTCGTCTTTATGAGCAGAGAGTGACAAACACTTGAGTTAGATCAATTATGTGTTATACCTCCTCACTGTGGTTACACAATGCATAAGCATCATATCTATGTTTATTGAACCTTTTGTTATGTTGCTATTGATAAAATTTGTATAATTGTTGATATAGTTTTATTGCCCAGTCCTTTCTTAATATCAATATTATTTCACCGTACGACCATCACTCATGCCGTCATGTCCTCTGATCCACGCAGGCCAGGTCTCCGCAGAGCCAGACTCTGCTGAGGACACCACCGAGGATGCAGATGCTGCCATAGATGAGGAGGAGGAGGATGATGAAGAGGTTCTCGTTGAGGAAGATCAGATGCAAGCAACGGTGGGTATATCTCTGATCATGCAGCAGTGTGACAAAACACATTTTTTACATTAGGTGGTTACGTTACAATGTCGTGTTCATCCTCAGGAGGCTGAGGAAGAGGAGTCTGATGAAGGCGCAGATAAACTGTTAACTTCTCACCCTGATGCCGACACAACCATTCTCTTCACGACAGGAGAAGGTTGGTCCAGGTCTCACTTCTTGGGGTTTCACTGTGTTTAAAATCAGAACCTCAACTGCTTCGTTGCTACACCTTATAACTGATGTTTTAACTGTATTTGATATTTAATCATATGCATCTTCTCATTTAGAGTTCTTTGCCAATGAGATCGTGAGGTTCCTGGTGGGTTTCACCAACAAGGGGAGTCAGGATTTCGCGGTCCAGTCATTGGAGGCCTCTTTCCGTTATCCCCAGGACTTCCAGTTCTACATTCAGAATGTAAGTTTGATCTCAGATAAAACCACCAGCAAACACCTGCACCTTTTCACTTCATTAGGACTTGGGTGTATAGAAAAATTATTTAAAAATGCATTAATGAGTTGGTTAAATAGAACTCTGACATTGTAAAAGGGGAAGAATGTGTGTTTAGGATGTTTAGGTGTTATTCCTCTGAACTATATCATTAAGGCAAAATAAAATCCATAACATTTATATCTTAGCTCATGTATAAGTTAGCATCTGTTTACTTGTTGTCCGCCCTGCCACTGAACACAATGAATACAATACTGACAAGTATTACATTAACATTTACCACATTAAAGCTCAGTTTTTAATGATGTGTGTGTGTGTGTGTGTGTGTGTGTGTGTGTGTGTGTGTGTGTGTGTGTGTGTGTGTGTGTGTGTGTGTGTGTGTGTGTGTGTGTGTGTGTGTGTGTGTGTGTGTGTGTGTGTGTGTGTGTGTGTGTGTGTGTGTGTGTGTGTGTGTGTTTTCAGTTCACAGCTTTGCCCCTGAACACAGCCGTGCAGCCCCAGACTCAGGCCTCCTTTGAGTACTCGTTCATCCCAGCTCAGCCCATGGCCGGTCGTCCATTCGGTCTTGTTATCCTCCTCAACTTTCTTGACAATGAGGTAAAAATAAATCTGAAAAAATCTTTATTCTGCATTAAAAAAGGTTTGTTGGTGGTTGGCCAGAACAAATTTTGCCATAAAGATGCCATAATCAGAATTTTTTTTTCTGTATCTTCATGTTTTATAAAACTGGGATTGCCTTGCTCTTTACTCTCTTTATTTTCTCCCTGCTGAGAAGTGACTGTTGTTTTTTTAGTAATAATGAATGAGGTGATGAATGCTGAATCTATGCCATTGTCTATATGCCATTTTGTGTTTCAAGAAGGTTCCTGAAAGTTGAAGGTATTTTCTCACTAGTTATTTTTCTTCAGGGTAACGTGTTCCAGACTGCCATTTATAACCAGACTGTCACCATCACTGAGAGAGAGGAGGGACTGGATGGAGAAACGTAAGGCCGAGTTATATCCTATCATGTGCATTCTTGTTAATGAAAAGGTCAATGATGCTTCTTGTCCTTTTTTATTCTTTCATTGCCAAAATGGAGAGAAGAGCTAATTATATGTAGATAATGTGTAAAGCTAATTATTTTTGCCCAGTTCTTTTACTTATTTGCTGTGTCTCATGAGGCCACATGCAGCTCTTTAAGGCTCCCTAATACCAGCTCCCCCAGAACATTGCAGCACATGCAAGGCCCTGTAAAAGGAGGTGTGAAATTGGCATGAAGAGATAAGTTGTCCGAATTGTGCTGCTGGTGCAAGATGCAGGAACTGTCGCCAGCAAATTCGCCAAGGACGGGAAAAAAAACTGTTTTCCATCCTAAAATATCAAATCTGGGGCCAATTGTTCTACGTTAGATTTCATGCATAAAGTTTGCCAAGAGATGGTTTTGAAGTTGCTACTGAAGGCAGCCATTTGGTTGAACAGTGCTCTGACTAAATTTGCATCCATTATTTAGGAAGCAAACTGCAGAAGGTTGATGGGAAGTCATAGAACTGTTTTCATACCATCCTCCTGAAGTCATTAAAACTGTGCTTGTCTACTTTGTGTACTGAAATAAGCTGTAAAAGAAAAAAATATATTATAACATTAGAATGACACTCAGACAGTACATACCTCCAGAACAGCCCAACGGTCCCCTTATGAAACCACATTTTGTAGTTTTGGGATAATCATGCTGACAAACAAACAAACAAATGCAGACAAACACATTGATTTATTCCAGAGATCATCTTCTTGTTTTTGCAGAATGTTCCTGTACATTTTCCTGGCTGGCCTGGTCGGCCTGATGCTCTTTGGAATATACCAAGTCCTGGAGACGAGGACGGTATGTGTCAGTTTCAATAAACTGTTGAATTTCATATGTTAAGATATGTGTGTTTGTTCTATACATGGACATTAACTCATCCACCCTACATACCATTCCTTTAAACAGAGAAACATTGAGATTGAAGCAGGCTAATGGGTGGAGATAAGATGTTGTCTTTGATCCTGTGTTTTGCAGAAAAAGAGACTCCCTGTGAAAATAGAGAAGGGCACTGGTGGGATGAGTGATGTGGACATCAGCTGGATTCCTCAGGAGACTCTTAATGTCATGAGTATGTTCATATTAGTCCCCAAATGTCACAAATATTAACAATAGGCTCATATTACTGTTACAAACAAAAAGCTGATCCTCACTTCCTGTCTTGCAGACAAGGCTTCCCCGAAAACATCTCCAAGGAAACGAACCAAGAGGGCCGCGGGAACTGATCAATAAAACTGTCCATGTTTCCATCCGTCATCATAGGGTCCATCAGGCTTTCACTTCATCTCCTCACCACAGTAACCTGATTCCCATTCACAATGGATCAGCATTTCTGGAGCCTGACCAGTTTGTTCAAGATGTTTCTGTGGATTTCAGTCTCTCAGTCTGATGTTTCTGTTGGTGTCACAAGCAGTGTCCTGGACGCTACAGCTCTGCTCAAAGTATTTAGACACTACCAGGACTGAACTACAGTTCATTTTTGTATGTGTGTGTGTATAAGGGTAAACCATGTGGTCATTAAAAATCATGGAAAAACAAAAGGGATTTGGTACAGCTTGAGCCCAAAACAAAGCTGAATAGAATACATCCATGTGGATGCTGTGACATGATAATAATTAAATATTAATGTCATTATTCAAAGACTTGTCAAAATGAGGATACAATATGTTATGACCTGAAAGCATCCACATATCTTTAAACCACCATTGTGCCTTACCTGCAGTGATTGTGATAAAAGATGCAGTTGATTACGACTACCCACTATTCCCCCTCTGCTGTTAACATCTAGTCACACGGCCTGAGGTCTGGGCCCTTTAGGTTTGATGTGATGTTTGTTTTATGTGGGAACAATGGCAGCTGCAAGAACAACAAGCATTAAAACAGTGTTCTCTGCCGGTATCTGCAGCTTCTTTTCATCACCAGCCTGTTGTCAGAGGCTCAGCGGAGCATCTTTACCAGATGCAGTCTTTCAGATTGTATTCCAGTATTTGTGATGAAACAATAAAGGGGTGAACAAAGTTCTTTTTTTAATTTTTATTCCTGTTTGTTGCTCTCATACTGCTGTAGTCTGCATTCTGTCACGGGTTGTGCGTCATGCAGTAATGTTACTATCATCTGCACAGTTTCAGTAAAATGACAGCTGTGCATGTCGTCACGCGAGGAAATTAGGATGGAAATGCCCTGAGTCACCGAGATATTTCAAACCCTTTAGTGAAGCTTTATCTTTTTGGGTTCATTAATTACTAATTCTTGTATGTGCTCTGTAGAATAATAGTAATGTAATTAATGAAATAATTTAAAATAATAATGATAAGAGATATTGTTCAATTGCCATAGTCCAAATAATTGATTCCAAACATGTAACCTAAATTTCCTTCAGGATTAATAAGGTATCTATCTATCTATCTATCTATCTTTTCAGCCGCACATACTTGTACACGTGTATTTTGGGAAAGGTTTACATATTAATATATTCTGATGTTTTTTTATGAGGGAGCAGCATCACTTTAAATTAGTTTTTAACCATTAAAACATATTTCAGATGCAATTAAAGATTTGTCTTTATGTCTTTAACATGTCTTTAAGTCCTGAGAGCGGAATCCTGATATTAGATCTTGGCAGCAGCTTAGTGGAATAAAATGGAGATCCCACAAAGGGAGGTGAAAATCTATAACACGAGCATAAATGCTATATGATGACGTGACTGATGGAGGCGAGCACCGTGTGGGTCCCGGCGGTGCGGTGGGAGTGTTGCGGGGTTGTGCGGTGCAGGCTGCTGCTGCTCGGGGGAGGTGCGGGAGCTGTCCGGTGCTGAGGGGGGAGAGGATGAGCTCAGCGCCCGCCGGGGGGCAGGTAACGTCAGCACCAGTCGGCCGGAGCAGGGGGAGACTGCGCACACACACACACACACACACACACGCACACACGCACACACACACACACACACACACACACACACACACACAGTGTGTTTTTTATCAGCGCTCCATCACTGACACACACAGAAAGAATGGGCAGATGATCATCCCCGTGTGACTCAACGCAGCTTCTCCTTCCTCTATTGCCGCTCGCCTTGACATGGGATGATATGGGATTTTACATGTCGACGAAGATCCGGGGGATTCTCGCGTTTGCTCTGGGTAAGATATTTCCTGATGGTCCGTAAGAGAAAACCGCCTGACATCGCTTCATCTCCCTGCATCTGAAATGTCACTGTAGTCTTCATGCATCTCCATCTGTTTTTTGCACGACGGTGATGAGATCTGCACCGTGGTGGCCAGCTGCTGGTAGAACAGCCCCATCCACCATAGATAACGGCATGGGTGGTCCCACCTGGGTGTTGGTGTGCAAGCTTTTATGCAACATTAAAAAATAATAACTCATAAACTGATTCCTCCCTAAATGTCACTTTTACTAATGTTTGGTGCTTTAATCGTGCTCATCTTGTATTGTTCTTGTGGAAACTCTGTGTTTTAGCATTTGAATCAGAAATAGCTCTAAACAAAGCATTGAACTCCATGTGGAGGAAATGTGTGAGGTGCAGTGATCACGATCTGTGACTCAATCTGTTTCACAGAAACACAAAACTGTAAAATATGATGAAATATTCGGAAAATGTATTGAATGGTATAAAAGTTGCATGATCATGACCAGTGAGGCAGTGAGAAGGAAGAGATTGAAAATACAGCATTGAGGAAAAATACCAAATGGCCTGTGAGGAGTCAAAGCAAAGACTTCTGGCAACTTTGTGCATTTGTCAGCAACAAAGTGCCACTGATTCATTTTTCAAACTTCTCCATTAAAAACCATAGTTTCACAGGTTTATGAAATCTGTTCACTTGTCACCTGTGTCTGTTTTGCAGTGTTCCTGTCCGTCTCGGTGTCAGGAGACTCACCAGACGTCAGGTGCGAAAAGGTTTACAGGGACTTTTCCTTCTGTGTCCTGGAGCTGGGAGAGAGCATGGACAACTATCAGGAGAACGTGACCAGTGAGACTGGAGTGGCGGCCGTGTGCAGGTGAGAATAACTCTATCAGTGTGTGAACAGCATGCGGCTTCCATTCATGCACATCTCTGTAATGAACATCAAATAGATCCTGAAGGTTTTGATTCGAGCCAAACCTTTCTGATTAATCCACTTTCAAAGAGGGCGAGAACTGTCATGATGGGCTGGAATAAAAACAGACACAAGCACTGATCTGAATCATTGTGCATACGGTTGTCTGTCAGTTCAGTTTGTATGAAATAGCACAACATTTTGTAGAATAATATAGAGAGAGACAGATGTGCATCTTCTGACAAAATCCTGGAGGAGATGCCATAGCCTCAGAGGCAGAATAGAGAAATGAATGGTGCTGAGACACTGAGCTGTTGTGCTAAATAATTTATGACTTCGCTGCAGCTGTAATGAAATTCCAGGGACATATTTTGTCATTGTTTCTGCGCGTTGTCTACAGCCCCAGCACCGAATATTGAAGATAAAGATTTACACATAAGCCCTCTGTAGAAAACTGCCCACTTGCAATATCATGTGTGATATTGTTTCACTCGGATGCAGTTGCCATGGCAATTAAAGCTCAGCTTGACTTGCTCGAAGCCACTGTAACCATCCGAGACCATCAATAGATTATTGGCAAGCAAATGAATCCACGACAGCCAGAGCATGTCTGGATGCTTGTATAGCCATGCAGGATGATCTGTGAGTAAAACTGGCAGATGCAGCGTTGGTGTGATGATCCTTTGTTTGCCACAGCCACTGGGAAGCTTTCCACACATGTGCCCTCACAGCGCTGTCCGACTGTCAGGAGGAAGTCAGCTCCATCTGGGAGACGCTGAGGCAGGACTCCAGGAAGATGCGCTTCCAGGGAAGTCTGTTCGACCTGTGTAGCCCCAGCTCTGCTCCCGGCATAGGTCCAAATCTCGCGGCACTTACTCTGCCACTGGTGCTGATCGTGACTGGGTCCAGCTGGCCCACTGTATAGATGGGGTCGGGGTGAGGGTGAGTGTGAGGAGAGGGGAGAGGGAAGGAGGGCCTCACATTCCCCCTGGGTTCAGTCCTCCTGAGTTCAAACTTAAAGCCAAGGATTTAAGAGAGACAAATGTTTTAACAAGGATTATTTTGACACAGAGCCACGGACGCCTGTGGCAAGCCAATCAATACTTGCTGTGATGAATAATGTTTGAAATCCTCTCAAATACTTCAGCTTGATCTCTACTTATGTCCAGACGCTGGTGCAGTGGTGGAGAAAATTACCTTTCTGCCAATTTATCAGTCCAGGCACACTAAAGCAAAATTCTAAGTACTGTAGGGATTTCACATTCAATGAAGACCAGAGTCTGACACCTCTGTCTCTCGGTCAACACTACACAATAGGTGGGACAAAATAATGTGGATACCTGTATCAGCTAAAGCAAAACAGAAATGCAACAGTATATTTGTGAAGATTATAAAGTAATGAAAAGTTTTAGCGGCATCAAAATTAGTTTGATGGATACACTGACTTGGAATAGAGAGAATGGTGTCGCTTTCATTGCTGCTCCTCAACCTGAACGTGTGTACTTGCTCTATGTAACTTTGGTGATCAGGTATGATTAAGATCAGTGTGGAACTGTTTATCTCAAATATTCAGCGAGGAAACTTTAAAAATATGAAGAATCTAAACAGAGTTTAGCAGCTCCTCTGTTTCAGGAGGCCTGGGATCATGGGTAACGTCCACTGTTCAGTTGTGTTTCAGTTCAGTGAGTGGCACGACACAATCAGAGCTCCTCATAGGCTTAGATTTTTTGTCTATACAAAAACCATTTAACTCACTCGGACATGGAGCACAACAGAATGAATAACCACATGTGGCTGTAGAGGGCGCTGTTGCTCAGTAAAAGTTACATAGTGTTGCTTTAACACTGAGGTCGTTTCTAAAGAAGTATTTGTTGAGCACTAGTTTTCATTATATTACAGTGATGGTGTCCTGTGAATGTGTCTACTCCCTGTACCATCTTTTATATGGTTTTATCCCAACAGATAAAGAAATAGTTCATCATGTTAGCTGAGAACATCTACTCCACTGTCACATTTTTACATTAAACATAAGCTAATGCTAGCAGGCACATCAAATTTTGTCGAGGATGAAAATGAGAAATAAAATGTTAATTAGTAAGTGTTAAAGGCTTTTGTAGGCAGACATTGTGATCTGTGGAGGAAGCTGACTAACAGTTTTTGTATGAGAGATTTAGCCACCGTCTAATTCTCTGCAAAAAAGCAAATAAAATACATTGCTTTAGTCTCACTATAGTGTTAAACAGAGAAGACAGCCAGTCCATAATGATGTTATTAGCTAACACACTACAGGAAAACATTTAAAGGGACACTCCACCCAAAAAACAACAGCAATGTCTCTGCAAATCTCAGCTCTCAGTCACAAAATCACAAAACTGTATTAATTTGTTGTTGGTGTGAAAACCAAATCACACATCATTGTGAGAGAATGACGGCAAAGCTAGCAACTGCAATGTTCAAATACATAACACATGAAATGTCCCTTTAACGTGTTTCCAGTTGTAGTGCACATGTATGTAAGTGACAATCAAGCCCCTTGTTTGAAACCTTTGACCCCTTCTCTCCATCGACATGTCAGCCCACTGTGGCTGATGTGGCACGGCTGCTATAAAGACACCAAAAACCCACGTCTGACACCAGACGACACACACTCTTACAATCGATCATCAAACTCCTGACCTGTTGATTTCTGTGACAAAAGGAAAATATGGAGCGTGAATGTTCAGTGTTTTTTGTTGTTTCAGATGTCTGTTACATCTTGTTGGAAACTTCTCACCTGTGTTAAACACAATATAAGCAGATCTTTACCTCAGACTACTGCAAAAACACAGTATGGTAAACAGTATGCAGATAGAATCCAACCCTGTGTTGTCTATCACAGAGATTAGATTTTCAAACAAGATTCTGTATAATTCAGCAAAATTATGATTAAAACTTCCCAAATTATCATATTTTAATATTCATGCACCGTGTTTACTTAAATTTATGCACCTATAATTAACTTCTAATGAAGTCAAATTATATGCAATAGCAAAATAGCAGCTGCCATAATAGAATGTTTTTAAAAACCATACAATTGGTTTTGCATTAGTGGTATTTTGATTAATCATCTATCTATGAATTGTATTCTCATAAAATGCAGATTCAATACTGCTTCATTTATCCATTTCATGCTTTTAATTTGGTGAAACTTGGGCTTGATATTACTACAAATCCTCAAACTGCAAAATCAGCAAAGAGAAAGAAAAGTGTGGAGGTCTCATAGAAAGGGAAAAGGATAATAGGTGCTGAGGTTAGTAGCAATATAACTGGCATCATCCACCACTGATTAGACTGATGTCTCAAATAAACACTGATAGCACAAATAGCTGTAATGGTCCATATGAAGTTAGTATTTAGGAAATGTGTGACTCATCTTCTCATGCGGCAGTAGTCACTGAGATTTAGAGCAAATTAAAAATTGATAAGCAATAGCATTCATCTTTGTTTCTTCAAAACTGTCACCACTTGCACATTTATTTTAATTGTCCTAGGCATAATCAAAATATAGATCATTTCCGTGATCCTGAATATTATTCGTCACCAATTTTTATCACAAATGCATGAGTTTTTGTGGCAGTTCCTTCCTCGGACACGGCGTACAGTGGTATTGATCTGTGCATGAAGTTACGCTAGCTCCTCAGTGTATCTGCATTCTTTCATATGCACATTCATCAGCCACCCACCCCCGCACCCATCACATTAGCATGTTTGTTCTAGTCGTTTTTTTTTTATTTCATGTTTCACAAGTGGTAGCATTATTATCATCCATTGTGTATCCGGTGGTGAGAATACAAAACCAGTTGTGGTGTCCTCCGAGCATGAGCAATATGTACGGTCACTTCTTTAAAGAGGACTCTTTAATATCTTTGTATGCTGTTTAAGAAAGCATGAAAATGACTGTGTTGTCATGAGCATTACACAACAATTATCCCTGATGTCCGTTTAAACATGGAGAGAACGTTTGAATGTAAAATCAAGTCAGTACCCATGTGATGTTTTTCAGTTGACTGATAGAAAAGCACACCATTTACAAACTGTATAAAGCAATATATGGCAAAGTAATGTTTGTAATAATAAAGCACCATGTTTAAAATAATACGTGTGTGATCTTCTCTTGAGCAAAACTACTGGATGGTAAAGATGGACAGACACAAGGTGGTAAAGCAGTGGCGTATTTAATCGATGCAGTAAGTCCTCGGCTCTACAACTCGTGTACAACTGAGCTTCTGTTTTTATTCGTCCCTGAAGCAAAGTGTTGCTAATGAGGATCGGACAGCAGTTTTTCACTCGTTAGCGCTCTCCCATCTGCTCCTTTCCACCTGGACACTTCCTACGGTGGCGGTGGTGGGAGGAAACGAGAGGTCAGAGCCCGAGGTGGAAAACCTGAGGAGGAGCACAGACACGCTCATGGTGTGACCCTCATTAGAAGATCTATCTTTGATGTCTGAAGCATAATGGCCAATAATTATTTTTCTCCTGCAGATTCCTGACTGACATATTCACCGTTCTCTTCAATCAATCCAAACCGGCAGGGCTTTATTAAACAGCATATCCACAGAGGTACTTGCATTGTGCAAGTGTGCAAGAAAAAAAGTCTTAATGCTGCTGCAAACACAATTCAAATTGTCAGAGGAAAATATTTACAATTTAACTATGATGCTTCTGCCTAGTAACAAGCCAGGGAATATAATTACATGAATAGGTCCAGTTCATACGTTTTGTGTGTTTAAATACATAATAAAAACTTAAGTTATGCTAAAAAAGAATAAAATGGTGGCATTGGGAATAGTTGCACAGCCATGGCTACAAATAATCAAATACCGACACTGGCTTAGAAAGAGCAGTCGTGAGTTTGAACAAATCTTAAAGGAATAGTTTTGAGTATGTGCTTGTTTGCTTCCTTGCTTACAGTTGCCTTCAGATAGATATAACTCTCATGTATGTACATAACAATTATAGCCTAGAAGAAAAACAGGAAGGAAAGGATTTCTTTGCTCTGTGCAGAGGTAACAAAATCCAACTACCAGCAGCTATTAAAACTCATTGATTAACATGTTGTCTCATCTACTTTAGTTGTACGATAACATCTAAAATAAAGTAGTGCCATGACTGTGAGTTTTTGATCAGATTAAAACTATTAGAAACTAGAAGGGCACCCGGACAATGCATACCTGTGCCAAAGCTTACGCTCTATCTTGCCATGTTAAATCATTTGAAAAACATTCCTGGATCAGCCCGTTTATCCGGATCCACTTCAAAATGTAAAGAGTTCTTCAATGATTCATGCCCGACCCCTGCACAAACTAAATGGAGATTTGTTTAGTAGTACTGCTGCCAATCATAAGAACAAACAAACAATGCAAAGATTATAGAGTCAGAGGTAATAATATGTTACAGTGAGCTTAGGAGGGGCTGGTGTTTTAAAACATGCTCAGCTTGTCTACCCGCTTCCAGATAACTGCATTGACCTAAAACAAACAAGATAGCAAATTTACCAAAATGTCAACTGTACCATTACCATAATATTGAATTTATACTCCACTTTGAAAACCTGATTCTAAACCAAGAGACCACATATTCCGCACTAAGAAGGTAATTTAGAGTCTTAAAAGCTGATGCTAGAGATAAAGCTGATGTTGCTCCAGAAATCATCAGTGCTGCACATTTCAGGAGTTTTCATGTCACATCCCCACAGTGACTGTATGTTTGGAAACACGGCTGGTGGCTGACAAACTGTCCCCAAAGTGGCCACCTCGTCTGCATAATACACCATGACATGAAGAGAGGGAAGCAAACAAGACTAGCTGTGCAAGATACTGTACTGAAAGTCTAGAACAAACAGAATGTACAAAGTTTATCCAGATAGGTAAAAAGAAGCCTGATTTTACTGGTGACATATTAAAGGAGAAAACTCTCCTACACACAATGTTGACTGCGATTACTGAATTTTAAAAACTTCAGTTTGAACATTGAACTTTTTATCCAACATCTGGCTTTTTTACATCCAGCGACTGTATAAGACAAAAAAGATATAAGTGATAACTTTGTACACTTACATCTCTAAATTGCTGTGAGATGTAACAAACAAAATACCCTGTGACAGGATGGTCATGATGTCTGTTGGCTGCCCCAGCAACACAACAGAGGAAAGAGGAAAAATGTCTGGTTTGGACAGCTGTTTCACGCCCCTGTTTGATCTCAGATTGTTCTTTTCAATGCATTTGAAAAAGAAAAAATACTTTTAATCTTAAAATGTTTTAAAATTAGGAAAAGGAATGATCGTGCTAATGTTCTTAGATTTGAGAGGAAAAGTTACCAGTTGTCAAAGAAAAAAATTCTAACAGTCGTTAGTTTCACAGAAAGTGACGTCTTCTTTCAGGCATAGTATTATGTATCTTAATATGTTAGAGTTAACACTGTCCAACATTTAAAGGACAGAGAATAACTAGATCAGTTCATCCAATGTATCCGTTTAAGAGGAAATGCATGACAATCTAACAGATGCAGGGTCACGTTCCATTTCTTTTACCAAAAGTGGAAGAACGTCCATTGAGCGAGTCCGTTGAGGGTTGGCCATCCACACATTTTCAGCATGGTGTCGACAAAAATTCACAGGTTAGACTTGGGTCCACTATTGACTGGAATGGCCCTGAGCTCAGTTCGCATGCACAAGTACTCTCCAATTACAGCCATCAAGGCCATGCAGGCCACATTGACGAGCCACCAGGACAGGGCAGCTGGAAGATGAGCGTTATAGATCCAGCAGCCGATCATGTGGAAGAAATGCACGGTGACGGTGAAGTCCAGACACTGTTTCCCTCGACGTATGAAGAACCACAGACCAAGGGCGCTGCAGGAACAAGGAGACCGAAAGGTTGTGTTGTCAGTCATGTTTGTTTATGTTTCTGGTAAGATTCTTGTGTTGAACCTCAAAATGAAAACGTTCAAGTCTTTCCACACAACAAATCAACAGAAACAATTTTTTACCCTTTTAAGGTAAATGACTAACAGTGTTTATTTCAGTGTGAATAAATCCTTTGTACCATTTATAGTGTTTGTATTACAAGATCCTTGAACCACAACACACTCTATAGATACATTGTGAAAAAACTGTAGAAATTACTCACCAGGTGAGAGAGTTTAAGATGAACGCCATCATTGAAAGCCTTCCTTGCATTGTTGCAAAGCCAAGCGCCTGTCACAACAGAGCAAACATTTAAGTCCAGTTTCAGAAGCGAACAAATGTGACACAAAACAACAGGTTCCACAGATAGAACATCTTACACAGTAACTCACTTCATAGCTGAAGATCTGGTCCAGTGATCGACTAGTTGGCACCAGACTGTCCACTCCGGCCATCCACAGGCCCAAGAAGCTGTAGTAGATGCACTGCATCAACACAATCTGGCCCACGATGAGAACTGGGTCCCAGATGTAGCTACGGAAGTGACTGGCCATTGTGCTACCCCTACAGGCGCAAAGGACGTTAACAGCTGGCCTAAAATGTTACCAGCCAACCCATCCAGTGTGACCTGTGTGTGCGAATTCAAAATCTGAAATGATAAAAATGACATTGTGAAATCCATTAGTACCTTTCATTCATGGGTTTTGAATTTTATGACAATGGTTTAATCAAACACTGAAATGGGACAGTTATTGCAGGACTACAGCTATTTCCAAAAGGCCACATACATTGCTGTGCCGTGTTAAACTGTTATTTGCCAATCTTAACAGACAAAAGAAGAAAATCAATAAGTACGCACAATTCAGGCAATGGCTGAGTCTGAAATAGCTTTTCAAAACATCAAGCTGGAGCTCACCATGACCTCTACAATATAAATGTAATAAACACTGTTAGCTTGTAATTATTGTGTAACACTTGAAAATATAAAAATGTGTTCCTGGAGCTGTTAAAAGAACCCCTGATTAGTTTAAGCAATACAAACAGTCCCAAGTTACCAGAGTCATAAACTATTAACCACTGTTATCAATAGACTAGACATGTTATCAATACTGTACCTTTTTATGTTCAATATGTCATAATCATACGGTGGCAGAGAGAGCTCAAATTAAGAAAACACATGCAAATAGAAAAAACACATCCAAATACAGAAACAGCCTGCAAAAAGTCACAACACAAGCAAAGTCAGAAAACATCCTCATCTATTTGATCACACATGTGCTGCAAAAAGACACAACATGTGCAAATTGCAAAAAAGACACCAAAAATGTTTCCCGGGGACCCAAAAAAGTGATGAACCTGGCTGTAGTTCAATCCTTTGTGAAGGTATTGAAGTCTGTCACTCGTCGGTGGTGATGGAACTTGAAGCATTGAACTACAGCCAGGTTCATCACTTTTCTGGGTCCCCTGGAAACATTTTCGGTGTCGTTTTTCTTAACTTGCATGTGATGTGACTTTTTGCAGCGCATGTGTCGCCACATTGATGAAGTTGTTTTCTTAATTTGCACATGTTTTTTTCTATTTGCATGCGTTTTCCTAATTGGCAGTGGGTTGAGCTCTCTCTGCCATATAAATCAAGCTTTAAAGTAAGGATGGATCTTTACTATAAAAGTCCAACTAATAATTTTTTAAGCTGATAATGACTTCAACATTTAGTTCTGTGTTGTTGCACATTCATATTTTTATTGTGTATGGTGGTGACTAGACTATAACTACAACACAGTGCAGTGCTAATAGTTTAAGGCACTTTAGATGTTTACGGTCCTATCCAACACACAGGAAGGTGTCTCATCCCAAATCTATTATAATCCATTGTGTATATGAAGATACACAACAGGAGAGCTGCGGTTAGTTTCTGCTGATGACAACCACAGCTCGTGTTATTGTATCACATCAGCAACAGCGCGTGTCATGATGATGTTAGAATTACACACAGTTAATTTCATTAGATTCAGGTAAACTTGAGGAGCACACAGCTAGCACAGAGCACACAGCTAGCTTAGTTACTTTACACCTACACACATTCAACATCTGGCTAAAGCTAAAATAGAGCAGACACGCAGTGTTAACGAAGTTTCCCGGGTCTGTTAGTTACGGAAAACAAAATGGCATTCAGTTAAGTTAACCACAAAGAACCACTAGTTTCAACAGTAGGTGTAAACAGCAGCTAAGTTAGCGGTGGCTCAACTACACGGAGACTGACCAACAGGTAGCATCGTGTTAGCTTGTGTGCTCAGTCTGGTCCCAGTAGCAGCGGATACACACCTGAAACCTGGGCTGCAGGGACTTCAGGGCCCAGTGTTCACCACGAGCCTCACGTTTCCTTTCTGTCTCCACACTGACACCGACATCGAGCTCGGCCTTGTTGTCTTCAACTGCTGGACCTGGCTAACAACACGGAAGTCCCGGTGGCGACCCCGGAAAGAAAACTTTAACGACCTACACTATTTTCAAAGTAAAATGCCATTGATAAAAAAATAACCATCTATGTTGAATTGATCCTGTTGATTCATCTTTTGAAAAACAGAGGGACAAACGGTCTCGTAATTTATAACAAAACACCTGCATGTATGATGTCACACGACACAGTCACTGTTTCTTCTTTTGAAATAGTTTCCCATTTAAATGTGTAGGTGGTTGTAGCTGTAGTTTCAATGAAATGGAATGAAATTGAAGTTTAAAAATGATCGTGAATGATGAAGATGCAGGTTCTCCTTAAGTATATGTAAATGTATTTATTTTACTTGATGTGTGTGTTGTCTTCTGCACTTTGCTTTTTCCTACTGCTCCCAAATGCTGTTAATTGTTTTACGTGTCATTTTGATTATGACGTGCCTCTATTGTTGGTAATATATTTGAAGTTGAACAATAATTACAATTTTTTTTCATGTCTTATTATTTAGGTTCAACACAATTATTATGTGTTGCTTTTTATTGGTTGTGAGAGCAAAGTAATGAACACATTTAACTTTCTCAAACACACAAGAAGGAAATTTGTTTTTGTGTTAAAATAAAATAAAATACATTTTAATAGACTTCACTCATGAGATCAAAACAAACACAATTATTTATTTAATTTCATCACTACATATTATATATACATATACATATATGCAGTGCTGAAAAAAAATGGTAGAGTACACATTCAACAGAAACCTAATAGCTGGTAGCTTTAATAGACTTTGAATTTAAGTCTTCTATCTTAACTAATGTATTCATCTTATTTAATATTTTTGCTTTCTGTTTTTGAGCCTTTACTTAAGATGTAATGTAGTAACATAGAAAAATGATTGCTTTGTTCATCCTGTTTGAGGCTTTAGTTATTCTGCCTCAAAAATTTATTATAAAAAAATGCAGAGGCATCATTTCCAGGCATGATGGTGTGGCTGGTGACTGGTGACATGAAGCTTGTTAATAGTAGGGTGAGTTTGGGTAAACTGGGACAGTGGGTAATGTGGGACACCTAAGCTTCAGTCTGTTTATTTCCTGTTCTAACAAAATCTACAACTCAACAGGACTACATGGATTGCTACTAAATGGATATCATGTGACAGAAATCACATGACTTCATTGGGGTGATTCACATAAAGGAGCGGGGTAAAACAATTTAGGAGTCTCAGGGGTAAACAGCGTTGCAGCCAAATCCAATACAATTGAAGTAAATGGTGACCAATTCTTCAAACGTAAAAAAACACCCCTGAAAAATGAGCTGAAAAAGGCTCCACACTGCTCCTGTGGTGTCATCCAAAGATCCGTACGCCCTGGCATTCAAATTCGACTCGAAACAAGTGTGGACTCAAACACTTCACCCACCCCACCATCGATATGCACTAGAAGTTGTTTGCGATCCGTCACTAAGAGGAAGAAGCTGGGTATCATCAACACCTCCTCCCATCCTCTTCCAGTTCCTCAGGTGTGTAAGTGGGTGTGGCTCCATCAGATCAACACCTCTCCTCCTCATATGGCTATTAAAATAAAAAAAATGCCTTGCAGCTTGAAAACAAGCCTCTGGTTGACAGACCAGTCGTTGAAGTCACAGGGATAATTATCACATTGATACCTGTCCTCAGCAGAACAACAAAAAAACACCTCTCTTTACACAGCTCTGGTTTTCTGCCTCAGGAACTTTCTTTCTCATTTTTGAAGGGCCTCCTCCTGCAGTGGTAAGAAATCTTTTGTAAATATGTTGTAAGTTGCCAGTACCTTGAATAAGATGTGCAATTATTGAGATCAACTCAGGGGCCTGTAGAAGTTTACATTGAAGGAAGTTCAACATACTAAATTCAGTTGACTCTACCTTATCTGGCCTTGTTCATCCTGGATAACCAGTTCTACGAAGAAGGTATGACTGTGTCAAAAAAAGGATTTGCTGGAATTTGCCATGGTGTATATGAGCAAGTATAAATATTTAAAAAAAATAGGAAAAAATATAAAACTAGGAAACAAAATCAAATAGGAAAAATAATATAAGCACCAGGGCAAGGATTTTGCAATAGTTTATAAGTAAACACTAGAGATTGGATTGTGCAAAATTAAATTTGTCTGTTATTTGCCACGGGAAGTTAGAGTGTCCAAGTGTCCCAGTCACAGGCAGGGACATCAGTGCAGTTCAGTGATAGGGTCCCAGGCCTTGTTGATGAGGCCATCAGAAGTCGGAGAAAAACTGTTTCTGTGGCGTGAGGTTCTGGTCCTGATGGCCCTTAGCCTTCCTGCCAGAGGGAAGTGGCTCTAAGAGTCCATGTCCAGGGTGGGAGCTGTCAGCCACAATCTTACCTGCACGTCTCAGAGTCCTGGAGACGTACACGTCCTGGAGAGAAGGCAGGTTGCAGCCGATCACCTTCTCGTCGGAGTGAATGATGCGCTGCAGTCTGGCCCTGTCCTTGGCTGTAGCAGCAGCCTACCATACGGTGATGGAGGAGGTTAGTATGAACTCTATGATGGCAGTGTAGAAGTTCACCAACATGGGCTTTGGCAGGTTTAACTTCTTCAGCTGCTGCAGGAAGTACATCCTCTTTTGGGCTTTTTTAGTGAGGGAGCTGATGTTTGTTCTGCTGCATGACCTCAACAGCCTGGTCATTTATCACCAGGGGAGAGATGACCACAGGACTAGTCCTAAAATCTGTTGTCATCTCCCTCGTCTTGGACACCTTTATTTATATTTAAAAAGGACGACTTACACCAGTCAGTGAATTCTGACACCACTGGGCCATGATCAGGGTCAGCACTGCTGAGGAGGGACAGGATGACGGAATCTTCACCAACCTTATTATGTGACGCTCTGCATTTTGGCTTTGACATCATTGAGTTTTCTTCATCTTCTTGTGATCTTATTGTTAACTTTTCACTTTGGTGAAGGGGACTTTTGTCTGTCGTTGTAAGCAAATTTCACTGGAGGACAAAAGAAAACTGCCTGAGGTTCCTCTCGTGTCAGCCAGGTACAGTAACTTGAGTCTGCAGCAGGCACGGGCTCACCAAACGTAAACAGATGGCAACAGGCATTAACAATTTATGTTTGAAAGTTTCAAATTAATTATCCAGCTGATAAAATCTACATTTTCAGGACATAAAGCAAAGCAGCATTACTTTTTTACTACTTTCTGACACTATACCATAGTGGGAGTATGGAGGACAAAGGCGCGTGTGGGAAAGTGTGTGGATAAATTAACTCAACAATGCATCTGCACAATTTTTTCTTATACTTTGTATCACTTGGGAGGGTTTCTCCAGATGACTTTTGGAGCTCATCCGGTCAAGTTAATATTAAGTATGGTCCAAAAAACATGTATTTGTACGAATATGCTATCACAGTGCCTGATTTCTTCTTCCCGCATTTTTATCTAAAGTTCATCACACAATACAAAGCCCCTTACCCTTACTAAGTTAATCAAGTCTGGCAGCCGCTTCCTGCCCCTGCTTAGTTGACCCCTGAAGCTCTACTAATGTGAAGCCCCTGTTCTTCCTCCCTGGTGAGCCAGCTGTGATCCCATCACAACATCTGTACCCACTGATCACAGCTACATTTGCATATAGTCTGATCACCTCCCTCTCCCCACTGTATATATGTCTCAGATCTGTTCTCTACAGTAAACTCATAGTACTCTGGAATAAACTCACTCAAGTCAGAAAATTACATCATATAGTCAAGTGTAGGAATACATTCACTTTTGCAACCAATCAGATTGCGGACACAATATACTTTATTTAGACTAACTAATAATTTGTCACCATTTGGTATAAATGATATCATTATAACATGGTATTAGTATAATTTAAACAAGTTCTTCATCTTCTTCTTCGCTTGGCCAACGTCAAGGTGCATAACCGCCATATTTAAACAGGTCAGCATGGCCGGATTGGAGTATATACAGTTTGTGTGCAGGGTAAGCATCGCCCCTGTGATGCTTTCCATTTCTAACACGATGAAATATTTAATTGAGGCAAAACAACTCAATTTCACAGGATAGGTTTGAAAGTCTTTTGTGTTTTCAGGTTTGATCTTGGGTAGAAAGAAACACCATCATGCTGAGACTTTGTGTAAGTGTGACAACAATACAGCATCTGATGGGAATGAAGATTAGACCATGCATCAGTTTACACAGGAAACTGGCAAGTTTTCATCGTGCAGTGGGTAAGAGCATTGTTTGTTCTTTTTTCTGTTTTTCAGAATCAGGTACAAGAGCTTGTTTCTCAGTTGAATGTTCAGTGTGTAGAATTTATTGACATCTAGTGGTGGATTTGCATGTTGCAGCTAAATACCCCTCCCCTTCCAAACAGGAAAGAGAACATGTGGTAGCCTTCAGTTGTCTTAAAAACTCAAAGGGTGTAATATTTGTACAATTTAGATGATTACAAATTCAAATTTTACCCTGAGTGAATCTGCTTCAGCCTCAGGATTTACTTTTTAACACAACAGCATATTTTGCTTTAGAAATTTTGCAAATCAGTTCATTTTGATATTGATATTAAGACTGTAAATGTATTCCTGAACTTGTTTATGTTCATTTAGTTGACATGCAGCAATGATATGCCCCTGTATTCAATTATACCCACCTAGCACAATAAATTATTTAGTAAAACTACATAATCATGTTTATTTTATCAGAAAATGTCTTTATCCTTTAAATTTGAAATAAACTATAACCAAAAAGCTGGTGTCTTGGGCCCTCAGAGGACTGTAATTAACGCCACCAATCATTTTATTCAGACTGAGTTTGATTCGCGAGTTTATGAGACACATGTTTAAACCTGCTACACACAACACGAAATGTGATGTGGTGCGCACAGCCAGGACATCAGGGTTAATGTGACCGGAACTATCTGGATCCATGATCTGGCATCACTGATTAATAACTAAATACATTTGGTTATCAGTTCGTCTGGGAATAAGGACAGAGACGAGCACACACACACACATACACTCACACACTCCTGCAGACAGAAGACAAGTTCTTCCCACAGATTATGATGCAACACAGTGTTTTAAATTCTTGGAGAAGAAGCGACGCCCTGTTTATCCAGGAACATAAATATGAATTTAGTAGCTTTCAATATCAGTTCTAAGTGTGAGTGATTAGAAAACAGCAGAGGAGCAGAGGCACTTGTTGACCAGCGGAGTAATGCACCTCAGTGCAGTGGCGCTGCCAAAGGGGGGCCAGGCGGGGCAATCGTTGACTGCTGAATCGTAATCGAATCGTGAGGCTAGTGAAGATGCACACCTTAATGTAGAGTTGTTTTCTCTCTATACTCATCTTTTAGTGACCACACATATTGGACGCTCACTGATCAAGGCTTTCTCACTTTCAAAGAAGTCTCCTTGCCTGCTAATCTTTATCCTGGGAGCATTGTGAAGGTGATGTGAAAAACGAAGAGCATCCTGCCAGCACACACACATTGTCAAACTAGCACAAGCAACATATATAATATGCTTTATATATAGTCTTTTGGTTTTGGTTCACCTTTTTTTGATACGATTAAGGAATTATATAAACATGCAACAGCTGTAGTACTCAGTACCTTTTTCGAGATTATCATATTTCATTTTATGCTGATGGTGCATTGTTGTATATTGACAACCCATGCATTCCACATATATTCTCTATTTTTGAGCAATACGACAAGTTATCTGCTTTAAAAGTGAACTGCCAGAAATCATCCTGCCGATGTCAATGCTACCTCTTCCTGCTCCGCCCCAATAACGCAGCAAATTGCAGTCAGTAGTAACCAAATTCTCATTGTAAAGCAAACGCCTACACATGAAGCTCACCACAATGCAACAAACAGGTCGGCAGTTTGTACCTCATGAACTTCAAACTTTATAACTGGGCATTTAATCTTCGACCTATACTACCCTGGTTTCAATCTGATGGTTGGTGAGCTAATTCCTCCTTGTTGATTTTCTGTATTCAAACGTTCCCGCCTCCCAATGTTGTCATAAATACGGCTCTATTGTTTCACACTTGATTGGTCGCCTGGATCTGTAGGATCTGGTGGGTGGGGTTCCTTTTTTCCTTTGTGTCCCCCCCCCCCGCTCTTTTTTAGTATTTTTTTTCCTTTTTTGTATGTTTGTGTTTCTTTAAATACAACCGAACAACAATGGCTGAAAACGCAACGTGCTGTGTGTCAATTTTGTTAACTCCAGAGTTGTGTCTTTGCAGATAGAGAACCTCACCTGCCCATTAATGTACATAGAGGGAGAAGATGACCTGAACCTTGCGAGCAGGGAGAATGCAAATCTGGTAGATTTTTTCCATTTTTAAAATGTCTTTATTGTAATTGGATAACCTTATTGTTTTTATAACATTGATTCATTGGTCTCCAGATCGAGGAAACCCTGAGGGCCAAGGACAAATCTCACCTGTTCACTCACTTGTTGTACCCCGGTGCTGGTCACTTGATTGAACTGCCTTACTCTCCAAATTCAAGAGTGTCCCTGATGAGAGCCAATTCAGAAATATGTGAGTCCTGTCCCATAGCTGCATTTTTCATTCTGCGAGATCCTGAACTTGTCTTGTTAGCATTTTAGTATCAGACCTTTGATTAAAATGTTAAGTGTGAGCTGTAATGCAAAGTAATAATAACTGTACTTCTGAATTTATTTTTCTCCTACAGTAGTCGCAGAGTGGGGAGGTCAACCTTCACCCCATGCAGAAGCACAGGAAGACTCCTGGAAGAAGATACTAGATTTTTTGGAAAACAATCTGAGACGATGAATCTGTGATGAAGTGCACTTTTGAGATTAAAAGAAATACATGTATGTGAGCAGGAAATGCTGCATTTAGCTGAGATAATTTTACATTTAGAGAAGTGGAACATTCAGGAACTTTTTTATACATATACTGTCCTATAACACTGTTTTTTTCATCTTGAAATGTCACTTCTCTTCCTTTCTTTTTATGCAAGAGCAACATTTATTTTGAAATTCTTTCCTGTTTACCTTGCACGTTTACATTTTACAGTTTCTAGTGTATCAGGATTTTCATCCAATATGCAGAGCTGATGTATTTGTCTCTAAAACTTATGTATTTTCCCTATTTTATGGTGAATACATTTTTTCCTTCACCCTTAATCAAGAAGACATCTTTTTCCATCACACATGCTATCTCTCCCATTCTGTGTGCCAAAGTGTCCTTGGGCAAGATACTGAACCCCAAATTGCCCCTGACGGCTGTAATCAGTGTGTGATTGATGTATAATAAAGTGCTCCACGTTGAGGCACTATATGAATGTGTGTGTGAGTTGGTGAATGGCAAAACTGTACGGTAAAACACTTTGAGTGGTCTTCAAGACTGGACAAGACCATTTACCATTGTCCTTGTCTGTGTGTGGCCGTTTCTTATGATGAAGGCCTATCGTTTCATTTTACAGCTCTAAAGTCAGATTGCTCTTTAAATGTGTTGTATCCTGAAGTCTGACTGATTGGTCACACAACGAAAATGGCAAAGAGAATTAACAAGACTTATTAATTCCATTTATTATTAAAATCCCTTTTACTTAGTTGTGCATTTATTTACCGGTTCATGCATTCATTCATCAATTCCTCCTTTCATTATTGACAGGAAGACAGAGAGAAAGTGAAACTCACGTTCACTGGAAGACTTTTATTTTGAAAATCAGTTCTGACATGGTTCTTATCATAACGTCCATATGTACGTATGTCATTATACAGTGAGGACTTTGTTATTTATACTTAGAGACGTCGAACACTCCTCAGGTCGTGTTCTTATAGACTGGATATATAGGCTGGATTTATAGACTGGGTTTATAGACTGGATATATAGACAGGATATATAGACTGGATATAAAAACATGACTCCCTTCGTTTTCACCCACTTGTTGATGCTCCGCCCTTTATGAGACGCTCACGTGATTATTCCCAGTCAGAATTATTTGACGTCATCTAACTGGTCCGTCCTCTTGCTCTTTCCTCTCCCCGGAGAAGTGCGTGTAAGACTGAGCTCTTCAACGGGACTTTCCATCGCACTCGGGAGGGCTCCTGGTGGGAAGATCCCTCTGTGAATATGACCCGGTGGTGAATCTGGAGGTTCACACGTTCCTCTGAGTGAAAACAGACACATATGGACTTTGCACTGGAGCTCTTTTAGCCCACCCCTGACATGTTCATTGAAAAGGAATGAGAAACTTTCATTTTCATCCAGAACGTCATTAAACTATGTTAAATATGTCTGTAGATTCATTTTAGTAAGATGCATAATAACCATGGACTCAATGATAACACACGTATCTGAGATTTGGGGGCTTAATCTACAATTGTCTACATTTATATGTTGCAATGTAACAGTTCCCTTGGTCAGCATTTTAACCTTCTTGCAGAAACAGCTGGCCTTGTCTAATTATCATACTTAAGTGCAGAAGTATTTTTTGCATTAAAACAGTATTGCATTTTTGTTCTGAGAAAGGTGTGTTAATAAACTCATAGGTTTAGCCTAAATTCAATCAAATTTTATTTGTATAGTGACAAATCATAACATACATTATATCATATATATATTTGACATCATCATCATCATCAGATATGTCCTCTTCATGGTGTGGATGTGTTTGCTTGGCATCTTAAACAACATCAACGGGAGTGTTTAAGGTATTGTCTGCTCCATCTAAAACAGAGTCTTGGCCTGGTACATGCTGCTTCATCTCTTCAACGACGGTCTCATTGTCATTTTCAGTGGATGAGACCTGATCGGTGTCAGAATTGTCAAGTGCATCTCCTACCAAAACGGAAAAACATTTCAACCTTTTGAGGTGTACAGTCACAAATGTGTGATCATTCTGAAAAACATTCATTGCCTTGTGGTCACTTGTATTAAGCTACATCAGGGATTCCCAAAGTGGTGTGCATGCACACCACTTTGGGAACCCTAGGGGTGCACAAGCTGTTGTAAAGAGGATCCTTTGTAATTTTTTTGTTATACACATAATTTCTAGCTGTTAGAGTACAATACGGTATTCAAATCTTTCTTAATTAGATCATGTAATGTGGAAAAAATGAGACAAAAACTGTAGATGAAATATTGTTTGAAAAGACAGAAAAGAGTTAACAGAAAGCCTATCACTTGTAACAGCCACAGATTCTGGAGCCTTTCCACTCTTTGCTAAATGCTAGCTTCATGGACCTAGCTATTTTGCTGACTAAAATGCTGACTAAAAAGACTAAATAACTATGCAATATTTATAGCCTAGCCTATATTATAGTAAACCTCATCACTTACCAATAGGGGACGAGCCCTGAATCATGGAAATAACTTCGGCGGCTAGGTCGATTTTCGTTCTTCTTGATGCAGCCGCCATCTTGAAAAGCTTGTAAAGTCACATTGTCTTTTGACTTCAGCAAAATAAAACGGCCTAAGTCACACTCTTGACATAGGCCATTATTCTACAGGGGTAGAATCGCATGATCTATTCAACTGAGGATGTAGGCGATTTTACCAGAGGTGGCCAGCATCATGAGGAGATGATTTTGGCAAAAAAAACATCATTTTTGTCAGATAATTACTTAGGCCATTATTTTAGGAAGGTGACGATATTTGAACTCTGTCAGACAAAATTATTTGTGTCATATTTATAGATTTAATGATGTTATTAATGATAGCAGCAACAGATAATAATTATTTTAAGAATAATCTTAAGTAATATTGTATCACTTACTTTGGTCAAACCACAAATGTACAAATAAAAAAAGATCAAATGGAAAAGAGAGGAATCAGAGCAATAGAAATTTTAAAGGACTTTCTTTTTGAGATTCCAGATATTGTGGACTATGCCCTGAAGGTGAACCACCGCAGGGTTTGCTGATATGAACTCTTTCAGCCCACCTTTAAAAAAATCTCAAATTGATCACATGCAATTAAGATCGGAATGTTTACGTTAAGCCAGAACTTAAATAGCATATTTAAAATATGTGTGCAGATTCGTCTTTGTAAAGTTTAGTACTGGATGCTAACTCGGGTATCTGTGATATGTTTAGTGATATGCTCCACACCTGCAGAGGTGAGAATTAGATTCATATCCATATATGGTAAGAGTTTGTGCTTTTCTAGTCTTGAACACTCAAAACTCTTTACATTACAGTTTTGTCATTCATCCATTCACACGGTGCATCTATGTGCTGCACTTTCTCATCACACAGCCTTCAGGGCAATTTGTTCAGTATTTTGCCCAAGGACTGCTGAATGGGGGAGACGGGATCAAACTGTTGACCCTCTGGTTAGTGGACAACCCGCTCTATCTTCTACTGAGGTGGTATGTGCTGTGAGGTATAGGCTGTCTGCCACAGGTCCATCTTTCGCTGTTATAGATACACACACACACACACACACACACACACACACACACACACACACACACACACACACACACACACACACACATAAAGAGAGTACAGCTTGAGAATTTACAATAACTGACTTTAATGTCTCAGTCATATAGTGGTTGGCCTCACAGTGAGATTTTATTTATCTAGACATTGATACATATGTTCTCCAAGCCTTTTATATATGAACACATACACATGCTTAATCATATAAAGAAAACAAAGCCATGTTCCACGACTGTCAGCCAGAACAGAATTCTGAGGTTGCACCAAAAGCGAACAACTGAAGAGTGGAAAAGCGAAGCCTGGTCTGATGAGTCTGGATTTGTGCTGAGCTACACAGATGGTCGGGCTCAGAATTTGGCATCAACAGTATGAATTCATGGACACAACCTGCTGTGTGTCAACAGTCCAGGATGCTGGTACTGTAATGGTGTGGGGGAAGATTTTTTTAGGTACACTTTAAACCCCTTAATAAAAATCCGTCACTGTTTAAATTCCACAGCCCCTGTGAGTATAGTTACTGTCCTTTTCTTCTGAAGGCAACTTCAACACTTCACTTAGTCACCTCAAAGTGCTGTCATTATTATTTTCAATTAGATCATTGTACTTCAGTGTAGTGCCCTAAACCAATACAAATAATATCAAAAATTATTTTAGGATTTTAGTGTTTGTCATTCTCTGCTCATAAAGAAGAGTTTAAAACCACAACCTTCCCACAAACTTAAAAGAAACAATAATGTGATATTTATCATGATAATTATCAATATTGACTCATATGAAAATGTTAAAGTGGCCATATTGTTCAACCCTACTTCAGTGGCCTCCCCATTGTTGATTGCTCTGCATCCAATAGAAAACCGTTTGGATGTAGATGAGGAGATTCACATCAAATCTGCATGAATGATGTGATGAAGTCATGACGACATGGAGCAGAATCTGAAGGGAATATTTCACACATCTTGCTGAATCCATGCTAAAATGAACTGAGCTCCACCCAGTGTTAGCACGGTGTAACTGAAGTGCTGTGTATTTAACAGTATAACAGCTCTAGTGTAAGTGAGTACATTTAAATACTGTACTTAAGTACCGTTTTGCGATACTTGTAGATGACTTCCATTTTGTAATACTTCATTGCAGAGTGAAATGTTGCATTTCTTTACTCTAATATATTAATTTGATAACTTCTAGGGTAGATTAAGTTCATTAATTAATTTGAGATATAACATGGTCGGTTTTCATAATAAGATGTAAAATATTATCATAAAATATCAGAGATACTTTGATACTAAATAGATTCTTAAACATCTCAACCTTTTATTTTATGGTTACCACTGACTCTTTTGAAAAGGTCAAAGATTGTAATGTGTGTAATTTTGGTTATGAATTGTTAAATTTCATTTAAATTTAACTGGCATTAATAATTCATATTTGGCTCAAAGGTGTCCCAGGCAAACTGGAAAAATCATTTTTCAGGACTTAGCCAATCAGGAAGCAGCAACTATTTTCTTACATAAGACTAGACTAGGGCAAAGGCCTAATGTTTAGTGCAGCCTTGGTTCAGACTTGGGTTAGTTGTAAGGTTAAATGTTTAACTGGAGCAGATCATTTTCATTTGACCAGATAGGTGTGAACCAGTGTGAACATCTTCCTGTATTTTCAGGTTGGATCTTGAAAGACCATCATGCTGGGACGATGTGTGACCACAATACAGCAGCTCGTGGGAATGAAGATAAAACCATGCTTCAATTTACACAGGAAACTGACAAGCTTGCATCGTGCAGTGGGTAAGATCATTGTTTGTTCTTTCAGAGCTTGTTTCTCAGTTAAGCAGTAAATTCAACTTTGACCCAGAGTGAATCTGCCTCTGCTTCAAGTTTACTGCCTGAAGCTCTGATTGTGACATACAGAGTGTGATCACCTGTAATAGTATTCCTGAACTTGCCCATGATGATGACGCACCCCTGTAATACCCTCACAGGGGTCAGGAGATATTTTCTGGAGGCCGCCAGATGATTGTAGTGAAAAATAATAATGAAATATATTCAAAGTAAAATAACATGTCTTGGACATTTTTTTAACATAAAACAGTGAGCGGCAGGGCTCCCCGTGCATCAGCCTGATTATACAAGTGGCCTTTGACTCACAACGACTAAGAAACACTGTATTATTACAACAACTGTAGATTTTTTTAGACCTCAATCTACACCAAAGAGCTCAAAAACATGTTGAGAGTAGAATTATAAAGAAAAAGCAAACATTTCAAGAAATATATATAAATAATAGGGTGATTGAAGGACATGTCTAGCACTGAGTATTGTTAATGGTTGATTTGATTCTCAGCTCCTCCATGTCAATGTGTCCTCGAGCTTAACAATGAAAGTTAAAAGTCAATCTACTGATTAGTAAGTAAGTTACTTTGCCCTCCAGCTTAGGACAACAGCTTCTGCCAAATGAATGCACCCATCTCCTCTCTTTTGTTCTCTCCCCCCTTTCCACCCACCTCTCCGCTCACCCCAACCGGTCGAGGCAGATGAGGACTCACACTGAGTCCGGTTCAGTTGGAGTTTTTTTACATTCAAATTATTTTTGTTTCTCTCCGCAGTCACCAAGTGCTAATTGATGGAACTGTTATGTTTGTTTATAATTTTGAAAGGTGTAAACCTCACTATACCTCATGACCTCATACTTCATAATCCCTAACCCTTCTATTTCAAGTGATATGATGTGATTTGACGCGATACAAATAAAATTGAATGGAATTGAATTAGATGAAATGTCAGCCTATGACAATAAATATTTCAAATATAGTGTCATTTACTCAGAGTTTATTTTTCTGTGTCTTGTACTTGCAGGTGCAGTACGGTGGAGGAGCAGCTGGAGACCAGCCCCTCTGTTGACAGCTGCTCCTGTTCGTGCTCTCATTGACGAACAGATCAGCATTAAAGGACACTTCCTGCCCCCGAGCAGTCCAGTTACAGTGTGTGCACGAATGCACAGTGAGGATGGTGACCTGTGGGAGGCCTCCGCACATTATAATACAAATGCAGATGGCACTGTGAACTGTGAGTCACACTGAGTTTCGACTCAGTACCATACATATCACTGTTATATAATGTATATAATGCTTTTGTGACAGTTTAACACATCATCATACAATTTGGTCCCAATCAATTTTGGAAAACATCACAAATAATGTGAGATTTAACCTGAATTTTCTTAAATTATATGTAGTTAGTTGAGTCTTATATTCTTAACTCTTCTTTTAGTAAATATATACAGTTAATAGACTCAACTAGACTTTTACTCTTTTATTGATCCTCTCCCTTCTCTCTCTTTCTTCCTCTAACAGTGACCAGGGATCATTCTATTGGGGGATCATATTTGGGCTGTGAGCCAATGGGACTCTTCTGGGGACTGCAGCCGGCTCCTGGAGCACGAGAAGGTTTGAGGCAAGTGATAAAAACAAGAGACTGAGAGACCCAGAAAATTAAGTAGTTGGCATCACACCCAACTTTAAAATGCACCTTAACTGTGCATTTTAAAGTTTCCTTACACCTCCTGGTAGTATAATATCACAAACAGTTTTTTCAGTGCTAAACCCAGCTACAGCCACTGACTTACAGAAATAACTCCGTCTCTCTAGTGTCCACTTATATTAGACCTTTGAATAATTTGAATATATAACGTTTCTCCAGTCAATATTCTTGTTCAGTGAATTGTTACCAAATTCCCCTGCTTGTGTCTCTATGAACCGTTTTGGGTCGATGAGAGTTTCATGTCTAAGTGCTAATCTTCCCACAGGTTGCGGAAAAAATATGTGGACACTCCATATGTGGTGCACATTTCTGTACTGGATGGGCATGTGTCACCCAGTAAGGCACAGGGTGCTGAGCTGGCAGCTGTAACTGCTGAGCGCTGGTACATGGCACCAGGCGTAAGGAGAATAGAGATTCGTCAAAACACACTTGTAGGGACGTTATTCTTACCCCCTGGTGAGTACATATTTGACACATACTCTATTAAGCCATGTATAAGATAGACATGGAAAGCTGTTGGAAGGTAACTGTCTCCTGAACGGCGTCTACTCTACTGATCTCTTGCAGGTCCAGGTCCATTTCCAGCCATGTTGGACCTGTGGGGAATGGGTGGAGGACTGGTGGAGTACCGCTCTGCTCTGTTTGCATCCAGAGGCTACGCCAGCTTCTCTCTCGCCTACATAGGGCACAAAGAATTACCTGGCCCACGGAACTGCCTCAATGTTGATGATTCATATTTCAAGGTAGGTTAAGATGCAGGCTTTAATTTTGCCTTGTATCTTCTTTTCTCACTCCATATTTTCCCTTTAAAAAAGATTTACAGTGTTAGGATTTGCTCCTCTAAAGGACTTTAAATGCTTTTGTGGAATTTATGAATTTCTTTGTGAAATTATTTACCATGTGTGTCTTTGCTCGATTTTCTTCCTGCCCCGCCCTGAATGTGTTTGTGTATCTAACTATACCTCTTTATGTATTTAGTCTTTGTCAGTCTCCCTTGTCGGTTTGTTTCACTGGTGTTTGTGTTTGTTCTTGTTTAGCTCCTGCCTTGTTCTGCGATGTCTCATCTTCTTGGTTTGGTTCATTGGTCCCATATTCGAGATGTTGTTGTTTTTTTGGGCTCCCCTGCTTTTCTGTTTGCCTATTAAATTCACTGTCAATTCTATCAGGCTAGTCCTATTAGATTCAATTGTGTTAAATGAATGAACTCATTATACTGAATAGCTCCCAGCCTGATGGTGACTAGGAATTGTTCACCTCCGAACTGCCTCCTCATCAGCGAGCCATTGGCCTGCTAGCCTCCAGCCAGCCTTCCAGATGTACGACACATCAGTTCGGACTCCACTTCTCTGGTCGACGGCCTGGATGACAACTGTTCCCTCTCTGGTCTGTGGCGGACTCCAGCCCCCGATCCTCAGCCTGATCCTGACCTCCAGACTGCAGTCCAGCTGTCACTAACTCCTCCTTCCCAGTCAGCCTGACCTTTGTGTCCTCCGGAGAGACCCAGCCTCACTGGCCTCGTACTCTGTGTCCTTTACTGTCGACCCCCTGGCCGACCTCCAGAGAGGTCACACCTTCATCCCTGGCTTTGCCGGCACCCTCCAGCTCTGTCCCCTGAGGGGACTCACCTTTGCCAGCATCCTGTCTCTGGCAGCCTGCTCAGCCTCCAAGACAATTTCTAGAACAGCCCCACCTGTCTGCCCAGCCTCTGGGTCTTCTGCCCGAGTTTCCTTGTCCTGCCCTCTGTCCGGCTGCCTATGGTTACATGCTCAATTTAAATTGATATTGGACTTTTAATTTTTGTATTCCCGTTTTACTATCATTTGCCTTGTGTGTCTTTCCTTGATTTACTTACTTCCTTGATTTGCTTACTTCTGTTGTCTTCCCCTTTTGTTTCACCTGTGCCCAATCATCCCTTCCTCGTCTCCCTTGTTGGTTCATTTGTTGGGTTCCTTTATGTTTCCTTGTATTTCTGTTTCTTCCTGTTTATCTCCTGCCTTCATTTAATGACCATTTTATTTACTCAAAATATCCCATCGTTCTGTTTTAACAGTCAGCCTTCCACCTGCTGCAAGATCATCATCAGGTCTGTGCCGACAGAGTTGGGATGATCGGTCTGTCGTATGGAGTCTACCTGGCTCTTCGAACTGCCACTCAGACTGGTGTCAAAGTACGTCAGTGTCGGTCAGTAACATAGAACAGGTATATTAGTTGTTTAGCTGTATAAAGTTTGATTTCTCTTATCCAGCCCTCCTGTTTGATTTGTATCAATGGACCAGTGGGAAGTACCATCAAGCTCTCAGATGCAGACGGCAGGACTGAAAACATTGAAAGGTAAATTGTATTTTCTAATAGGGTTCACCATCCTACTTCTGTGTACAGTCCAAAGCACTGGGTTTAGGTTTACATATTAACATTTCAATATTGATGGAATTGTCGACCTTGACTTCAGATTAAAAGATACGTTGTTTTTCTTTTAACTCATAGTTTTATTAACAATAAATACTGGGAGAATGATGACCAAGGCCATGTCACTTTCAAAGAATTCTCCTCGCCTGCTAATCTTGACCCTGAGAGCAAAGTGAAGGTGATGTGAAAGACTCGGCCACCTGCAAACACTAAAACACATTCTCTTACATGCACTAACAGTATCTACACTGTGTGCTTTATATGAATTTTACTGTTGTGTTTTTGCAGATCGAGAACATCACTTGCCCATTACTGTACATAGAGGGAGAAGATGACCTGAATGCTTCAAGCACAGAAAATGCCAACCTGGTAGATTTGTCTCTTTTCACTCTTTTAGAGTAAATTGAGTGACCTTCGTCGTCATTGTTTTTAAAACACTGATTGGTTCATCGTCAGATCGAGGAAACCCTGAGGGCTGCAGATAAATCTCACCTGTTCACTCGCTTGTCGTACCCCGGTGCTGGTCACCTGATTGAACCGCCTTACTTGCCAAATTCAAGAATGTCCTTATGGAGAGTCAAACCAGAAAAAAGTGAGTCATGTTCCATTGCTGCAGACCCTTCATTAAAATGTTAAGACAAGATAAAATGTAATTTTATTGGCCGTCTGGAGAAGAAATTCAAAACGTTAAGTTAAAAGTTGAGTTGGAGCTGTAATGGAAAGTAATAACTGTATTTCTGACTTTTTTCCCCTGCAGTGTTCACTCTGTGGGGAGGTCATCTCGCACCCCATGCTGCAGCACAGGAAGACTCCTGGAAGAAGATGCTAGATTTTATGGAAAACAATCTGAGACGGTGAAACTTTGGTGAAGTGGACTTTTAAGATAGAAGATAACTTGTGTATGTGTGAATGCTGCATTTATCAGAGAGTTTTAAAATCCAGAAAACTGAGGGAGAAAAGGAACTTTGTTGTTGTTGTCCTGGTGTGTGACTCACTCAAAAACGTGTTCACTTCATCCTTCACGTTGAGCACTTTACATTGAGCAGAGTGTAGACTGGCCACAGGGAGGAGCTGTTTGGTCCCTGTCAGAGTAGTTCAGCTCATGAGGAGAGTCCACTTATACACTTTATAGCTACTGTTTATGCAGCTGTATTAAATGTATTACTTGACCTTTAATGTCACACATCACATTGCTACAAACTGCAGAACTAAAATGTTTCTCCTGCTACGTCTCTTGACAAAAGTTGCTGAGGCAGAGGAGGATTGTTTGTTCAGAAATGCTTCATGTAAATCACACCGTGTCCTTGTTAGATAGATAAATAGATAGATAGATAGATAGATAGATAAAACAAAAACAAAACACCACAAATACATTGAGAGACTGAATGCCATAGAACTTCTTACTTTTATTATATATTTATTATATATTTGACAATCATAACTGAAGAACACAAATACACAAGTCTACTACACAACAATTACTGTCAGGAGTTGTACAAGTGTACAAAGTACCTTCAGAACTGAAGAAACCTCTCAGATGAGAGGTGAGACATCTTTGAGAAACATAAGCGTGTCCAGTTGATTATGTACACTTACAACTCCTGAAAATACCATGACCTGGATGACTGAGAATCCTCAGATATACACAGCAGCCACGTCCTTTAAATAGCTTCTACAGTGCAGCCACAGATAAAGGATAGTAACATAATTGCTGTCACACTTAAAATATCTGGAAAAAGAAAATTGCAGAATTATGTGACTGAAACTTATATATTTTAAAGATGTGGTATTGGATCGGTGCATAGATTTGCATACACTATGTTTTTCTATTTTTCGCTATTTTACCATGCAACAAGTCGTTTATACAGAAAAAGTCAAAATCTGCTCAGACGTCATCTTAATGGGCATTAATCATTCACTCCCACTTAAAGAATACAGACACTGTTCCTATCTACCTCATCGTGTTTAATGAGATATTAGTGTACATGCTAATCAGTCATGATGACTTGGGATGAAGAGCTCATGGCATGCTGAGGTCACCATGGAGATGAGGGTGATGAACTCTTTGAAGTCGATCTCCAGGTCGCCGTTCTGGTCGAGGTCCGCGAAGAGCTCGTCCAGGATCTCATTCTCATGGATTTTCTGTTGAGCAGAAAAACCGAATCAAAGTTAATCCTAAAAGTCTGCAAGACAGTGACGTTATGAGGCTGAAATTACATTCATTTCGCACCAGAGAACTAAAATTGATAGATTGAATGAAAGATTTACAGTTTGAGCTGAGAGTGGCGGTAGAGGAATGTTGTAAGTTAATTCTCTGCCCATTTACCTCATCTCACATTTCACATTTACATGTTTGTATCCTATGTTTGATGGAAGTACAGTTATTGTCTTAGATCTAAATTATTATTAAAATGATAACTAAATTAATCATCCAGTTATGTGTAATAATTGTTCCAGATTCCCAGTCTAATCATTGAAGAGCTGTCATGATGGTTCACTCTGACAACCGACCAACCAAAATCAAAGTCAGTCCTCAATAGAATACCAGCACAGTTTTTGTCAACATATACAAGTATCTTAATTGCAATACACAGTCTCCAATTAGTCAAAAGAAGCCTGAGTGTTTAAGTTGTTGTGAGTAATATCAATTCTTATATCATACAGTGCTGTCAAAAACAGGCCAGTTATTATAAATCCATAACGTACCATTATGAAATGACTCATCTCATTATTGATGAGTGCTTTAAGCTCAGCTTTTCTCAGGTTGCACTTGTGACCCGAGTATTTGTGGAAAACTCGGATGATGCTGGCCATGCTACTCTCCAGCTCTGACATGGTCTCCTTTGAAGCCTGCAACACACACAACGGGATACAGCCGAGTATTTTACTCTCACGTGAAGATGTCATATGAGAGATGAATCAATTTGAGTTTGTTTTGTACATAAAATGCATTGCAGCATATGCATTAGTAACATATTATCTAGAAGCTATCATCAATGAATATATGAAAATAAAGATTGAGTCTTTCTTACCTGCATCTGAAGAAACGCGTCTGTCTTGTAAGGATCCTAACTGAGACAAGCAGCTTATCCGGCAGTATCTTCACTGCCTCACCCAGTTCACTGCCCAGGCTAAAATGTATTGATCAACCGCTTCCACTTACATCTACCATGCACTATGTAATGTACGACTAATGGATATTAGTGGTCAGAGATTTGACCAAAAACCATTTGCTTTTAAAATGTGTCACTTGACTATGATCAGGTTTCACCATTTCTCCACAGTCAGTTCCGGCCACAAACTGATCTAGAGTCCTGCAAACTTCAGCAGATTCTGGATTTGTTCCAGATCACGTCCATAATACTCTGTGCACAGTTTGTTAACAACTGTAATAACAATCACGGTTACAGGTAAATTAAATGAAAGAAGTCCCTTAACGAAAAGTGCTGACAGAGTGCAATGTTTGCATCTGATGCATTTTCATCAATGGCATTGCTATCGGCTCAGCATGTAGAATAATGTATGTAAACTCTGCATGAGAAATTAAAGGTTGTGAATGTGTAATTGTAGAAAACATTTGAAAAGCTTTTCTAAGTACATTTCTCCATTTATTATATTTTAGGTTAATTATCAAATACTATCAACATGATAGTATTAATACCATCGCTGTTAGGCAATAAAAACAAACATAAATGTGATACTAGAAATATATATTTTTTTCCCTTTTAGGTTGTAATTAGAAGCACCTTTAACACCCATACAAAACAAGAGCATTGACATCATTTATTACAGAGGATATGGCTTGTGTCATTCCTCTGAAATTGCTAATAGCACTCACCAGTGGGTTTGTGGTCTAGGTCTGTGTTTGTGGAAGAGATACTGGGGGTTGGTCTGCTGAAAGGTTCCTACACTGTAAAAGAGCTCTTAAGTACGGTGGCCCTTGGAGCGGAGGCACGTCAGCATTTCAGAAAACACAACCTTTCACCAAACAATATACAAGATTTTGGAAAGCACAACATATCAGAAAACACAAGATTTAAAAAGAAACACATTTCAGAAAACACAACATGTTAGAAAAAATATGTCAACACACAACATTTCTGTAAACACAGCAACATGTCAGAAAACACAATATTTTACAATATATAAGCCAAACCAGGCAGTTGCTAAGGACACCACAGCCACCAGGGGGACCCCATAGTCATACATCTTTTGCATTAGGGTTGCCAATGAATTGTTTGCTACTGAGACTATAGGGCCACAAGTGAAGATCATCACGTTGGTTTGATCCAAAACTGGCAGCAATGACGTTAGAACGTTAGTAACACAGGGCCCCCCGGACATAAGCAAATTTGCGGGTTGGACAAAAAAATAAAATAATGTTGGTTAATGTAATATCTACTAGGTGAAGAACATCTAGACAAAGTATTTGTTCTTTAAATGTGTACTTTTAAAAAGTTGTCAGTAAGGCCTTTTCACGGTGAAACATTTAACGTAGTCTACGTCACATGTGTGGACAAGAAGACTAAAACAATGAATTTTCCCAAAAATGTTTAAAAAGAGACTTTTTTTTCATTGTAATGCTGAAGACAATAATTTAAATTCATCAGCTTCAGATGAATAATAGTTGTAAGTAATCAAAAGCGGCTCTTTCCACTGCGAGGCAGGTCCCCCACACGTATCCTGCCCAGGGCCCCCAGATGTACAGGTCCAGCCCTGCGTGGAGGGTGTATACTGACAGTAGATATGAGAGGAACTGAATAGGGTTGGTTATAAAGAATACACGAGGAATCTGAATTTCGAATTTGCACTAGAACGCACGTCATTCTTGTCCTTTCTCATGATATCTATACTATACATACTTTTTTTGACATGATGTAGAAATGCTGTGTTTTATTTTTTTCTAACACATTTTTACTTATCTGAATGTTTGTGTATTTAACTGTACTGTCACTTTAGCGTTTTTTTTTTGGTGTTGGCTCACATATCTGCAATGAAAAAACACAAGTGCATGCCCAACAGAATTTGGTTATTTATCAGAAATTCAAAAAATGTCTATCCTTTATGAATACTGCAGCTACCATGATGTCTGCTGTGATCCTCCTCCGGAGCTGCGTTCGTGCATCACAGTGGAAATTGAGGCTAAGGTGTAAATGACGCTGTTTCGAATGTCTGTGCTTACAGACACTTGGCTGACACCACAGGAACAGTATTGAGGCATTTTCAGTTTGTTTCTGTTGTTTATTTTACGTTTGAAGAATCGGTCACCATTTACTTCAATTGTATTGGATTTGGCTGTGACGCTATTTACCCCTGAAACTCTATAAGTGTTTTGCTGACTCAAACACTTCACCCACCGCTCCATCGGCATAGTGGTGAGTAGATAATGAGTGAATTGTCATTTTTGGTTAAACTATCCCTTTAATGTCCCTTAAGTTCATATTAAACACAACGTTTTGCCTTGAGAGGGGAGCGGGGAGCTGGATGTTAGTTGACAGTCCCAGAATGTTACAGAGAACATGTAATCGAAAAACTGATGGTCAGCTGTTTCAATTCCAGTCTCACAAAAGCTGCAGTTTCTGTGATCAATATTAAATCTCACTCTTAGCAATAAACCGGATGGACAGATGTTGTTAGGAAATGGACTTCTTAATCTTTGGACTTTGGATATTTATTATATTTACAGGAACAGACGTTACGCCCTGACCGCAGCAAAGCGGCTCCACTTCCGGTCGGCCGCTCCCTGTGAAACACACCGTGCTCCCCCCCCCCGCCGGTGACGCAACAAGCGGGACCTTGTGGGTGTCGGCCGTGTCGTGCAGCCCCTCCCCCGCGTAGGAAACGCGCAGTGACGTAGAGAAACCAGCGCAGACGGATCCGTTGCTTTTGACCGAGATCCCTGATACCGCCTGTTGTTCACAGAAACTAGAAGTGCCTTGCCCCGGTCCTGCCGCATCAATCTGCCCGCCTGAGGTGACTGCAGGGCGGCGAGCGGAGACACAGCTCCCGGGAGACGCGGTGTTAGGTGAGCTCTCCGCCACTTTGCTCTCTGACGCGGACATTCCTTTGCTACGCGGCGTATCCCGGTGCTAAGCTAAACATCTGGGACGTCACGAGCAGCAGCAGCACATCTGGCTGCAGTCAATTGAACACACAGGAGCAAGTTCTATCCACTGTGTTAAAAGTCTATTTATTTCATTGAGGCCCGTCTTTCCCGCAGACTGTGTTTAAATCCCCCTGAGAGGACACTGAAGTATTTTCTACAGTTGTATTAATGCGTTTTGGGTGTTTTCTAATTTCTCCTTTATTCCCTCACACTCGTGTAATTGAGTCTAGCCCACTGTATAAATGGCGATCTGGACGTTGCAGTGTTTTACGGCTGCACCATTTGACTTCAGCAGATACTGTGCGGTTCACTATGCAAAGAGCTGGAAACCACATCCCTGCCTCACGCTCTTGTCTTTTTTCAGATATGTCCTGTTTTCATTTTGAGACTATAATTAACTCAGTGTGTGTAATGACTGGCCTCGTCTCTTTTCCTCTCCCCCACAGTAGCAGTTTTTGAATAAACCCTCAAGTAGAAAAAAAAATTGTATGAAGATTTAAAAAGTTAAATATCAGTCTTTTGATTATAAGGATGATAAATGTAACATTATTATTTCTTTTAAGTTTGAAGAGTGTTTTTTTTGCTCCTGATTGAAGTTATTTGTTACTTATAATACGTATATACCTCTTAATATCTTTATTAATAATAAGAGTTAAAACTGTGAAGAGCTTTGAGTGGTCATCAAGACTAGAAACGCTCCATGTAACTACAGACCATTTAATATTGTGTATGGCTTATATTATGCCTGACCAAAATTATGTTAATACCAGAGACAGGATGGCAACTCTTAACACAAAAATAAGACATCTAATCATTAACTGCAGAGGCCATCGGACCCCTCTGGTCAACCGTCTGTGAAACATAATTTTGGTCAGGCATAATAATGTTAAAAGTGTTAAAAGGTGTTATAGTTTAAACTCTTCTTCACAAGCAGAGAATTATAAACAATGGATAAACAGCAAAACATTTTACAAATCCGACGTAGATCAATTCTACCTCCTCGCTATGCCTTCACGATGCCTAAGCAATATATCAATTTTGTTATATTGCTATTGCTGAAAATAATATTGTGATTATTCTCTCTCCACGCAGGCATGGCTGAGCTGTTGAGGCTGTTGCTGCGCGTGGCTGAGAAAGCGGCTAACGTGGCTCGGGTGTGCAGGCAGGAGGCTCCGCTGTTTCAGCTCCTCGTGCAAGAGAAGACGGGAGATGACAAGAACAAGAAGTTCGTCCAGGACTTCAAGACGCTCGCCGACGTGGTGATCCAGGAGATGATCCGACATGATGTCGGCACTCAGGTAGGAGAGGTCACTGAGTAAGTATGGCTCTATGGTGGAGGATGTACTGCTTTTTAATATCCTGTCATATCTGTTCTTCTGTGCAGTTTCCTGAAATGGCTGACTTCATTCATGGAGAGGAGTCCAACAAGTTTGAGAATGGGCTTGGTAATTATGCAATATTACACATAACATACACACAACAAACCACATGTATGTGTTTGGGGTCAGTTAAGGTCATGTATGGGGATATCAACAGTGCCACGCAGCATCGTTTCCTGACATTTGAGAAGCTGGAACCAGAAAATCTTTAGCTGTTTTGTTTTAGTTCTTGATGATATCGTGGTCACATGGGACATATTCCTCAATGAGACTTATTTGATCAAATTAAATGAAAAGACACAGAGAATATGGGGCCAGGTGTTGATCCACCATAGGAGTTCTGACTCTCATTGTCTGAGTGTAGAGGTTAATAATAGTAATCACCTCACCTTCATAGTTTGTGTTTGAACTGTTAGAAAGGCTAAAAATACACTTGAGGTAATGATGAGTACTCAGAGTGTTGGAGTCATGTTACATGTGTGTCACAGCACGCAGCGCTCTGTGAACATTCAGTTATTAGTGTGAAAGAAATGAGGTATCACTGACTCTGTGTCTACAGGAGAGAGCGTGATTGTCACGGTGTGCGGTACGGAGGAGGAGACCGCGGCGCTGCTGGCCACGGTGCTGGATGGCGACCGCACGGCGGCGTCTCTGCTTGCTCGAGCCATCCACCAAAACCCTGCAACCTCTGACGCCAGCACAGAGGGTCTGACGGTGCCCCTCAGCCCCTCCGAGCTCGGCATCTGGATCGACCCCATAGGTGAAGGGCTCGGCGCCGTGAATATTTCTAAGCATCTGATCTCACTGAGAACTGATCGTCTCTGTTATCTTTTTAATTAAGATGCCACCAGTCAGTACATAGAGGGCCGAGAGGAGGTGCTGGAGGAGGGTCACCTGTTTCCTTCAGGTCTGCACTGTGCTTTGGTTCTGATCGGGGTTTACCTCCGGAGCACAGGCGAGCCCGTCATGGGCGTCATCAACCAGCCGTTCAACTACAAAGATCCCTCAAATGGACGGTGGGTAAAAGAAGTTGCACATTGTGAACGCAATCAAAGGTATAGGCGCCCTTCTTCTCAAAATGTAATTTAGATGTTACCTTAACTGACTTTTTAGAGGCCGGTTAAGAATATTTCCTGAGCGAGTAAATACTCTTCAAACTTTGTGGTAAAATTCTCAAAAAGCACAGGCTCCTCTAAACAATGAACTGAGGATTTGAAAATGAAGCCTGACGAAGATCAAGAACACTGCTGGGCAGAAAGACAAAGCAAGATATGAAGGCAGGAAGGTTTTCTGATCATCTGTCTATTTTGTTTACTCATACTTTATTTACTGTTCACTTTCCGTCTTTGTGACTGGATCTTCATCTTCACCTCACGCAGCCAGTACTCGTCCTGCAAGTCTCAGTTTTTGCTTCAAGTCTTAAAACATTAGGAGATGAGTCTGAGCAGGTACCCTACTTGTCAGAACAGTCACTAAACTGTGGGGAGTGTTTAGATGAGGAGGTGACTCACTCCCTGAGGAGCCTTATGAACAGCTACATGAAGAAGTTGATGTTGGTGGACAGTTTATAGACATGTTTTTCTAGGGGGAGCTCAGTGACTGGGTGCAGTGCTCCTGTCAGGTTCATGTTGTTGTCCGAGGGAAGGAATTAACTGTCAGTCATCTTCAGTATCCTCCTGCATTTTGATTCTGTGTCTCCTCTCTGAAGTGAAACGTTCTCACCTTTCCACTCCGTGCTTGTGTTGACAGCTGGAGGGGGAAACACTTCTGGGGCGTGTCCTGTGGCGACATTAACATCTGCTCGCTGTCGCGGCCCAAATGTGGATCAGAAAAGGGACGAGGCCTCTCAGCGGTGCTGAGCTCCAGTGAGAAGCAGGTGGTGAAGGAATCCTTGACTTCACTGTGCGGCCCTGAGAAGCTCATGTATGCCTCCGGAGCCGGCTACAAGATCCTGTGTGTCATCCAGGGCCTCGCTGACGTCTACGTCCTCTCAGAGGGCAGCACCTTTAAGTGGGACTCCTGTGCTCCCCACGCCCTGCTCCGAGCCCTCGGAGGGGGAGTGGTGGACCTGAGTAAGAGTCTGCAGTCTGCCTCTGAAGCACAGGATGGCCAGGCAGAACTGACATATCACCAGTCTCAAACTGAGTGTAAAGGAGCTGACCGCTGGGCCAACCAGGGAGGCCTGGTGGCGTATCGAGACTGTTCTCAGCTCCACAGCATCCTCGCAGCTCTGAAAGGGAAGTTGTTGTAAAGAGTGGATCTGATCATCAAACGCTGAAGCAGTTATTGTCACATATATGATCATATAAATGTTTTTCTATGATAGAGAAGAGGTTTTCTGTGAAGGATGAAATATTTTAACTATAAGTAATACTCTTATTTTTAACCAGATATAAATATATATATGCAAGAGTATATTTTACTTCAGGTCTGGGCCAAATAATATTCGCAAATACTGTTTTATTTTCAATCATTATCAGAGGTTCCCAAAATGGAGGTCAGCCCCGTTTGGATGGAAAACGTTTGGCAGAAGAAAACTTGAATTAATCGAATTCCTTTGGAAACGATGCTGACGTGATGTGAGACAAAATGATTGGAAAGCAAAATGACCTGTGTTGTACAATAATTCTGTTTTTAAAGGGAATTAAACATGTCAGTTCAACCAGGAGTGACTTCAGTTGAAAAATCTTTTTGTCTTGCACAACTAGGAGAAAGTGATGTGATATGAATGAGTCTATTTGGTGCTTAGAGCCCTCATGATGTCATCATGATTGACAGGGGTGAGGCTGGGCATAGTGTTGAAAATCCCCCTGAGGTGTAGACACTGGTGGTGGTTGGCGGGATCGGAATGAATATGAAAAATCTAGTTTCATCTAGTTCATCCAAAAGAGACGATACCAACATGCAGGAAGAGAAACATTAATGATCCAGTTCTGTCAGTTAATAAATCTGACTCTACACTTTGGTATGTTGGTGTCAAATGTTTTGATCTGCATCCAAACAGGAAAAGGACAGTTTGATTGATGTCTTACCAGAATGGTGTAACATGGGACAATACAATAATGGGTACAAAGTTTTAATTTACCAGAATCTGCTTCACTCCCATGAGCGACAAGTCACCGCTCCATCACAGTGTGGTCCAGGAACTTCCTCTGTGCAGAGACAAACGGAACATGATTTGTGAATTGTGTAAAGCTTTGACCTGACATGCATTTATTAAACATCTGCTACGCTTTGTAACCATTTGTTTCCATGTCGCTTGAAGAGAAGTTGTCAGAGTTGGGAAGAACTTAAGTGCTCACTGCTGGACAGCTGAGGAACGCTTCACTGCCAGAGAGAAAGGTAACGAGGAGTCAACGATCAGCGCTGAGTCAGGTCTGAACCCTGAACTTACCCAAATGTGTCCCGAATGCGTCCAGAGATCCGAACCCTCAGACCACATTCAGAGGTGGTCAGGGACACATGCCCTAATTCCTTTCGCTGTGTGAACACAAACATGTCATGGGCGTGTTTGTGTTCACACAGGTCCTGAAGGACCGCCCACTCAGCTGACGTCTCTGACCTGCTAGTTTCACTATAAATCAAACGTTGGTAGTTCGATCCCCAACACCTCCAGTCTGCTTTCAGAATTGACATTGAATAAGATACTGAATCTTAATTTACTCCTGACAGCAGTGCTGACAGTGAACTAACAGTGTTTGATAGAAAAACACTGGATAAATAGTCTATTTACTTTTTATAATAGGAAAAATCTTTCTTCACAGCACAGCTGCACGAGTCTCGTTCAGCCCATCCTGACTCTCTCATAGCGACACAAACACAGTGACACCAGACACCTCTAAACTCCGACTGGGTTAAAACAGTATAATTTGGTCTTCACAAAATAAAGTAACGTATGTGATTATTTACATATGGAGCAGGAAAGTGAGATGGTCACAGGATCACAGACAAGAGCTGATCACTTTTGATGGGATTTATATATGAAATTATTTATTAGGATTAACCCCTTGAGACGTATCATCTCCTTTTCAAGGGGGTCCCACAGATAATAATACCAGGTCTGAAAAGGGCCAAAGACTCCCTCTGACTGGTCTGAGAGATTGTCTTGGATTTCAAGGAGTCTAAATCTAAGTGACATTTTTTCTATCTGATCTATAAAAGGCTATAATTAGTCAAGAGAGGGATTGAGACTCAAATCAGACCTCGTGCAGGAATCTGCACCTCGCAGAAACAACGCCTTGTAAGGAGCCGAGCGATTCACATGGCCTGCCCTCTCTCCTCGGCCATAGCACCGTTAGTTAGAAGGTCAGAGAATGGAAAAGCCATATGAGGTAAAGCAGTGACACAGAGAACCCTTTTCACTTTCAGTGGGTTTAGAGTAAAATGAAATATGAGGCTAATTTGAAGTATGGGACCTCTACAGGCTCACAGGCTGCTCTGAGGGAGACACCTGTAACCTTTCTGTGACACACGCTGTGTATGTTTGAATGATTTTTAACTTTGATCTGTGATGTTAAGTAACTGAGAAGAGAACAAACATTGTGCATATAGGAAATCATCTTTATTTTGAAAACCAGAGAAAGCGGGGGAACGAAACCCAACAGCGATATTTTGAAAACTGTTTGCCAGCCAGGGAACTCGCCACATTATTCCCTACTAAAAAACCCTGATGATTGTCAGATATTTTTTTGCAATACTTCTGCATATTCTGTTTAAAAACCTGAAAAGAAAAAAAAAAATCTGTAGTGTTGGCTCTTCCTTTGACTTTTGGACTTCGAACTGCTACCTTTAACATACAGCACTGTACATTCTCAAGTCAAGGTGGTCATCTGGAAGCAAGCTTCCAGTTTCCGAGACATGGGCAAACACAGTTTATAGTGATCTTTAAACCAGTTTAAAGGTGAAAAGGTGGATAAGAACTTAACTCCTGAAAATTGCAGGGGAATCTGGAACAAATGCGAAAAATTAGCAAAAGCATTTTTGTTGATTTTTGTCTGGTTTGATAATCTGAATTCAAGTCTGACATCTTTGAAAATCTAATTTTTTTTACCTCTCATGGTATTGGTGTGGCCCTGATCTGCCTTAAGGCTATTAAATCGTTTTTAATAGAATGGACTTAATTCAGGACTGTTTTACTCTCAATCTGTGAGACTAGAAACACTTGAGTTTAAACTAACTCACTCCACGTCTGGGAAGCTGGCCGGATGTACAAAAGGAACAAAAAGTGACTCATGAAGAAAAAGGTGGTAAACGTAACGTCCTTCTTCAACGAACTCGCACAACATCTGCAACAAAGGCTCATCTTTTGAGGCGACCACCCAAACCCACTAAAACAGTTCACATATTGGGGTTTCTCCAGAGTGGAAAATGAAGCGTCATGGTCTAATAAATCAAACGCACTCTTCCAAAACAAAAATCTCTAAACATTCATTTTCTACCAAAAAAGATCTCGGCGAGCTACACCTCCCACTCAGCTGCAGCTGGAGGAGTCTGCGTATGTTCAACCACTGATGACTGTTCCAAAACACCCTGGGATGTTATTACAGGGGTGGGTGTGCAAATTAACACAAAAGAAAGAAAAACTGAACATGGTATTTCTCATCATCAATTGTCAATATAAAAAATAGCTTTTGTCAAATGTCTTGTATCACTACAGTCTCTTGATCTTCACATATCAGGTGTAAACAATAACAGCTCCTAAATTTACCTGTGATGAAGATTAAAGTGTCATTTCAAACCAAAAACAAAATACAACCCCTTATTAGTTAAGTGACCATGTTGTTACGAACAGTAACACTGGGGAGATTAGGAGATAAATTGTGAGGGTTAAGATTAGATTCACGGTGAAAGTGTGACCTTGACATTTTGAAATCTGTTTTTAAACATGTCAACACAGCATTTATAGGTCAGGAGGTTAATATTAATTATAAACTGCCAGAAGCCACTGAGATTATATGAGCATGGAAACAAATCTTGTCTAAAAAATCTTTTGAACTGACATTTCTGATGTGACCTCAAACAGTCACATCCGTCATTGAGTTGCACTTGCTGCACAAAATATTTAAAAATCCTGAAATGTTTAACAACTTAATGAATCAATGTTTTTTTACTGCTGCATTTTACTGTGTAGCTCATGATCCAAAGTCTCTGTTTCCAATTTATGTAAAGGCCACTTTGCTTCAATATTAGGAAATAAGCATGTCTGATGTTAAATGAGATCATACATCTAAGACTCAGGTAGTGGTTACCTGTTGTATATGTTGATGTAGTGTTTTCAACAGGCTACATAGTGGATCAACAGGGGGCAGTATACATCTGTTCTGTGGTCTTCTAAACTACTGAAAATACAGTATATCAACATTTCAAAATGTCAAGGCGTCACCAATTAACTTTTAAACACCATTAAATTCACTCCTGCTGTTAGAATTGGACCTGTGCGGTGATTATAATCCTAATCTGGGTCTGAGACAATAAACATCAGGCAGATTCATCATGTTTAAATCAGTGGGTCTCAAAATAAATAAAGCCAAGTTGAAATTTTCACTCCATCACGTCCAGATTTTATATCTCGACAGCATCACAGGTTTATTTTCACTTCATCTAACTGGGCGGTTTGACATGTTTTAAATGTAACCCTGAAAAACAAACCTAATGTTGTGAGTGTTCTCTCGTGAGGGTGTGGGTACAGGGTGTGACCGTGACTCTGATCTTCATAAAGCAATAACATGCTTGTTTTAAAAACATTTAACCATTGGACCTGACCAAAAAATTATATTTTCATTTCACCAAATGTCACCATAGAAAAATCTCTATTAAATGTTATGATAAATGAGTTTTAAGAGGATATTTTCCTGTTAAAAATAATAATAATGCCAAAATATGCATGAACACTGGTTGTCCCAGGAGATTTGACTTCCATTGAGCCATTCATAATTAAAGTGTTTGCTGCCTGTGTGCCGACTACCAGAGGACCACAGCAAGTTCTCAAACTGCTGTTTTTGTCAATTTAGTTAAGATGTGTTGGAGTCCTTGTTGAAATATTCTGGGATCCAATATGAAATATGAATAACACAACTGAGAGAACTGAAGTGTGTCAAAATGCAGGTGAGTAAATCATGCGTTGCAGGATTTGGCAGGAGATTATGAAAATGTTTTGTGACAGCATCCTGAAAAGGATTTCAATGCCAAGGCTACAGTTGTCTTAAAGACCAACAGAAAAATAAGGTAAAATGAGAGGTAAAGCACCACCACTGCCACCTCTTCAGCCCTCCTTCAATACTGTATTCAGTCCACACACACTCCTCTTCATGATCCAGTCTCTTTCTCCTCTGGCTGATCCTTACCCACATTCATCTCCTTCAGTCCAGATCTTGGCATGCCAACAGGCAGGCGATAGACAAACATGGCCATTATTTATTGTCTCCCTGTGTTGCTTTATTGATACCGTGAGGAGTGAACAGACTTCACCTCTGGAAGGGTTTCCGGACCTTCTTCCTCCTCCTGGGGGGTTTGCCGCTCTCAGCCCAAGTCTCGCTGGGCTCTGGCCGTGGACCCCCCGGCATGTTGAAGCCTGTCTGGCCTGGGGGAGGGGAGAACGGCGGAACCCCAGCACCAGGTGGTGGGTGCTGAGGGGGACCTGAGGGGAAGAAGCCCCCGTTGGCAGCCATGTCATTAGGAGGTCCTCCTTTGAAGATGCGGTTGAAGAAGTCCTGCAAGTCAGCGGGATTGGTTGGGCCTGTGGCGCTCTCCGAGGTTGTCCTGGAAGGAAAAGATGAAAAGTTCAGAGATCTAGAGCCAAAGTTTAGAGCTGCTCTTTTCTGCTTTAGACGTCATGTTATAACTGCATATGAGCCAAGTAAATTACAGCAAAAGGCAAAGAAATGAACTGTGAGATGATGATGATGATCAATTTGAACGTAAAGTATATCTTTATTAAAAATACAAACTGTACAAGAATATTGTTTGTTAATATTATCACAACATTGCATAACACATGGGGGGGCTCCTATGCTACACACAGCAGGATGCTGGTTCAAATAAAAAATTTTACGACACTGTGGTGGCTTCTGCATTGTTCTAAGCCACTGTCTGCTGGGGGGGCGGATGCACTGAGAGGGACAGAAAAATAAATCAACTGGTTGGGAGAGCCAGCTCGGTCTTGGACTGCCCTCTGGATTCCACTGAGGAAGTGGGTGAGAGGAGAAAGTTAGCAAAGCTGAATTCCATCATGGACCTCTCACCCCCTACATGACACTGCGGGGGCCCTGAGCAGCCCCTTGAGCAGCAGACTGCTCCACCCACAGTGCAAGAGGGAACTCTTCTGAAGCTCCTTCATTCCCACTGCTGTCAGACTCTACAACACCATCCAGAATGACATAAAATACTACACTGGTTTTTCTCATGTCACTCTACTAATATGCATTATTTCCAATGGAAAATGTCCATTTGCACATGAGTTTCCTCTGAACATGACCTGTATTATACCATTTATTGTGAGTTCTCAGCCATCTATATTTATACCAGCATACCTTTCTATATTCATACTATAACTACATACTATTGTGATGTGTTTATACCTACATATTTATATACAACTTTCTACACTTGTACTATATAAAATATACTGATATATAAGTGTGCAAATGTTCTAACCTGCACACATATGGACACGTCTATCCAAATGTCTCCTTATACTTATGAACAACACAGTTTTGACATGCTTGTGCAATCATCCTGTGCCACTGCACTTACTCAATAACATTTCAAACCACTTCTGCAATGAAAGGTGTATTTTATATATATATATTCTCTTTTGATATTTGTATTCTCTTGTCTACCTCATTCTGACCTGCCTGCTGCTGTAACAACTGAATTTGTGGATTAATACAGTTTTATCTTATCTTACATTCATTTTTCCCAGTGGAAGGGGAGATTTTGGCAGAGGATTGAAGAAAATGTCAAAATGAAGTTGATACATTTACATGTTTGCATACGTTAACATCTTTAAAAGGAGGAGAAGAGGGAGAAGAGGAGGAGGATGAATAGAACCACTCCTGACTCCCCATATACATTCAATTTTAAGCACTTATTTCATCCGAGGGCACATACCTGTGTCGTGTGGCGCTGCTGTTGTTCTTTGAACCAAAGGAAATGTGATAGGGCACACGGTGAGTGTCAGGAGAAATGACTATTCTTTGACAACCTGCCCACTCTGAAACACGAGAGATAGAAAACGTATACTGAAAGAAATTCTTGACCTTCAAAAGGGACACATACTGATAATACTGCACGTTAGCTCAGGACACATGATCTGTACATAAAATCCTGATGGTCACCTGTTATATCATAGACCTTGCTGTCCATACAGGCAAAGTATGTTATGCGAAGGCCCAACATGCTAGACTCGGCCCATAGGTCCCCCTCCTCAGCGCTATGGCAACGATTGCATTCAGCACAGAACCGGGCCTCCGCCACTTCACGATCCATCTCGAACCGCCTGCGCGCACGCACACACACACACACACACACACACACACACACACAGACAGAGGTCATGAAGGAAACAACTGTGGAGAAGAGTCTGCTGCACACTACATGATTCAGCTGTGTCATACACAAAGATTAAACAGAGGAGATGATTAAGCTGTGGTTGCAGATTATGTGATATATATGATATATGATGTGCAGAGACGTACTTGTGTTTGCCTTCACACTTGGTGCACATCATGGTGTTCATGGCTTCCTTCAGGTCATCCTGCAGTTTAGTGAGAAACTCGTTCATGGACTTGGAGAGCTCAGTTGCTGCCATGCGTTTCCTGTGTGGGAATTAAACACACCGGTCAGTGCTGTGCTACATTACAGGCTGGTGACGTTTATTTTTATTATCGCTATTTCACTTTGAAATTTAAAGTGCAGGAGATTTTCTTGAAACCAAAGGAGAAGTTTGGTAAAGCAAAAGAATTAGTGTTCACTGTGATGATCATTCACTCTACAGTAGTTAACAAGAAGATGATAATGATCTATTCTATTGACTGTACTGTATTAAAACTGTACAAGAGGAAATATTTTTTTATTATTTCGCAAAAGATGAAAAAACATTTACGAAATGCAGTAAATGTTTGAAAATATGTTTTTATTTTGGTTCTATAATGACCACTGTTCCTGCATACTCACAACTCATACTCTCGTCGTGTCTCTGGGTTACTGACAATATCCCAGGCAGCCCTCAATACTTTGAACGCCTCTCCAGCTCGTGGGTGTTTATTTTTGTCTGGATGGACCTGAAAGAGAAATGGCAGAGGAAAAGGTTGCATGAGTAAAAAAGAAACTTTCAGCCTCAGATGCAGTTTATTAGTCATTATTTCAGACATCCAACCATAACATTTTTAACTTTTCACTCAGCCACAGGTAGTTCACACACACACACCTGGACAGCCAGCTGTCTGTAGGCCTTCTTCAGCTCAGCCTCAGAGGCGTGTACCTCCACACCGAGCACTGTAAAGGGGTCAAGCTCGTTCTCCGGTATCTCGGCCAAGGCCAGCAGTCTCTCCAGCTCCTGGCCGGACTGGCCCCTCCCTGCTCTGCCAGGTGACTCATGTGTGGATGGTGGTGCGCGGGCATCTCTCTTGAACCGTCTCTGAACTCTCTCCAACAGGGAAACAACCCGCTTCCAAAACCTTGACTCCAGAAAAGATGTCCAGTAGCGTTTTCCCCGCTCTCCACCAAGTCGGACCACCACACCCTTTGCCCACTGGGACCCGAGAATAGCCAAAGCACAGAAAAGTCTGAAACAAGATAAGGCAGCTGTCTTTACCCACTTCACCGACCTGACAATTTTATCCACCACGTCTACTCCTGTGCATTTAGTCCATTTCAAAATCCGACTAGCATCCGCCTTCATCCCGTGTATATCTGTGATCTTTGAAAGAAGCTGCTGTCCAAAGTTATAAAGTTTCACTCCTACAGCCTCCACACAGACTCCACAATTGTGAGTTAATGTGACAATAATCTCAATCATCATGTGGACGCAGGAGATGCACCAGAAGCTGAGAGACTCTGACAGCATCTCCTTGAAAGCTAAGATGAGCTGGTTGCCTGTCCGCCTGCGGCTCCGGTTCTGCTGATGGTGGTGGTGACGTCTGCGGGTCTGCTTGTGCCGGCCACCGCTGGATATAACATTGCTTTTTTGAAAAGAAGCAAAAGCACTTTGACTGCTCTGCTCTGAAAATGAACCACTGCTCTTCAGTTTGCATCTCCGCCCGCCTCCCAGGCTCCTCCAGCCAGACTCTCCATTCATGTGCTGCTCCTTCTCAATATCTTCCTCTTCTTCGCCGTCATGCTCGAACCCATCCGAAACCTGCTCAGTGTCCTCTTTGGCCGCTGTAGATCCACAATACTCTGCTTCATCAATTCCGAAGTCTTGTGGGGTGGCTGGGTTTGGGGTGTCCTGAGATTTGAAACTGGCGGTTGTGTTCTCCTGCTCGCCGTCATCATCAGTCTCTCTGTCCTCACACTGACTAGATTTGGTCTCTAAGGTGGAATCACCTATAGGGATGTCCTCGTCAGTGTCTGTAACTCCATCCATCTCCTTCTCAGTTGCTTCCCACTCCATGTCCCTTACAGCTGTTTGACTGAAGCGCTGTAAAACTGGAAACTCATGGAAGGTGATATCCTAGATCCATAATCTGTGGCAACGTTTCCCCAGACTCTCATGAAAAATGGAGACTGGGGGCTTCTTGGAGCCAGTCTCAGGTCCAGCATATCAGCAGCCACTTCCAGGGTTTCAGGAGGCTTTTACATACCACACAGCTCACATCATGCATCAGGCTGCTTCCTGAAACAGAATGAGGTAAAAAATCAGCAGGGATTTTGATCACAGTGAACAACATGACAGATTTCAACCCGAATCACTAACCACTAAAGAGCAATTAAATTGAAATTAGGAGTGAGGTTTTTAAATTGGATTGATAGAAAGTTCAAGTATCCATTTTTATAGTTGATTAATAATTTAACTAAATTACCAATCAAATACTCTCTGAGGTCAGCTTCTCCAATGTGATGAATTTCTCACCATTGTAAAGTCATGCTGGCTCAGAAGAGCATATCAGTCAAAACAAGACATTTGAAGACGTTACACTGGGGGTCTGCTGATGTAATCATGCTAATGTAGAAGTGTACTGTATAATAAAGGCAGGATTTCGACGGGGGAAAAGCAACTAAGACTGAACTTCACTGCTGCTACAAAGAAATATTACCATTATTATGAAATCTGTTCTCCGACTGTGTGACGTGGAGGCTTCTCTTCACATACGAAACATGCTGTTCAGTTTAGAAAGAGTTGATCCTGAATAAACTGAGGACGAATGAGCCCTGACATGTAGCGGCACCACCACATCTGTCCAAACCTTGTAGAAGTTGATTTACACGCGTAGACACCGCAGATGGTATTAAATTACGCTGCTTTGAGGTTTGCTAATTCAGTTAGCCGAAGAGAAACACGGCGTAGCTCCAGCAAATAAGCACGAGCAGCAATACCAATCCCCGGACCCTTCAGAGGCGATACAAGGTAAAAGGTTAATTAATCACAACACGGTGTCGCCTGTCTGACAAAACCTCGTGTTAGTTAAACTGAAAACAACCGCAGTAGATGTTTAGCAGGCGGCTACTGTTAGCAGGTAGCTTCACTGTTAGCATGAGAGGAGGCAGGCGGCCAGCTGGACGACACACAGGGGCTAAAATTAGCTTACACCTGGCTGCCTAACCCGACAGTGTCCAGCTCCACAAAATAAGGCATCACATGAGGTTAAACCGACAGCACAGCAGCGACCTGTCAACGCCTGTAGGAAGCTAGCAGCCAACCGAGCAGCTAACTGTTAGCTACGAGTAGCAGAACGAGTCGGACGAGCCAATATTTACGACTGACTCCTCCTGTGGCTCTGACGGGTAACATGAGGCATGTTTATAACACCAGCAGGTAGGAACATTATTATTCATTATGCATTCAAACAAACTGGATGTCACATATACCTCAGATAACTGTGTAACCTTGTTTGTTCACACACAGCCAAGTGTCGCTGATGTTTTCTTTTTTTGTTTTTTTTAACCACTTCTTCTTCTGCTGCTCCTTTTCCTACTTCTTCCTCCTCCTTCTTCCTCCTCCTTCTTCCCCTTCTTCGGCCATTTCTCAAAGTGACGGAACAGTAGAGGAGCTCTACTGCCACCTGTTGCTTTGAAAATTAACATAGATAGATAGATAGATAGATGAATAAACAATTCATAAAACATGTACAGATAAGTTATATTTTACATAGAAATATAATGTATTAAATGTGTTTTTAAACATTAAAATAATGAAATTAGAAAAGATGTTTATTTCATGTTCCAAATTATGTGGAACAATATTATAATAATAGGCAATTCAGGCAATTGTGCAGCACTTCTGGTCTTCTTGTGGCCCGCACAAAATGCACGTGGAACTTAAAGTTGCCTGCTTGTAAAATAGCAAACTTGCCCCAAATATCCAGAAACAAATGTGGGCTTTTTTCTGGCAAACATGCCTTGTTTGTACATATCTTATTTATTTACATATTCCACTTTTCATATGCACATACTCTGCACTTTTTCTGCTTTTTTTTTGCACTTCTGGTTAGATGCTAAACTGCATTTCGTTGTCTAAGTATTTTGTACTCTGTGCAATGACAATAAAGTTGAATCTAATCTAATCTAATCTAATCTAATCTTGTGCTGGGCAAGGTGGCATCTGGATGTGAAGTTAAAGTGGCCCATGTGGTAAATTGAGAATATGGCCCAAATAACACAAACAAATTCAGGCCACCTTTGGTTGACATGCTGCATTGCTATGGATTACTTGTGGCCCCGATCTGGCAAACAGGAGTGGACCGCCCATGTGCCATCATTCCACAGGGTATGTGGGCGGGATGACAGTGCTCGGTGTGGGCCAAATCTGGGTGAGGTGAGGGGTATTCAGCTGCAACATACAACTTCTCCACTAGATGTCACTAAATTCTACACACTTTACCTTTACATTTTTCAAAGAAGAAAAACACATGCTCTAACAAAGTGCTGGAGTTTCACCTGAGCTCTCAGAATAATTTACGACCACCCACTTTCCACATTAATAAGGAAAAAAAGAAACACCGTTGGGTAGAATCCACATCTGTCACATGTGTCCTCCGCTCTCTGAACAGGCCTAAAGCTCAGTGTTGGTGTGCTGACGTCTGTGGGGGTCTGTGATATGGCACAACTCTGGGAACCCCCTCTAAAAAAAAAAAGCTCCTGCATATGACAGACTGATCTTGACGACACAGAGGGTTAATTCTAAGCCCCCACCACCGCCACCCACATTCTCCAATTTGAAAGCCGCCTCTCTACCGGGAGAGGAAGGCTCTTTTTCGGTCAGATGGCGTGCTGCAGTCCGCCCCCGTCATTCTCCAGCCCACACAGACAGCAAAAAGGCAGCCAGCGACCAATACGGTGCGCCGGAGGAGGATTTCTGCCAGTGATTTCAGACGAGCCACGATACGCAAAGGGGGATTTACTACGCCAATCTGCGCCGGGGAAGCTTGCGGCGATAGCCTATAGGTACCAGGGTAAGAGACGAGACTGTTACTGACTGATATGTCTTTAAAGGAGTGTTTACCGCGAACATCTGGCTCCCAGTCCATGTTTTTGTATTATCTGAACTGGAGCGAATCATCCAAGTGTTTCTACTCCATAATCTAAACGTAACGTGGGTTTGTGTGACTGATGAAGTGGCATTAGTTTAAATTTCTTTGTGTGCTCTATGTTTATCTGTTTCCGTCCGACAGTATCGACCTGTGACATCTGTTGGAGAGACACCTTTGCGTAATTACGCCTGTCTCCTCTCTGCGCATCTACCCTGGTAGCCTGGATAAGGTAGGAACTGTTATGATATAAGCATATAATAGTTAAACAATTACAATTATCCAAAAATAATTTAGGCTTACAAGGGCTTAAATAAATTTAAAAAAGGTGTTTACGAAGGTGAAAATAGTTTCTAACCTATGTGAAGGACGCTATTCTGCTCCAAAGCATGCATGTCTATTGTTATGAATGCTCCATCAAGCTTGAAGAAATTTAAAAACAGGTATATGCTATTAGGTGGAGCGAACATGGAAAATAATTCATTCCAAATAACTTGTTCACGTTCACATCTTTCCTCTCTCCTGCCCAAAACTTTCCAGTGCTGTGTGCCATGTCTCTGCCACGCACACTTGGGGAGCTGCAGCTCTATCGGGTGCTGCAGAGGGCCAACCTGCTGGCTTATTATGAAACCTTCATCCAGCAGGGCGGTGACGACGTTCAGCAGCTCTGTGAGGCAGCAGAGGAGGAGTTCCTGGAGATCATGGCCTTAGTTGGCATGGCCACCAAGCCGCTGCATGTGCGTAGGCTGCAGAAGGCCCTCCGAGACTGGGCAGCCAACCCTGCCCTCTTCAACCAGCCTGTCGCTAATGTTCCCCTCGGGGGCATCCCTCTGTTCAAAGTGGACGGAACGGGCTCAAGTGGATCCAGGAAGTCTGTGAGCAACGGCCAGCCCGGGTCACCATGTGAGAGGGAGGATCGGGCATGTCTTACCCCAATGCACAGTGGGAGTCCCAGAAGCCCCTGCTCCCAGGCCTCCCCACAGCCACCAGACACACACTACAGGGAAAAACTGTCACCCATGGACCCGCACTGGCTCAGCCCAGAGCCAGATGGAAACTGTTCAGCATCTGGATTAGAGGAGGAGCCGCCCAGCCCACCTATGCTGTCAACGTGTCCTCCTGGTCCCTCCACATCTCCCAGTCCCTCTGCTTCCGTCGCCCCTACAGCCCTGTCAGCCTGGCCCGGAGGACAGCTGGACGGGGAGACGGCGAGGGCAGTGGTGGAGAGCGTGGATAGGCTCCTAAGGACCATGCCAAGGTCAGATCCCACGGAGGTGAAGACACTGCTTAGGATGAACAAGAAGTTGGCAAAGACTGTGGGGCACGTCTTCAAAATGGGGTCCCAGGACGTGAACAAGGAAGAGGAGATCCGGAAGTACAGTCTCATTTATGGACGCTTCGACTCCAAGAGGAGAGAAGGCAAGCAGCTCACACATCATGAGGTAATGAGCATCAAAAACAAGAGCTGAGAATCAACATCATGTTTCCTATACCTATGGCTTAATAAAGAATACTTCACTATATACACTCAAATGGAGCTTTACACATTTGAAACAAAGATAATCATTTTGTCTGGATGTGATTTCCACAGTGTCCATCCTTCTTTCACTCACTGCTTCTCCTCCAGTTGATCATCAATGAAGCTGCAGCCCAGTTCTGTATGCGCGACAATGCCCTTCTGCTGAGACGAGTGGAGCTCTTTTCATTGGCTCGGCAGGTGGCGAGAAAATGTGCCTACACCTCCACTCTGAAGCATGCAAGGTATGATGCTGCATGAAGAGAGGAGATATCAGTTCGTATTTGACTGAGTGTTGCCTGGTCCTTAATGCTGAGAGAGAATCAGGATTATAGATTTATTGATCGATAATTGTAAAATGTTCAAGGCAAAGTAACATGATGTAGCACTACAGGACAAATGGAGAATTGTTTAAAAGCCTCCATTGTGTTTGTCATATATTGTACATGTACCAGGTTTTCACGAGTCTCACTGAGGTCTTTATTTTCAGAGTGAACCTGGTTCAGATCAGCAGGATAGACTTTGACCTCTGTTGTGTTGGTTCAATGAACACACACACACACACACATACACACACACACACACACACACACAAACACACACACACACACACAGAACAAACCTTTGCGTTTGACAATGTTTACAAATACTTATTCACACACCTTTATGAAAGTAAATACCAGCACAAAAACACTTTTGTATATTTGTCATTATTACAGCAAATCAGTTTTAAGATTTAAAATGTCTCTTTTCCTGAGATTATAATTTGATGGGAACTTAATTCCAGAGATTATGTTATAATTTTTATAGTTAATGAATTGAAAGAACCTTGAACGATTTATAAAATATATAAAATATCCTCATTACAACTTGGCATTCAAATACTTAGCTTATTAATTTGTGAGTGAATCATTATTACACTCTCATTGATCCACTCATTGTGTTTCTCTAGACATTTAGTTCACATGTCAGTTTGTTTCCAAGGTCAAGCATGATCCTTCACATTCAAATGATTTGGTTGTTTTCCTCCTGCAGGACAAATGCAGATGAGAACAGTGTGGTGCTACAGAAGAGAGCAAGACATGAGGTGAGTCTTCAGATCTACCACCAGTCAACGTCACTCAGTGAATCTGGTTAACGGTGAAATTACAGGTGGTGCATAGTTTAAACGTTAATGTCACTTGTCAGAAGTGGTTCAATTAACAGTGATGTGTTTTAGGTAATGGTGCCTGAGGGCGTCTCATCACTTCTCGGAGTGGAGAGCTCAGAGGCCTTGAACCAGAGAGCAGACGATGACAGTTTATCTGCAGAGAGCCTCGACAGTGTATCACATGGTAAAGACCTCAGATATTCAATGTGTTTACTCTAAAACGTCTTCTACTCCAGTAATCCTTCCTGTTTCTATAATAATTCTTGTTGGAAGGCAGAATTCACACCCAGATCTGTATGTCCTGTTAGACATGGGCTCACAGTGCAACCAGTCTCCTTCCCCTCGTCCCCACACCGACACGTCCAACCCCGCCAGCTGGAGTCGCCACCTCATACAACAGACACTAATGGACGAGGGGCTGCGATTGGCTCGGATGGTGTCTCATGATCGGGCTGGCAAGATCAGCCTAGGGTCAGAAGGGACTCGCTCCTCAGGTGACTTTTTAAATAATGACCTAACCATATTGTGTGTTTAATAATGGACATAGAATAAAAGTATTTCTTTTCAATGTTTGATCATCTTTGTGCTTGTTAAAGGAATCATTTGAGATTCTTTAGAAACACTGTACATGCTTTGAGTTAGATGAGGTATGAAGTATCCACTGGAGGGCTTTTAGTTTAGATTAGCACGAGGTCTGGAAGAAGGTGGAAACATAATGTGGACCGTCCAAAAGTCAAAATCCTGCACCTCTAAATCTCACTTATTTCACATCTTGTTAAATTCCTAAAAAAACTAAGTAATAACACTTCAGTATTTTACGGGGGGTAATGTGTTGGACAATTTCTTGGTTGGGAGCAGTTTTACACTATGGTCTGAACAGACAAGAGATTTGTAAATTAGTGATTTTTAAAGACGCTGCAAGAAAGTAAAAACAAAAACATTCCCAAAATAACAAATCATTTCTTTAAGTTGGAAATGGAGGGAGAATTCAAAGAGACGAGAGTTGATGTCGGGATCAAATTGAAAACGACGTAGCGACTCCCCAACCGCCTCCTAACAATGAATATTTTATAGCTCTACAGCTTGAACTCTAATGAGTCACATTGTCTCTGAGGTGACGCCTCCCACCACACACAGCTGAACTTCACCAGACTGTAAATTAGAGAGGATAGAAGTTAGAAGGGGAAACAGAAGGAGGTGGAGAGTGATATAGGAAAAGAGTGAGAACGGGAGGGTAGAGAGCGAGAAAGAAGAGAGGGGGGTGGTGTTACACTGTTATAGCACTCCTTGAATACTCTGTTATACTGTAGCGTTTGTCTGATGCATCACAGCTCCTCACGAGAAATAGAAAAAAAGATCTGGGCAAGTTAGTGGTTCCGGGCTGCGAGAGCCAGTCGAAGACATGAAGCGAGGAGAAGCCAGCAAAGACATGAGGGGGCAGAGGAGGAGGTGATGGTGGTGGGGGGTGGGGGGGGGGATAGGAAGTACTCTGTGGGCGGCAGAATCGGGCCCCCCTCCTTTCTCTCGGCAGCGACTGACGTCAGAGTGTGTTTGGTGCGTGGGCTGGAGGGCGGAATGGATGGGGCGTGGGGGCGAAGGAGTGGGAGGTAATTGGAGGGGCGTTGCATTGACTCACCAAGCGACAGTGTGCAAAAATAAAAACCTGTGGGCAGTGAAATGGCACAGTCTTTTTTTTCATACATCTTCTCCCTCTACCAAAAGAACTGCGGAAATAACAACAAAAAAAAGAAACGACATATGTTTCATCTCTGACGTCGATCTCCCTCTCACTGTGTTTTTTCTCCCTTTTTCCTATACGTCTGTCTCTCTCATCAGTCAGAACTTTCTCTCACTTCCTGTTGACGTCACTGTTTTTGATCTTCCGTTGTTTATCTGCAGATCATCTCTCACACATCACGTTTCATTCATTTTAACCACGGATACAGAACCTTTAATCCAGTACATTAAAACACTTTTTTATTTATAAGTAACTGAATATGTGTAAATACATTTTTGTAATGTTGAAAATGTGTTACTATATGATTATTATTATCATATAACTGCATTCCGTTAAAACACGTGGACACTGTTCTGAATCAGCAAATGAATAAATGAATAGTCAACAAATTAATATTGTTCGACTCATAAACACACTGGATCCTAATGAATGTGCTTCATTAAGAAAATGCAAAAGATTTGTTTGGTACTTCTGCCAAGGAGGTTATGTTCTCACCCCCATCTGTGTGTTTGTTGGTTGGTTGTTTGTGAACAAGATTACACAAAAACAGCAGATAACCATGAAACTTGGTGGGAGGAGGTTGTATAGGCCAGGAAAGAACCCATTCAATTTTGGTCTGGATCAGGATCGGGGCGGATCCAGTCATGTTATTTCACTTCCTTGAACACTGCGAGATCGGGCGTTTTTCAACATGTTGAGCTTGATGAAAAAAAAAATCTGGCATTTTTAGATGACTGGTATCTCTGAGTGTTTGAAACTTGGTGAAGCTTGATTGAATTTAAGGGGACTGTCGGGGCGGTGGTACGTACTCTCTTGTTAACTGGATTCGATGACTTTATCACTACCTGATCACCAACCGATAATCATTAAGTCATCTGCAATACTGGCCACTTAATGTTACAACTTGGTCTGGTCATAAAAATCATGTTGACTCCATGTTGGAGATGTTCTTGTTGAATTCTACTAACTGTTATTCAAAGATTAAAACATTGGTTTTATCTTGATTACTGTGACTCTTACCTTTATCACCCTGCGCCTTCAACAACAGCAACACATTTAAAAATGATTTATAGAAACACATTTATTTATTTATTTTATTTTGATAATGTTAATAGACAATACTTGGAATTTTAGGGTTTCACAGATTTCCCAGTTGTCGGATAATTAGTTCTCAGTGCTTTTTGTCAGTGGTTCTCTATCTAGTACTCGTTCTCTAAGTAGTTCTCCAATAAGCTCATGTCAAACTTCATATCTCTCCACAGACCATGACAGTAAAGTGGAGAAGCGGGGCTCATTAACAGCGTGCAGGAGCAGTAGCCCCTGCATCACCAGAGACAACTCCAATCACCGAGGGAAATGAAAAGTGCTCCGAGGTTATCAGCGAACTCGATGTGCTCAGGCCCAACGCTGAACTCCACTCAGACTGCTGCACAGGCTGTTACCGAGCAGGTTTCCTCCACATGTACTTCACTGACATCACAGGCATCTGAGTGACTATAAAGTCTTTACAGTTCATGTCAGAATTTACCAGCAACTAAACTCATCAACCTGCAGCGACTTCTAAATGCTGTGGATAAGGTTAAAAAAACGTTTACTTTTATTAAGTAAATATGCAGAGGAGTAATTTTTTTGTTTTCTTTTTCAAATTCATGGACTTTATGTCCTGCAGATTTGATCTAATAGTAAAAAAAAAAGGTGATTTTATCAGGAGAAAACAGACATTTTTGTTCAATGGATCAACCTGTTTTGAGCTGTGCTGTAAAATCCACCTGTTTCAGATGAGATGGGCTCGACACAGCAGGGGGCACTGCAACTTTGGAAATGGACTCTCGGAACTTAATCCGGCCTGAGTGAAAATGTAGTAACATGGAGGGAATTTGCAGTCTCAGCACGTAATATAATAACAAGACAAAGACAACAATCTCTGCAGCTCATCCCCCTCAGGAAACAAGCAGATGTGCTGGTTTTTAACAGACGTCAACGTGGCAGTCAGAGAATAGTGTTCCTTCACAATTAAAGATAATCTATGTAGATGAAGTAGGGAAACAGTGGGTGGTTGAGCCATAACATGATCGACGTTTTTCAACACTGCTGTTAGGTTCAGATGCCTTTTTTTTCTTTTTACTGCATCATCTAGTCACCTGTCAGATCAGAAGAGGCACCCTGAGATCTATATATACACACACAGTATATATGAAGCAACAAGCCTCCATTTTCTCCCTCACATCCTTCTTTACTGGATTTTTCCACAAACGGCCCAAAATTGTTTGTACGAAACAACGCAATCAACACTTCTGTTTGAGGCATTTCATTATTTTAAATGATGTGGAAAATGTACTGAGAAAACATTTTCTAAACTCAGCGGCATTTGAAAAGAATAGAGACACTTTATTGATTTCCAGGTGATTGATTTTCACTCTTCTCTTTAAACACTGGAGTGAAGTTTCAGACGCTTGGAGCAGCAGGGCTCAGCATCTTGCTAAGGAACATTTCAGCAGGGAGGATGTTTTCAGACATTCAAGCTGTGAACTACATTGTGAGATTTATAAAATGCTAAATTTAAAAAACACAGTGCCACAGTATTTAAAAAATGAAGTGGGGAAAAGTCTAAATTTTTGATGCAATGTTTTTAGGTGTAGCGGACCTAGCGGAGATATTAACAAGATCAACTTTATGTTGTTTATTTTACAATTCTTTTCACCTCTGAGACTCACAATCACTTTAAAAAGAAAATACCATGCAGAGGTTTACAGAAATAAATCTGATGGTGCTTGACTTTTGATCCAGCAACACCTGTAATTCATTTCAACCGACTGGCTCTTATGAGGAAGAGTTGAAATGGGCTTAAACAAGGCAAATATTGATAATTGATGAAAAAGGATTTTGTACTCTCCACCACAGATATGTCAGTGAGGTACCTTGCTGTGAATCAGTTTCACCTGCCTGCCTGCTGAGCATTAGTGACCTCAGTTTATTATGTTGCAAACAGATAATTTATTTTGTTACATCTCAATAAATGTTATTTTATTGCTTAAAGCGTCTTGCTCTGTTTTCCACAATGAATGGTGGTTTTATATTTTTTCTCCTCTGGTGTTCGGAGAGGCTGCGTCACACAGCCAGCAACACCTCGTCTTGTTTGTTGGCTCTGCAGTGAGCCTCCATGCTGGTATGACTCACCTGTACCAGTGATGTCACACGCACGCGCGCACGCACGCACGCACGCGCGCGCACACACACACACACACACACACACACACACACACACACACACACACACACACACACACACACACACACACACACACACACACACGATTTGGACACATCATGGCCATGAAGACACACAAGCCAAACATCCGAAAACCCTGAAAATATCCGCTTTAGAGTTTTATAACCACATTGATTTTGAGTTTATTTCACTGTAGTTGTAACATAGAATGATAAAGGTTAGTATATGACATGGTTTCATATTAAAGATGATTTATATTAAATATTAAATAAAATATTGCTATAATGAGCCTGGGTTCAAGTTATAGACTTTGGTCCAGACTGTAATTTTACTGAACAATTATTTACTGGAACGCCACCAATATTCATGGTTACCCAGAGGATGTACCCAGTTGATTTGGATGGTCTCCTAACTTTTCTTCGAGTGCCATCATGAGGTTTATCATTAAGTTTTTTATTTAAATATCTTGACAACTCCTAGAACTGTTTAGTGACACACATTCATGATACCCAGGTGCTGATTTGTGAACAAATGGAATTCTTGCAAAGCTCATGACATTCTCATCCTCAGTAAATATTCCACCTGCTAAATGTTTTTGACTTTATACAAGAGCAATTACATTTGAATTGGTTATTTATTGTGATGATGACAGCAACGTGTGGCTGCAGACGATAGGAGGCGCTGTCATCAATCAGCTGTCAGCGTCATTAATTAGGGAGTTAAATGTCTGAGTCTATATTTAGCTCAGGCTCTTTCCTCTGCAACACAGAGCTGAGCAGCAGACAGCTGATTGATTCAAAGCAAATATTTAAAAAGCACTTTACTGGCAAAGAATATATAAATATCTTGAAAGATAGTAGAATATACTCCTAAACACAATGAGCTGTGTCCACTGTGTACACATGTGGGCAATGTTTAATGTCTGCAAAGTCAAAAAATTGTTAAAAGCTGATAAATGTGAGTTTATCATTCATTAGATCATTTAATAGTAGCTGTAAACAAAGACAGGGCAGAAGAATGCATATTAACCATTAAAAACAACTACAATAATATCTCAGATTTAAATACCTAAACATGACAGATTATTTGTTTATATTCTTTAATCCCCTGAAGATGCTTTTATGTATTTTATATTTTTGCTCATGATCAGGGTGTTCATCAAACATCTTGTTCATCTAAAGGTATTTCTTGGTACTTAATGGTGCAAAAATCACAGGTACCATAGTAACACCTGGGGTGATCACAATCAGTCTAGATTAAATATTTATGATTTTAAATGACAGATAAAATATAATAGTGGTTACAAAGTGAAATTATAAGAGTAGGAACTATATGGACATGAATACACGCTATCATAGGCTGTTATTCTGAGAGGCACCTTAACTAAATTACACAGTTTAAACAGTGAGCTGGGTTTGGTTAATGTTTAAGGAAGTCCCTGTAATAACCGTATACTGATATGTCTGTAGAGAGTCCAGAATAACTGAATAAGAGATGTGGTTTTCTACATCTGCATTTGTTTGTTTGTCTGTATTCTAGCAGGATTACATCAGAACTACGGGGCTGATTACCATTAAACTTGGTGGAAGGATTGGTCAGGAAAGGTCTAGATCCTGATCAGGGGGCAGATCGAGGAATGTTTTTTAATTTCTTAAACATTGCAAGATAGGACATTTTGCTACATTTTCCTTGATTTCCCAGACAATAATTCATTGATTTAGAATAAACAAATCAGTCACATCAGTGTTTAGGTGACTGATATTTATGATATTTATGAGTGTGTGTAAAATGATGCAGATCCAAATAAAAATCAAGATCTAGTGAATTTTAATGATGTTGGGCATTAGCAGACTTATGCGCTTTGTTGAGAGACGTTTAAATTGTATACAATACTTCAATGTTGTGAGCACAACAAATGAAATTCTGTTATCATGCATTCGGGTAAAGGCATAAATCTCAGCGAAGGATATCTCAAAGCATTGACTAATAACACCATGGCTATATAGTTGTAGATATAATGTTGTGTAATTTAGGTGAACTAAGTCTTTTAAAATGCAATATGTCCGCACTGAATATAGATGGGAGCACAGGGAGTCTATTTCAACCCTTCATTTTACAACCAGTTCATCCACAGGCAAACTGTTACTTTGTTGTTTCCAGAGATCAGGTTAACTGCGATTTACCTGCTCCACCACATCATGCAAACACTCATCACTCATCTATCAGGACCAGATGCATGGTCCGCACCGTCTAGGTGATGTGGGTGTGAAGGTGTCGTATGAACTCTCCTTTGGTGGTTGTGTCTCCGGGGAAAACCGCCTGGCAGAAGTCGCAGACGTGTGACTGCAGCGCCACGTCTGACATCAGTAACCCACCAGGCTGGCTCAGCAAGTCCATGACACGGGACTGACTGTCTGACGCAGGCATCTGATACAAACACAGAGTACACGACAAGGAGTTAGAGAGGGAGAACATGTTAAAAAATATGAGGGCAAACTTGAGAATGGCTACGCGTGGCATGTTGTTCTGCTGAGGACACCTACCCTCGATGTGTGCACAGTCCTGTCTCTACCACGATGATCTGCCTGCCCAGGATTATTTGAGTCACTGGATAAGGCTCCATGCCACCTGCAGGAGTCCAGGGTTGACAGAGGTGCAACCTTCGGCTCCAACTTTCCATCCTCCTCCCTCCGCAGAGGCAAATCCATGCAGAGCTTGGACATATCTTCAGCGAGAAGATCCGAAAAACTGTACACATTTCTGGAGACCTGATGGTTGCAACACTGTGGTGCTACTGTCATCGGTTGAGGCTTTTCAGGGATGAGCACAGGGATTGCTTGGCTGCACTGGAAGGGGATGGACATCATGTAGCTTAAGTCTCCATTAGGAACAGTGGCGCCTGCAGGAGGACAGTTGTGGATGAGTTTGATGAATAATGACAGACACATGTTTGTGAGCATCAGGTTATATGGACCTTGCTGTTTCTGCAGGGCTGTTGTGAGTTGATTCAACAGAGCAGCTTGTCTCAGACAAAGAGACCTCAGGCGAAGGAACTGCTGGTACAGTTCACTGTAGGCTTCCTCCATGCCACCAGCTCAGGGATCTGCAGATAAACAGCACACAAAGAACGGAGATTACACTGGGCTGCAAGGTGCACCTTCTAACTGTAGCTAAAGTATGATCACATTAGGAACAATTCTAAAGCTGTATTCAGACATGAACATGAAATAATTGGGTCCAGTCATTTTCCGGAGTTTGCCTTTCACATATCACGTTCAAAGGCCACAGTATATGATTCATATTCAGTGACCACCACACACCCTCGATGGAAACAACTGCTTTCATAATTCTGAACTCGTTTATTCTGTTTATGTTTAACTGTCATTTACCACCCAGCTGCACAAACACTATCACCATCATACATTTACAGCAGATCAGATGAATCATCTGCTTTTTTGTTCTTAGATCCTTTGTTTTTTAGTTCCGTGTATCATGTAGTTGTGCTGACTGTGTTATTTTTTTCAGTTTATAGTCTGTACTTGCAGACAAGGTTGCATTTTCTGACAATATGTGAATATAACAGATGTAACCTAAACATATTAAACAAAGGCAATAAAATAGTACATTTCACATATCAGCACATATGTACTTACCCCTCGTCTGCACACTCTGCTGCTGGAGTTCAGGACTCCTATCATTCCTTACAGATGCAAGATGTCTGTCGATCCTCCTGCACCGGGCTTCCTGTTGTTGTCAAGGAATCAGACATAGCATTTAAATCCAGACTTTATTCCACAGCCTACGACAAATGTGTGACAGTGAAATCCGTTCTGCAGATGACTCTTTAGCAACCACACGAATGATTAAGTTTCTTCTTCGCTGTTGAGCTCATGGAAATTATGCTTTACTAATGTAACATGCATTGCGACAGGGAACTGTTAAACATGAGGAAGTAGCTCTTGAAAAAACAAGAAGTGAAACCCCTTTAGTTATAAACAGACGTCACAGTTTCTCAGTTAGACTCTTACGTGACCTCTGCTGTGTATTGTCTAGCATCAACTCTAAATACGATAGAGCCAGGTTTCCTTTCTTATATAAAAGGGCACATTGTTTGTCTCAGTTTAAAAAAGTTGTTTTATTTTCTCCACTTGCAAAGGATGTGACGCAATTTTTAACTGAGACACATCTTTGTCATGGAGAGAAATGAGGAATATTAAGGTTTCCTGAAGGGATTATGTAGCTGAGGCCAATGAAATGTTATAATAGTAATTATTATTTTAGTATGACCATTGCTGACATTCATCAAGGTGCACTCACACTCTTTTTGTTAAATGGTTTAATGGTAACTTTTGTCAAAAGTTATCATCATTTATTAGCTGATCAAAATAAGTGCAGTTGTTTACTTATTATTTACAGCTGCACCATGTTTTTTATTTAATTAAAATTACATAAAGAAAAAATTAATTAAATTTTTGCACAAAACATATTAATTCAAGTACTTTCAATGACCTGTATCTATTAATGTCTGTTTTCTAAATTATTTTAAAAAACTAAATTCTTTCCTCAAACATTAAAGGATTTCAAGGACCCCTGGGAGACGTGTTTAGTACTTTGGTATTTATTTGTAAAGCTGCATTAAGCTCAATACTTGAATGTAGTTAGTTACTCTACAACACTGCTTATAAGTATGACATGTATCCCAGTGATTGATTAGCCCTCACAGATAAATGTCTTCATGTCTCATCTCTGACATAAGGATGCATAAAATGCAGACATGAAGTTAACTGAGTTGTCTCTGTCCAAACAATATGTTTATATTGTTTGCATTTACTGAGATCTTTCTGGCAAACCTATTCTCTTTTAACTTTTACATTTTATATGTGTTCTTTCTCCTAGTTCTGATCGTCTATTATAATTTCTTTTTAAAATCTTTTTACTCATTTATGTATTTCTGGCTTTGTCTGTGTTCTATCGCTGTGTGATCCTCAACTTGCTTTTAATTATTTCCTATTGTTTTTCATCCTTAACTTCCTTGTTACTGTGTTTTGAAAGGTGCTAAACAAATACAGTTTATTATTTTTTTATTTTTAATTAAATTTTTCGTCTTGAATCCACCCATCCAATCAAAACAACAGCCTCCTCTCCTGTGAAGTGCTCTGTATGGAAATATCTCCTTATGGCCTCTGTTCTTTTCTTCTTACCTTCTCTTTTCCCCACATTGAATGCCGTGTTATATTCTTTAGATTGCTTGTTATTATATCTTGACAATTAGCAGTAAATCACCCTCAAGCGTCTCAATGTATCCTTCATCAAGCCGTGAATCACAACTGCTTTCATTTTGTTCAGTTTCAATTTCACTTTAAAGTGAGAGTAGTTCTTTGTTGTTTCTTCCTTGACAGTTGTGACACATAGATCATATGATGAGACGTATTTTGTATGAATCATACATAAAGATAAAGTTTACTTACATTAACGCTACTAGATGGTTCCCAGCAGAGAGTGACACACAGACACTGACAGAGGTGGTGATTATGTTACCCCTCCTCTTCCTCGTCCTCTTCCTTCTCCTCCTCACTGGACCGGAGGAGGTCCATTTCTTTCTGATTATGTCATCAGGGTTTACCTTTGTCAAAACATGCCCAGGTAAGCCCCGCCAAAAAGAACACTTCCCGTTTAACAACCTTCAAAATAAAAGTCACGACCTCTCGGTGTGGTTTCAGTTGTTCAGGAGACCTTTAACTGGGAAAGTGAAAATATGGGAAAGCACCAAGGAACAGCTGGATGAATCACCAAAAGGAACCATATGAATATAGTATCACTTCAGCTTTTTGTATTAAAGGCCAGTATTGTGAGATTAGATCAAAACAACCTTACACCCTCTAGATAAGTTTGACCAGACACTAAAAAGAAAGTCAGCTTGATAACGGATTGTGTACATTTTAAATTAATTGGGAAGTTACATTTTCTGTACATTTTATTTCCTCCAAAATGTCTAAATATATTAATATTAATATAATATAATATAAAAATATTATTATTATTATTATTATTATTATTATTATTATTATTATTATTATAGTGTAGTATAGTATAGTAGACATAGTATTTATTTATTTTTGTCTCATACGTTTGCAATCTAAAAGTCATAAATAAGTTTCAGTTGAATTTTTGTGACTGGTTTTCTTAAAAATATGTACTAGTACACCAGCTCACTGGGGGAGCTGTCTCTTTAGCTGCAAAGTGCTCTGTGTTGAAAGCGGTTGCCTTTTTCAATCAAAAACAAGTTTGCTAAGAGCAAATAGAGTAATCCAAAACAATGAGCTGAGAGACACCTGAACGCTCTGTAGAGAAAAACTGATTTAACTGTTGGTTAACAGTCATTTGACCAATTGTCCCGCTCAGTGAGGCTGTACACAGCAGTGGGCTGAATGCTGGCAGTTTGAGTTCTAGCATAATGATGAAGGTATAAATAGTGTAATAGTTCATTGAAGATGTTAGCATGCTATTTGCATATCAGCGCTGAAGTTTACCTGAAGCGAAGAGGCAACCATCACATTGCCGTTACTTGGTGATGGATGGGGTCTTTCTGTGTGGAGTTTGCATGTTCTCCCTGTGTTAAGGTTTTCCTCAGGTGCTCCAGCTTCCTCCACCCAAAGACATGCAGACTGGGGTTGGGTTATCCAAAGACAACAAATTGACTGTAGTTGTGAAAGTGAGCGTTAATGGTTGCTTGTCTCTGTATTTTTGCCCTGTGATAATCCGCCTCTTCCTTTAGAAGAAATAATTCAATCACAAATATGCACCACATGGCAGCGCTAGAAGAAAACTCTGTTGGTCATCAAGTCTGTGTTTTTCGTAATCTGAGATCCATGAATTTCTATTCATATTTTCATATAAGGGTAGCTGTGCAAACCTTTGTGTGTGTGTGTGTGTGTGTGTGTGTGTGTGTGTGTGTGTGTGTGTGTGTGTGTGTGTGTGTGTGTGTGTGTGTGTGTGTGTGTGTGTGTGTGTGTGTGTGTGTGTGTGTGTGTGTTTGTCCTACTGGGCCTTCAGGGTTGGCATTCTGCATGGAAAAAATAGACTAACATCAAGGCAGCGGAGTCCTGTGGGTGGCAGAGTATCTTCCATGCCATCCATCCACTTAGGAGGAGCAGCAGTTTTTGCCCTCAGGGTCAACCCCTGACAGCTGACTTCACAGCCAGCACCTCGTGATCGCAGAGGGGTGCCAGCTCCTTCTGCTTCAGACTGCTTATGTAACTCTAAGTATGGAAGTTGTCATCTCTCTCATACTGGGAGTGTCTTTGTCAGGTCGACTCTTATCCTAGAGGATACAGTTAAATTGCTGTCCTCTCTGTTGTCAGTTGTTACTATGTACGACTCAATACTTTATTGAAATGATTTTGTTGTGTTGTAAAACACGTTATCTGCTTGCTGACCTTGGAAGTCGGAACTAAACTGATTTTACTGTGGTTAGGTTTTTACCCCTTTCTGTTTGTTTGCAAGATTACACAAAAACTACTGTAAGAAACTTGGTGGAAGGATGTGATATGGGTCAGGGAAGAATCCATTCAATTTTGGCGTGGATCAAGGGCCAGATCCAGGATTTTTTTCCACTGGCTTCAATATTGACAAATCATCCAAAGTCCCAAAGGCCTCGATTAAAAAAAAAAATGTTTTGGTCATACAAAACGCAGACTAGCCGTGGCAGCATTAAGTTACCACAATGCCTGAGGCCCAGGCCACCCTCTACTTATGGTTCATAGGGAACTAGGAGGTAACATTTAACCCTTTCACAAAGGGAACACAAAAGTAATCCTCAAAAATATTTGCACCGTGATCCTTATATTTCAACATTTTCCCCAGGAATAATTTATGGATCTTGATTTTAAATATCAGACACATTTGGGAACTGATATTTGTGAGTGTGTGAGAAGGACTGGTTGGCCTTGGCGGTGGTATACGCTGAAAGTCACCTATAAAATCACAACATGTCCTTTTACATTACTATTGTGCACAGATTTAAAAAAACAAAATATATTATGTTAAATACTCAAATACAGTATATTATATTATATTATATTATAAGTGTATTGATTGATATATCTTCATATATCTCTTTCTGTTTCATTACGTTTTGTCTGGAAAGCTTTAGAAACTTCCATTCATGGCAAGAAAAAAATAAAAACAAATGGTAAAACGATATGACCAGACTGGGGCAAAGAAAATGTATCAACAGCTGTTATCTGGCACACGATACTGAGCATGGAGAAGAGATTGTACAAATCACTGAACAAAAGTAAAGGAGCTGCAGACTCTGTCCTTACACTGTGTGACGGTCTTTATGTTAGTCTCTATTTATAACAGCTCCTCATGTATCCAAGGACATGTGTGATGCTTTATCACGTCCCAAGCTCTTAATGCGACGTGTTCAAAACTGCTCACAAAGGGCTACTCGTCATAATGGTTGTAATTCTGGTGTAAAAAATTAAACACAGCTATTGGTTAAAGAGTCTTCGTGTACATTGTTGCTGTTATTTATATGTGTGTTGTATCTTATACCACCATTCTGTGCCAGTGGGTTTGCTAGTTTGCACTATGTGCTTGCTCTGACCTTGAACCCCTCCCTCCACCCTGAGACACACACACACACACACACACACACACACACACACACACACACACACACACACACACACACATACACACACACACATACACACACACCACGCCCTGTCCACTAGCCCCCATATCGCGGTCTCTTTGCACTTGATCACCCAGTTGGGGCTCTCTGAACTCCTGTGTGTCTATGTGTGTGCACTTCGCTGTGAATAACTTCCAGGCATGCAGCCAGGAACTGTCATCTGCTGGTGCAACACTATCCATCCTGTCAATCTTGTTTTATAATTGTAACATTCTCATATTCTCTGGCTGAGCAGAGAGAAGTTTCCAACACAGTGAGATACACACACACACACACACACACACACACACACACACTCAGGATATAGGTTTTTATTGCTAACTATACATTTCAGGCAGCGTCTTCACATCTTATTACAGTAATCAATTTTCTAAAGCAGCAATGTGACAAGTTTATGGTTTATAATATAAAACAGTGAGTAATCTCTTTGTGTTTCTTCTTTCTCTACCTGTGTTGTGTTTTTTCGCTCTATATTTCATCCTAGATTTGCAGAGGTGATGTTCAGCTTTGCAATAAACAGGTGCAACATGAATTCTTTGATGGTGTAATCTCAGGTCTTTCTTTTAACCTCTCCGTTCAAATAAAATAAGAGCAAATTATCATTTTAAGATTTGAAATATGATGTTAGTCGTTGAAGTGCTAAATTCAAGTTAATACCAAGGGAGACAACAGTGACGGCCATTAAATGTCCCAGAGCAAATTGCTTTCCACCATCCCTTCCTCTCGCACTCTTCAGAATGATAAGTCAGCGGGCTCACCATTCACTTTTGAATTTAATCCTGTGGGGACTAAGAGCTCAAGACGGTGATGTGGGGCGCACAGCTATCACAGAGATGGCTTGAGCAATGACGTCTGCCAACTCATTTATCACCAGACTCCCTCTTAGTGAGCAAGAGCAGATCCAATTACAGAGGTTTCTATGGGCTCAACAATAGCCTGCTATAAATACACTCAGAGGGTTTTCCACACTCGACAACACACCCACACACGTATCGGCACTGTTGTACAAATATACCGTACGTGAACAAATTACTGTTTTTGGATGAACATGAGACTTTGTTCATTATTTCCGCCTTTAAATACCACAATGACTGCTCTTAGACACATGCATTGTTTTGTCTTCATCATTCTGCACTGTGCTGAGCTGCTAATTTGATGCATATCAGCAGAACAATATGAGCACCGGTGTGGGTGTGTGTGCATCATCAACGTATAGAGGGGATTGGAGAGCGAAGAAGCACAGGGGCCCACACGGAGCATTAAACAGCTTCATAAAGTTATTTACAGCTCAGTCCATCAATAAACGACAGGTGCAACATCCTCACAAACAAACCTATTAGCTTTCCTCCTGCTGGAACAATATCCTCTTCACAAATCAGCTGCTCTCTCTGTCTCTCTGTCTCTTTGTCTCTCTGTCTCGCTGTCTCTCTGTCTCTCTCTGTCTCTCTGTCTCTCTGTCTCATACCGCACACACACACACACACACACACACACACACACACACACACACACACACACACGCACACACACACACACACACACAAGATTTATTTGATGAATTGAAATGATTCTATAGACAATTGTGAAGAGGAAACATTTTTTATAATAATAAAACACAGTGGTATTGCAGCACAAATAAATATCATTTTAAAATGAAACACTATTATGTTTTGTGTTTTACCATACTACTAGACATGATGAGCAATTCACATTTTGTTCAAGTGAACATTCTTATTTACATGCAATAAAAAATGCAATCAATGATCCACTTAAATGAATATGGACGCACTGCAGTGATCAGAATTTTGGCTAAAAAATATTTATTTATGTCTATGTCACCCATTTTTACCAAATTGTTTTAATTTTGAAAAGTTCACGACCATGGTATATCAGTGGTTTGGTGAGGATGAGTCCATTTCAGATAACGTCCCCTGTTAGTGTTGAATATGATATTTTGCTGGATTATTTTTAGCCCTGTGAGCAGCTCTTCAGATGGTTGTGTCAGACGATCACATGTCCCCCACTTCAGTCCAGACTGACATACAACTATCAGATGAGTAACCATGAAATAGTGTACATATATTTATCGTCCTCAGAGTATAAAGCCCAATGATTCTAGTGATAAACTGACTTTTCCTCCAGCTGAACGGCTCCTATTTCTGGATATGAATGAAATTGTCTGGTGAAATATTTCGAATCAATTTGTGCAATAATATTTCAATTCTGATGTATAATCAACAATATATATTCTGAGATTTAAATAAAATTTGGGGCCATTTTGTCAGGAACAAAGTGTGAATATTTAATTTCGCCGTTTAGCTCCAATTCTTTGAGAACTACCTCTTGACTCCAGGTGAATTGCAACCAAATTCAGTACAGAACTTTTAAACTAGCAAGGCTGTCGACTCTTAGTATTGTTACTGATGCATTCGAATTCAGCATTTTAATGTTGGAGTTGGTCCTTTCATTAACTTGATGTACTGTTGAATTATGAAAATACAGGTACATCATACTTTCAAAGCACATTATTGGTTTATTCTGCTGAGTAACTAGCCAGTCAATGTGTCATGTATAACATAAGATATTCAAGTAAGGTAAAGAATCTTTAATCATAATATAATACTTAAATTTAGATTATTGAGTCAAAGGAACATTTCTCGATGATACAGCAAACATTTCACATATTCGTAAAACATGTAGCTCAGCATGTTTGTGCAACAAATCACCTTGACAAGTGGGCCACATATTACTGGTCAGAACATGGTGTCCCCATCAGCAGGGTGTAAGACTACACTTTGTTCCTGAATGCTGAGTCTTGCATGTTGGGCTACTGTTTAAAAGTTAAGGGGCCAATGGCTGCTCCAGATGGTAACTTTCCACTTTTGGAAAAAGATGGTGACAAGGAACACAGCAAGTTCAAACATGAGATATATAGGGGCGACAAATCAAAGAAAAAACAAAATGTCATCTGTTTTTAGCCTCACAGGCCTCTAGAACCACACTACTGCCCCTTACCAGCCCTATTGCCACAATGACAATATTTGACAACCCAGCAAACAAACTTCAGTGACAATGCATTTTCTACGTGGGTTTTTTAAATATACAATCTCTACAATTTCTGGTAAATACTCTTCTCAATAGTTATGATTTTGAAAAGATTGATTTTGAAATGATCCTTAAACTATCTTTAAGTTATATCCTAGGACTAAAAAACAAGGTCAACTGGACTTGGTTAAGTTCAACTCAACCAGGAAAAAAAGTTAATGTGAAGTCCAGTTCTGTGATGGGACGTGGACTCATCGAAATAGAAATCAGGCATGTATAGTCACCACTGTGACGTCCACACTCTTACTTTCCACCACCCCACCTAAAGGACAAATGACAGAAGGTTGGAACTGGACATAAACACCTTGAGGTGCAGAGTTGTGTAATGTGAACGTATTTCCAAGGAACACTGATGTCGGTTCAAAATCTCCCATAGGTGTTCTGTGTAGGCATCGACACAGATGTTCCCTTTAATTTTCCAGCTATCTGTATAATTACTGGGTTTGTATTTTAAGTTTGGGAAACATGTACATGTCAGATCAATCAATCTATTCACTGATGTGTGACCATAAAAAATGAACCGAAAGAAAATGGATTAACACTGTAGATTACTTTGTTTCCAGATTTAAAACAAGTTTTATTAACAACAAAAGGAACTCTCTGAACTGCCGTATCCTCCTTATGAAACTCTACTTGCCTGCCGTTCCCATTACAGCGGACTTTTGGCAGCATGCTTGCCATTTTCTACCATAATGAACACCTCAATGCAAGCTAGCTTTCATATTGCCTCCTCCTCTTTTCTCCCCTTGTCCCTTTTTTCCACTCTGTCTGCCAACCCCAAAATCCAGATGACCGCCATGTGGTGTACAGTGGGATCAGGTGTCGAGCGGCTGAATGCAGCCGGTGCTGCAGTCTGTGGCTGAGAGCGCGACGGTGTTGGCTTCCTCTGGTCGGGGATGTTGCCAACGTTAGCGCCATGTGTGGCAGGACAACACAGACCTGGTGAAGAGGAGATGAAGGAACACTTTTGGTCACTTTTCATCACATTGATATGTAACAGGCTGCAGCACAGTCATATAGACTTTCTTTTCTTCAAGTATCAGCTGAGAGGAAAATGTAAATAAAGATTTCCTCCCACTATCCAGGAATGAAGCTAAAATACCCCGGACATGAAAATAAAACACATGAACATACATCACTGGGATAACAACCACTTAAAATGACAGAAATTGTATTTGATCAAAATGTATTTGACGTGTGTTTTGACTTTTTAGTTCAGACCATATCTCCCACGCATTAACATGGAGGAGGGGGGTTTTATGACCAGATGGCGATCAACACTCTTTGGCCTCACTTTTGGGGAGCTTCCATGTCTTCCATGGTGGCACTGCAGCAAAAGGTCAAAGGTCAGTCACTAAAGTTACGGAGATTCCCCTGGACACAATGACACATTTGCATTGATCTCACATAAACTGTCCCACTGTTGTCAACATATAAATCAAATCCGCAGCTGAAAACGGTTCCAACAATTGCAAAATGTACTCCTGTTTGATTAACTTTTGTTTAAGACTACCCAGCTGTTTCATGACATGTGTTTAGATTTAAAACATCAGTAGAACAGAGTGGGTCTGTGGCTCGAGAGCCACAGAGGATGAGGAAGTCAAAAAGTATGACTGGATAAATCAACGGACTGTTGGTTTGCGTCTCTACGTAGAATTAGTTGACAATAGTAAAAAAATGTACAATATTATAGGTTAAAATCTTTCAAAATGTTTATATTTTGTCACTTATAATTTCTTTTTACTTAAAAAAAGTAAAAATGGCAAAGCAAGAACTAAAACAGAAACAAAATATGTGTATAATAGAAATGAAACTCAAGAATATGGAGGAAATGACTATTATATCTTTAACAAATGAAACCATACAAAACTAAAGATAAAGACAATGTGACTTGTGACTTAAAGGAAATTCCTCTATTTCCAAACATTAAAATGAAGTCAATGGTTTGTTTTTAAAAAGATTTATTATCAAATATTCTCTGTCTCTGAATTCTTTTGCACCATTTTACAAAAGCCCTGGTAGTATATATATATATATATATATATATATATATTTCGTAAAGGTCCACACACATGTTCCAAACAAACCTCACACAGTAGGGGAAAGATGTATCCTTCTTACTGTCTGAACAATGTGAATGAAGTGCCCGTAGCTGCTCGTCTCTGTGATCACTTAAGATACTGCATTTCTTTAATTCATTTTGATGGAAAATGTAAAAAATAAATCCAACATATAAAAAACCAGTACGATTCAGAAGAATGTGGAAGACAGCAGAGGTGAGGAAACATATGAAAGATGAAGTGTCTGTATGTAACAGCTGTAAGGATCAGTTCAGGTCAAACATAAGATGTCTGTGGATGCTTCAATCATTGTGGGATTTTTCCTTGTGTACTCTAGCTCTGTCATTTAATCTCAACATGGATGGCTCCAGTTAAAACTTCTAATTCTTGAAGATCCATAACCACCATTCATCACTTCATGCTCATCCAGTTTATCAGTGTGTAGTGAGTATTCAAGTATTGTAAACTCTGTCAATCTGTACTTTGATACTCAAATATTAATCTGACACAGACCTGAAATCATACTCATCATAGAGGAGATCAGATGGTGACATATTTTATTCATGTCTGTAACTTGTGCAGCTGCCTGTATGTAATGCTTGGAATGAAAATGCACTTAGTGTCGCTCAATGCGGTTTCGTGGACTGAGGGTTTTTAAAAGGCACTTTGCGTTTTCAATGAACAAGTCCATTTTTGTTCTTGTTACTACAGGGACGTGCTGCTTAACAGGACCTCTGCCAGCACCAGCCTTTACAAGGTGTTGCAAGATGGCAGCACAAGAGTTATGGTGGAACACTATGTTTAGCTAAAGGCAATAAGGTTTGTCACTGATAGTATCAAAATAAGAGTAAACTTTGGTCCGAGACCTTCCACAGGAGCACGATTACGACTGAAACTGTGATAATAAAGTAGGAGTCCACAGTTCTTTTGATTCTGTGATCTACTACCTCATATTCTTAATGGGGTCAGAAAGTTATTTCAAAAACATGCTTTTTAAGAAATTAGTGTGTTTCTGAGTATGTAACACTGCATTGCATCCACCCAAATACCCATGTCTTTTTTTCAGCTGCATAGCAACATTCACACAGAAAGCACAGCAATAAAGTCATTTTATAAATGCACACAAAAATATATATAAACTGTGTCCTGAACGGTTTATACTATTTCAGTTGTGTCTATGACAAAACTGAAATAAATGTCTATGTCCTCACACAGGTACCATTTCCAGTTTTAAACCTTGATGTTAGAAAAATAATGGTCTCTTGAACAGTGCCACACAGGTCAGTGTGAGAATAGAAGGTTCACCAGTAGAGTTCAGTGATAAAACCTCACGTCAGATGCCTTCCTCCTCCTGTGTGTCTGCCTTTTTTACAAATTAAACATTTGTGTTCATGAGTGTTTCAGAATGGCAGAGTATCCAGAAAGATCTTCTCCACAATAGGTGGAGGCGGGACCAAGTCCTCCAGTTTCAGGTAAAAGATGCGCTGCAGGCCTTGTGTGCACAGAGTCCTCAGTTCGGGGAGTTTGCCCAAAAGACGAGAGAGATAGTTGGGTTGGGTCCTGGTTGGTTCTGATCCGTTTCCGCTCACGTGTTCCCTTAAACAAGTGATGAGATGATTCTGGAAGTCCTCCACCCGTTTTGGCTCCTTGAGGCCATGGCGATCTGGGTGCGAAAGATGCTCATATAAGAAACACAGCCCTGGTTTTAAATATTCATATGCAGTGAAACTGACAACAAAGGCTCTCTCACCAGTGATGATAACAAGCGCTGCAAGGCAGGAAAACAATGAGATGTCTAAGTTCATGCGGTGAAGGCTCTGGGAGAAATCCATGATGGAGTCGATCCAGTCACCAAAACTGCGAACACACTGCAGTCGGTGTAGGACGACGCCGTTGCAGAAGATTAACTTGCTCTTCTCTGGATTAGACCTGTGCAGATTTTCAGCCATTAGTACGATCAAAGCATTGACAGTGAAAAAACTGTTGACATCATTTTTTTCTGAACCATAAGAAACCAACCTGTAAGCGAGTCGGAGGATGAAGAGCTCAACGAAGGCAGATTCGAGGAGCAGCTCCTGGTCCTCAGTGCAGAAGTCAGTGAATCCTGGGATGGTTTCAGCCCATTTTCTGATCACGTCCAAGGAGCCTGTGAGCAGGTCATAAAACTGCTGAATGTCACCAGCGTCCTCCTTTTCTTTCAGGTCGTCCACTGTCTCCTGGTACTGCAGAGGGGCAGAAAGGAAGGGTCTGTGTTACTGAAGTGATTTTCAGTGAACTGTTTGCTGTGTTTATTTTGATCCTGCATAATGTAACCAGTCTAAGCTCTGGACAGGCTGTTGAGATTTACCTTGGAGTAGTCGAGCTTTCCAGTGGTTGGGTTTGAGTCTAAATGTGCTCTGACGAGACAGGAAATGATGTTGACACTGGGGGTCGTGGACGAAGCCTCGGCCACAGTCTTGGGTTTAGAGGGCAGACGACCCCGGCGACCTTTAAGGCTGTCTGTGCGAACAACTATAAGAGACATACAAGAGGAGAGGAACACTATCAGTTCACGTTTGTGACTCTCACATGGCCACCACATGAAAAAAAAACTGTTGTATCAGTTTCCCTTTTTCTGCAGTTGGCAGTCTCAGGCTCCGGTTCCACATGTCATGTGTCATTTCTAGCATTGGTTTCACGAGCTAAATCATCACCAGTCACTGAAAGCTTTAAGAGAGTTTGACAAGTATTACCTTCTTTGACCATTCCCACCACGAGACATTTCTGGAAACGGCAGAACTGGCAGCGGTTTCTCCTCCTCTTATCCACCAGACAGTCTTTATTAGCAAGGCACACGTACTTTGCATTCTTCTGTACAGTTCGCTGTTGAACATGGAAGAAAATTACATTATCATATCAGTTCATATTTCTGCACATATATTATATGATAAATTATTGGAACACACCAATAAGTATCACTACTATCTTATGTCAAGTAAACCATTTTTTTTATTCAGTCAATGTCCTTGAAAATGACATTGGGGTAAAATGTATCTAAGGCAATACAAGCTGGTGCATTACTGGTAAATGGTTAATATGAATCTGCTATTTGACTGAATGCCTCAGTAGTTTAGTCCGACTATAAATATCTACAATGTGAAAACCTAATAATATATCAGTGCATATTCATCTTTTTCATATAGACATAACATAAGCAAAATTCTAAAATAAAAATACCATAAATTAGCTTTTTATGGAATTGAGACTAAGATATGTAATATATAAGGGTGTCACTGTTTCAAAACAATACTTGTATACCATTAAGTCTGTGTTAAGTTAATATCAGCCAGTGTTAGGCCGTTTATTCTCCTCAATGGTGGCTGGTCTATTGTATTACATACCCAGTTGTACCATAGGATTAACCTGCAAATTGCAGTTCATCTGTTTACCTTGAAGAAACCTTTGCAGCCCTCACAGGTACGGACTCCATAGTGCTGACAGGAAGCATTGTCACCACAAACTGCACATTGGCCCTCACTGGATCCTGGGTTGTGGGTTTTAGGGGACACCAAGGCCCCCTCCACTATCCTGGGGCTCTCATGAGGTCTGTGCTCCAGGGACATGGGGCCACAATGAAGTGGAGAGACGTGCTGCTGGTGAGTCAAGAAGAAGGGGTCGTCCTGGCCTGACTGAGCATCCTGATGCTGCCCCAGAGGAGAGTGCTGCTCCGGTGCAGGGCTGAAGGTGAAGAAGGAGAGCTGCTGATTCATGGGGACCTTATCAGCTACAGAGGAGGGGGGTGCCGAGGGGTAGGAGTTGAAAAAAGGGGAATCCCAGGCAGGTGCAGACTGGTTCTGAAAGCCTGGTGTCGGGGGAGAGGCAGCCGCATAAACTGGGCTGCCATAGTAGTCTGAGCCACAAGACGACAGCGTTTCGTCTAGGCAGCTGAACGCAAAGGAGCCTGGGTAACAGCCGTACACCTGGAGATCATCCAGCTTAAAGGCCTGGTTCTGCACCTGAGGGCTGGAGCTTTCAGTTACCATGACGTGATTGAATGACACGGTGGAGGCAGGAGGAGAGGTGGTAATCTTGCAGGAATAAGCATCAAACTCCCCCACATAGCCATTTCCCACCAAGGTGTTGATGCTGGGCAAGGAAGATGTAGACAGCTGGTCCTTTTGGCCACTGATGTCCATCACCAGTTTGGCACTGAGGTCAGGATTCAAGAACTCTGGGCTGAAATAGGTGTCATGGGGCAGGGATGCATACTGGGTTTGTACACAGGGCATCGCTAGGAGAGAGAACACAGCGACAATTACTATGGATGAAAATAAACCCTGATGTCTGTCTTTGTAAGATAAATATGGTTTCCATTTATATATACTAAATATGTGTTATACGATCTCAGCAAATGTCTAATTTAAAAAAAATATTTGATGTATTTAAATGCATTGTAAACAAAAACGTAACAACAAATTAGCAACTGAAAATAAGCACTGTTGATATTGGCACTGATAAGGAGCTAAGACACTGGTTTAATCCTTCAGGTTTTAATTTTTAATCCTCCATCTATACCCACCCAAACAGTAGCCTACATTAGCGCCTTGAGCATGCACAGTCTCATTTCCCCAACATGCCATCTCTCTGGCTTCAGGGCCAATGAGTCCTCTACTGAAAATGCAGAGGGTGGTCCAGCTGAGGAATCCGATATTCCCAGATATAGTGTTACTGGCTGTTAATGCTCTGCAACCTCCTTCAGTTGGGGGGCAGCCCTCTCTCACAGGTACTATACCAGGGAGTGTTACGGATTGTGTTTCAGGGTGGGCTGTATGCCAGCCGAGATGGGGAAGGTGGCAAAGCCTCTGTGTGTGTGTGTGTGTGTGTGTGTGTGTGTGTGTGTGTGTGTGTGTGTGTGTGTGTGTGTGTGTGTGTGTGTGTGTGTGTGTGTGTGTGTGCGCGTGTGTGCGTGTGCGTGTGCGTGTGCATGGTTGGGTGAATGGACGTGTATCCACAAGTGGTAACTTCCTCACTATATGGGTTTTTTTTAGTACAAAATGTGCTCCGCGTCTCACAAGAACACTCGACTGATCCAAGAAACCAAACTGTTGAGTTATTTTTTTCTAAACTTACAATTAAGTTTGACTTACGAGGAGGTCACTCTACTCGAATGTCCAACATGTGTTTTATTTTCTAAATATACACCCTATTCCCTACGTCCTCTCAAATGGCAACAGTAACACGCCCCCTGCATAAAACACATAACGAGCAAAATCTTTGATATGTAAACACAAAGAGAGCTGTGAACTATTTACTTGAGAATGTCCAGTGGACAGCTGCTGCTTTAGCTTACACTACACTTAGTCATTATCAGCTGTATAAAGTACTCATGGTACAGTATCATCAGCAGTATTATTACTAGGAGGGGTCATTTAATCAGTTACACAAAATATCCTTTTTTGTAACTGATTAACATTCACTAATTAACTAACCTCACTAATAACAAAACATACATACTCTTAAGTACTATTTATCATAGAGCAAGAATGTGTGTTTCCATCATCATTACATGACAGTTTCATTAGGTGCACATAGATACAACTAGTATTCAGTCAGTGGTGTTTATGGTCAGTTTGAAGTAGTTTTTTGCGATTGTATGGTGAGTTATAGTTTGTAATATTTTGAATGACACTCAGTTATATCAACGGTGATAATAAGGAAATAATAAGTTTCAACAAAGAATGAATAGAGGGTTTATTACAAGGCTGCTGTGGTTAGTTTTAGTTGGTTGTACCAGGTGAAGTGTACATACCTGTATGTTTAAATATGATTTACAGCAGACTGTAGTAGCAGCAGTTTAAGACATAAAGTCGAGCGTCTACAGGCAAAGTGACATCAGCACTGACGTCGCCCCCCGATGTAAACAAACAAACATCAGACTGTCACTCACCTGATTCGTGTAAATATCCGGATGGTGAAGCGTTCTCATTTATTCCAGCCTTCAGTGAGACAGATCCACACTCATCCACACACACTGACACACACACAAACTCTGGGTCACACCGACAAACTCCGAGCGCTTCACACACTCTTGTTTTATTTTGGCTGCGTCGACGAAAGGGCGGGTCCGTGCCCATATATGGTGAACGGGGCGGTGGAACTTTCCGGGACGCGGGCCAATCAGCGCCGCGCTCCGCACCGACGTTCTTCCGTGTGACGCACACACGGGATTCCATTGACGCAAGAGCCGGGGGGATAGTGCGTGCTAAATATAACCCGTCAACGACAGCGGCGCTCACGTGGGGCTATAACTGGATGGAACGAGCTAAGAATAGCCTGGATTCAGAGGTACAGACGTGGTGAGAGTGGAAATCTACAGGTTGTGCACGGAGGGGAGGGATCTTATCTCAGGAGGACGCAGGAAACACCTGTAGGGTTCGTTCGTATGACCTGTGTTTTCATACTGGGTAAGGAAACCCCCTGAGAGCATCCAGCACTGGTTAACTGGTAGTACAAAAAAAAAAAAAAAAACATCTTTAAGACAGGAAGACCTAAAACTGAGTGTTTGAAAAGAAGGAATAAAAGGCAGAGTTTGGGAGAAACAATCTCACACAAATATCTCTCCCTAAAAACAAACACATGTTTTTCCTGCATATTTGATACTTGAACATAAGACCATTCAAGAAATATTGTCATGAAATGTTGCAAACTCCAAGAAGCACAATTTCTTTTGCAAGTATCTTTGCACACGAATTCCAGATCCATCCTTCTACTCTATGTGTTTTTGTTTTGGTATTAATATATCGCCTCTTTCACGTTTTCTTATTATTCCCAACCACTCAGTCTTGTTAATATTATTTCATGTTTTGATTACAACGTGCCTTTATTGTTACTGATATATTTTAAGTTGAATGATAATAAAGAACAAACTTAAAGAAATCATCAGCATCTTAACTGTAAACAACCCACAGATTTTTTTATTTTTACTTATACTCCTTAACACATTTCAAAATATGTAACTAGTGAAGTTAAATGTTTGAAAAAGATAATATCCTTTTTTCTCTTATCGCTCATCATCATCGTGTTTTATCACTCGTTTGACACTGAACACTTTGACTCTCCATATTGATTTAACTCATGTTTTTACAGTTGCTAAAACACCCTTATCTCAAGCTCCATTCGTAGCTGCTCTGGGGCTTTCCATCTCATCATATGAGCTTCATTAGCTTTTAAAAACATTTTGCGACCATGTTGGATTGAAAGTTCAGATGTAGGTCGTTATGTAGGTCAATCTGACCCTGGAAACAGCTATGTTTATTATCCGTTGTACAAGTTTCGTCACATTTCACGTCATCTAAAAAAATAGTGCACCAAATCAAAACATGGAAATTTGAACATCTACGTAAGTTGTTGTTTCCAGGGTAAATACAAAATTTACTTTGAACCCAATATGTTTGTATTATTTTGCCTTTTATTATAATAATTATTATAAACCAACAATAAATAGATTGAGGAAAATATTTGACTTCTAAACTTCAAAAGTAACATAAATTGATGAATAATCAGTAATTGGTCATTAATATGATGATGGATCATACTTTTTGTCATCAGACAAGGTATCAGTTTTTGAATGGTGATGAATGATGGTTATGTTGCGTTAATTTCACGACAAATGATCATTGTAGAAAATCCGTTTAGCGACAGACTGTGTACTAACATGATCAATCCTCAGCTGGAACAAAGATCTTTACTTTGACCTCCCGCGTATGAAAATTGGCGCAATTTACGTTTTGACTTCAAGAGATGTGAAGTCGGACACCACTTCATACAATCATAATGTCATCATCATACAATTGGCACTATGCATGTCACGGCCTCAGCTGCAGACATCCATTTGTCAACATCAGTTTAAGCATCACCTTATACCCCTCGTGACATAACTTCTCCACAACTACCAGGAAAAAAAACAACGCACACTAACACTTGAACCGTCTCAGGGGACGCTTGGACGTGATCCTGTTTCTTATTTAAGGATGAAGAAAGTGAGAAGGGTCATTCAAGGTGTGGAGAGGTTGAGATTTTCTCTGAAGCAGCTAATGAGACTTTCCAGGTCAGGAGTGAACAGACATCATCACACTGGGCTGTAAACACAACGCTGCTTTATGTATGAATAGAAGATAGAATCACTGTAGACTGGACGTATCTTTCTTTCTTTTTTGTTCTCGGTCACATGAGAACAAACACATGCCAACATATCTAAGAACTGCACAGACAGCATTAATGTGTCTTTCAACGTAAGCCCTGTTAAAAGTTTTTTAACTGTAAAATTTAAACCTGCAGGCAATGAATACAACACAATGTTTTTCTTATTTTGACGCTGAACGACTCATTGAACGTTTGTCAGCTTGTCAACAAATTAATCAGCTGATGGTTACAGTGGTGCCTTGTGTAGCAGAGATGGAAAGTAACTAAATACATTTACTCAAGTACAGTATTTCAGATCCTCTCAACAGCGACAAACATTGTCTGCAAAATGTATTTCTTTTATCTTTTAGCACATCAGTACAAAATATAATGTAAATATTATGATGTATCACTATAGCTTCAGCTATCCAGTGCTATATAGAGTAATTAAATGTTATATTGCTACTTTGCTACTAAAGTACTGCTGTTGTAGTTCTATTTGGTGATTTAGGCCTTTCATGGACCTGAAGACTGATAACAGTTTATTTCTTGACCATCACAACCATAACAAAACAGTCTAACTTTGAAAATATATTATTTTGGTTAAGTTCCTTGTGTTTACTTAAATAAGCATAACAAAGATAAAAAGCTGTTGACCAGACAAGATGAGTGACATTTACCTGAAATCATTCAGTCTGGCTGTGTCAACATCAGATGATTTGTACTCAGAGCAGGTCCAACTAGATTTCACATCTATTAGTCAATTAAGTTTATTTGTAGAGACAGGGATCATACCATAATCATAATAAGTTATCTCAGGGCACTTTTCATACAGGTCTTTACCATAATATTTATAATATTATTTACCCAAGAGACCCAACTTAGAAAAACCTCCTTTAAATGGAAAGAAATCGTGCAGTGACGATGAGTGACTCTGTATGTCTGACGCTACTTCCACAAGTGTGCAAGCACGTCTCTCTCGCCCACACACACACACACACGCATTAGATGTACAAGGAACAAAACCTTTGCTGCTGGCACTTTTCTTCACACCCTCTGGATTAGTCGTCCTGCTTTTCCTCCCACTTTGATCCAAAGGTTTGTTTTCATGCTTTAGGCATTATGCTACCTATGGTTTCAATAAGTGGGATGCATGAAAAATAACATTGCATCAAAATCAAACTTCACATAAATACACAAGTCACCACGAAATACAAGCACTGTTGAGACCTGACAAAGGTCAACATAGAAAAATGCTACACATTGTTTTTTACTGTATGTTTTTTAACATGCATTTATCCTCTTCTTCTATTTTGCTGAAAGCAGGTGTAGCGCTGTGACCTTTAAGTATGCTGCCATTTGTCACAATTTGAATCAATGATATTTTATTAGATTTCTGTATATTGTGTGAACATATTCAAAAAGGCCAATCAGCAGGAGGAGCTTGCTACAAAGATGCTGCAAAGTTACAGGACAACAACAACACAGAGGAAATTGATATGAATTATGTCTAGTACCGTATATGTGTATTAAATACAACAAGAGGCTGCTCTGCACAGCTTGGTAAATCTGGGAGCACAGTACATTATAGTACACGTATCAACATGTATTTAAGAAACATTGAAAAAGAGATACTGGAATAAATATATTATATATATTTTTTGACACTGACAGACATCTGAACAGATCATGGAGAGTAAGGTGAGCTGCTTTAAGCTGCTGTCGTCCAGAACAAAGCTGCATTAGGGAGCAAAGGTGAGACTCAACAAGACACCACTGTTAATTTGACTTAGCACAGAAGAAGCTAATGCAACATGAATGAAGTAGATATATACTCCTCATTATATACTGTAGACATGTGTGATACACTCTATTCTTTTATATACAAACACAAAAAACAGATGCATTACATTTAAGTTGGCACACGATGGCAGTGAGGGTTACTGGGTAAGTGCAAGGTGTCTTTACTTTGACTTAGTTCAGAATCATATCAGGGATTAAGTGCAAAGCACACGTACACACTTAAATTACAATAACAACACACAACTACACACTCGGCAATCAAAATCCTCTTAAAATGCACATGCTGCATCCTGGTCATGATTATACAGGTGGTCTGCTGTGACCCTCTGCAGACTGGAGGACGCAGTGGAGACACTTCTTTACTTGAGGTGAAAGAACGAGGATGGTTTGGTCGGTGAAGCCATGAGCATGTTCGCTTGGTTCTTGTGGGTTATGTGGATCTATAACAGTAGATTATTATAAGACAATGTTGCGTTACAATCATGGAAATAATGTTGCTGTTATCTGTATGATTACGTTTCCTTTCTGAGCTCAAGAAGTAGCTCAGTACAATGTTGTTACCAATGTCTTTAAATATTCTAAACACAAAACACAATGACTGAGCCTGAACTACACTTACAGTGCAAGGAGGTTGCATCCATGGTTCCCCGTCAATCTGCATGGGCAGAGCTTTGACTGTCCTGCACACACAGAGGAGAGACAGTGAGATTTAATCATTCTGTATCATTTATATGTGAACACAGTAAATGGTAAATGGACTGCATTCATATAGAGATTCTTAACAAACACTAAAACACTTTACACTTCAAGTCACATTCACCCATTAGCACACATGTCCATGCACTGCTACTAGGATATATGTACATATATATATATATGTACATATATATATATATGCAGTGCTTTTTCCATCACACATCACCTAAACACTGTTGGCACAGCCCTAAGGGGCAATGGGGTTCAGTATCTTGCCCAAGGACACTTCATCATGAAGACAGGCGCAGCCGGGGATCGAACCACCGACCTTTTTCTTTAGTGAATGACCCGCTCTACCTCCAGAGCCACAGCCGCCCCATCATCATGTCCAAATGTGTGTTTACACCGGACCACAAGGAGACGGATAAAATAACAGGAACAGATTGTTGGGTATTCTTGATATATTTATCAGAAGAATAAAATGTCTGCACACCAGTTGAGGCTCCAAATAAAGATTTTAATTTACTCCCAAGTTTCAGGCAGAGGTCTGAAGAAGGGCCTGTGCCCAAAATGTTACACAAGAAAATAAAAAGCTTCTGGGAGCCTCAACTGGTGTGCAGACATTTCTTGTCTTCTTTTTTGTTTGTTTCTGTTCAGCCCCTATAGTGGATGTGTATGCTTTTGCATACTTTCTGAATTTTTGACATATTTGTCCATAGGTAAAATTGCACAACCTGATGGTGATTTGAGACGTCTGTGCCAGTCTGTGCCCAGCGCTCTTCAGTCCAGTATAGATTTGTCCCATCTCCATAGCTCCCTCCAGCCCCACCACCTCCAAACGCTTATCGCTCATGTCTGCAGAGTGAAGGAACACACAGAAGAACAGAGAGATTAAATCAGTATTAGAGTCGACAGGATTGACTACATCTGCCTGAAAGTAGTCAGGGAGGGTCCAATGATAATATTTGGACTCTGTGTGTAAAGTTGTTTCGGAAAGTAGAGACGGCCCAACTACTGAAGCCTCACCCTGTGAGATCGTTTTAAGAAGATCAGGATCAGTGATGACCTCACTGAGCTCCGCCTCTGGCAAGCCATCCGGCTTCTTGGATTCACCCCAGAGGTTGGAGCCGCCGTGCATGCTGGGTATGTTGAGGACAGCTATGCCCTCCAGTGACAGGCCACTCAGGTCCAGTTGTTTCCCACAACACTGGTGGAGGCACAATAACAGGTTGTTTTCTTTAAACGTAACTAAAGCAAGACTTTGAGCGTTAGCATATCATTGGTACTGGTGAAACAATAGAATGACTGTAGGAGAAATGTTCACCTCAATCGAGAGACAATCCTTTAGCCTCTTGCAGGAGGCAGAGATGGTCTCAGAAGTGGCAAACTCAAAATACCAAAGTTTGTTCTTCATTCTTAAAAAAAAAAAAGAAAACAAAAAGAACTTCACTGTCCCTGATTTAAAAAACAACAACAACCTAATCTCTGTTACACTCTTCAGGAAAACACTCACACAGGTAATGTAATTCCTCACCTGCTGTTGAACCTCTGGGGGTGTTTCTCTCTCATGGAGTGGAAACGATGAGCAATGGAAGCATCCTGCTCACATGGACACAAGCACAATCATGTCAAATCAGATTAGAAGCAATATATTATACTTTACGTTTATTACAGGAAGAAATTAAAAGATTTTTTGCAGATAGATATCCGTTGAAGGCTTGAATAAATCAATCAATTATTATGTGAGGTGTGTGCGTTGTAGAGACTCACGACTCCAATAGAGAAGTAGTTGTTGATAATCTCATTTGGCACAGGGTCTCCCGCCTCTTCAGAGTCTTCCTGTATCACCCGGATGTTCCAGCGGTCCATGGGGATCAGCTTGCTGCCTTCGACCTCCTTCAGGATGTCCCTCAGGTCAGACCCCTCGTAGCCTTCCATGGAGTTACAAATAGAAACAGGGTGATTACACAACATATGCCCCTGATGTCAGTGCCAAATCCTGGGTGATACTAGTTTTGGTTTAGAGGTAACGCATTCATGGTTTTACCTCCACCCCAGCGTAGACAGCGAGCCAGGTCGTTCCCAGTACCTAGAGGCAGGACGGCAACCTGAGGATGCACCTGGAGGTCTGCTTTGTCTGAAATCACAGGTCACATCATTTAGCCTCGGAGACGGTTGTCTCAGTCTGCTCACTGAAACCCAGAAGGACGTGCTGTACCTAAAGCATCCAGGAGCCAGCCAACGGTGCCGTCGCCTCCACACACCAAGATCCTGTAGTCCGGCAGATTGTGGAAGAAGTGCAGTCTAAAAGATGAAAGTCAAAGTCAACGTGACGAAAAGACAAACAGACAAACTGCGAGGCCCACGGCAGTGAAAGTGCGGTGTACCCTGGTGCAGGACCTCCGTTGGACAGGTTGTACACTTGACGTGGGTTCAGCAGGTACTGAAACTTCCTGAGCACTCTGCAGAAAACACAGACACAGAAGGAAAGAAAACGTAATCAACTCAAAGGGGAAATATTCTTCGTCTAAAAACTACCATATATTTACACCAGGGGTGGGAATCATAGGGGAACTATTAATAATACACGAATGCTGAGAGGAAAACTTATATCAACAGATTATTTGGTATAAATATTGCACATAAAGCTTGATAACATATTTTATTAACAGTTATATGTTTTAAATTCCTATACTGATAATCTCTCCCAACATTATCAAGACTCTGAGCTGCTTACCTTTCACCCTGCTTTCCTCCACTTTTGGGGTTTACGAACACCAACACAGGATGGATGTCTGGAAGTGGAGCGATCTGAAAAGAAATGTGCAACAGAAGAAGATACAGGATTATTTAACTCATCTGGTAAAGCAACGTCTCACTGTGTGGACACATGCTACCATTCAATCTACTACCACAGGTTGTGTTCACGTTTTTTACTTTATTTGAAAAATTCCTAAAACTTTAAGGCAGCATCATCATCACTGTTCAAACTCATATTGTTGCTTTATAATGCTGAGTCCATTTGTGTCCTGTTTAGCACTAAAAGTAAAAGTTGCTTTTCTCACATACTGTAATGGCAAGAGCAGATATTTTATTAATGTAAAATTATTCAACTGAAATATTTTTGCAACGAATGTTCAAAAATATACTTTAAAATATGTCTTTAAACAAATTAGAAACACAAGTAGTATATTCAGCCATATATCAAATACAGGGGTTTGGGACATACTGAACACGTGTAGTAGCAAAGTGGATTACGCTGCTTTTCTGGCTGTGATAACTTCTTATCATTGTCGTATTACTGTTCTCTGTCTGGAGGCAAACAACAGACAAGCAGCTTTCAAGCTTTATCTATCGTATCTGATACTAAAAATATAAAGTCTAAACCGTAAGCATCGGATCAGAGAGCTTTTCTGTGCAGATGCAGACAAACCCACCAATGTTGTGTTTGTCCATGACTGATCTGAACCGAATAGACCACAGAGACACTAGTATAATCTTTCTAAACATGAAAAATATAATGAGTAATCACTAAAACTGGAGATCCTGCCAGAAACAGCAATGTGCAGATGTTAGTTTGGGCAGAGAACGTGAAAGAGAACTCGCGGAGAAGACACGTGTGTGTAGCTGAAAAATATATTTTAAGTATGTAGGAAGATCAGATGAAGGCAGACCTGCAGGATGTGGCCATCAGAGGTAACATTCAACAGGTTGGAATCCTCCTCCTGAAGGAATCAAAGGTTAATTAAACAGATTATTAACTAACAATAATATACATAATCTTTACATTTTCTTAAGCCAAATTATGGGATTGATATTTATCTTGTGCTTAAGCTGCTCATTATTGTTTTTATCGCTGTTTGTCTGATTGTTAGCAGGAATATGCAAACACTACTGAACCAATTTTAATAAAACTTGGTGGAAGATTGGGGTATGGGCCAAGAAGGAAGGCCTGAACTTTTGGAGTGGATTTAATTAAAGTGAAATGGGCCATTTGTCAAAAGAAATTGTGAATTTGTCAAGAAATAATGTCAAGATTTTCAGCCATATTTAGGGGCCTGATATCGATAAATGTGTGCATTTGGTGCAGTTGGATTGAAATCAGCAGGACTGTTGGGCCTTGGCGGACGTGTGCACTCTACTGAGTGAGAGTACTACTCTAGTTTTACCTTTGAGACGGCGTATATGGCCCACGGAGGCAGGATGTGATCTTTCAGTGGCCCACAGTCACAGGACGACGAGCCAGAGTAAATACACTCATCATGACGCTTAAAAAGAAACAGGATTCAGTGAACATAGAAAGAAGGGTTTCTATGTAATTCATGCATTACTGTATACATATATATAGTATACATGTACAATCCTCACCATCTCCTGGCACCACGCACAACGCCTCCCTGCTAAAGTTTTGATCTTCTTGTGGCAGATCTTACACTTTGTAGATTTACAGTCGGCTTTGATCCAGTCGTGAGCCGCTACCTGAGACACAGAGGGGGAGACAGAGGTGAGGTCCCACCGATGTAACCCACAAATTAACTCCCCCCGAGGAGCATTTGTTTGTGCGTTGGCTGTTATCAGCATTACAAACATGAAACCTGGTGGAAGGATGTGGTATGAGTCAGGGAAGAATCCATTATATTTTGGTGCAGATCCAGATCAGGGAGTGCATCAAGGAATTTCACCAATTTCCCAGGGAATCATATATGGATCTTGATGAAAAAAATCAGGCACATTAAGGGAACTGATATCTGTGAGTCTGTGCAATTTAGTGCAGCTTGATTGACTATACTGCGACTGCTGGGCCTCTTCTGAGTGATATTGTAGTTATTTTCACCATTTCTCCACCCATATAAGTGACTCCATCACCCAATGTTGTTTTCAAATATTTGTATAATATCTGGACAAGTATTAAGATGCTAATAATCCATTGCATTGTTTGCCACTGTGGTGCCAGCAAAACAATCCAGCCCTGAATGACTGCAGGAAAGAATTACATCATTATTGACTCGCTGTTAAAGTTATAGACGACTGCAGATTTATGACTTTCTGGATAACCATCGACTTGGCAGACGTGCGTCACCAAATCAAATATCCTTGAAGGGCACCGGCAACTAAAATGTGCCATGGCAAATGAAACATTTTGGGGCGGCTCACTGTTGAGATGCAATAATGATATTGTGAAGCAGTGAGTTGCGGCTGTGACACGGTTCTGGGGTTAAAAAGACAGTGAACGAATCATTGTCTGGGTTCGTGCAAAATTAGGACATTTAAACAGATGTACTGAGCAGACTGTGCCAGCTGTAATCCGCACTTAAAAAACAAAACACTGATGGGCTGCACTTATTACTGAGTAATGCACCGTAATGCTCTCTGTTGATAATGTGTTCACTCTCACTGACATTTGGGTTTTGGTCAGGGACAAGAGAATTGTCATGAATGTATTCTACTAAAAACATGAGAAATGTAATATAATCTCTGCCAAGGAGGTTATGTGCTCACCCCTGTCTGTTTGTTTGTGGGTTGGTGGATTTGTAAGTAAGATTATGTAAAAAACTACTTGAGGGATTACCACAAGGATGTGGTATGCATCAGTAAAGAAGCCATTATTTTGGTGAACATCCAGATCAGGGGCAAATTCAGGATTATAATATTTTCTCTCTTTAACACTGTGAGATACGCTGTTTTTCAACATTTCGTTCTCAGTGTGTGCAATTTGTTGCAGATGCAAATAAAAATCTGGATCTAGTGAATTGAAATACTGTTTCAGAAGGGACTCTACTGGGTGAGAGTCTAGTTTAACTTAATACTGAAAAGCTTTGACAAATAGAAGACACCAGTGGTGAAAATGTATTGTTGTGCTTTCTTACACCGATCTCCTTTTTGGATTTGACAAAGGTGCGAGCACAGGGTTCAGGATTCTTGTTGGCACACTGATTGTGGACAGTGTACTTGCAACCTGTGGGAGGAAAATAAACCCAAATTACAAAAGTGACGGAACTCAACACAATGTTTTCACTTCCAGATCTTATGATTCTATTATTATATGTAGTCTTATCCCAGGAAACCTGCTTTTACCCTGAAAAATAACAACACGAGTAAAGACTTGACTCCCTTAGTTTAGTTTTATTAACAATGTATGAGGTACGTGTTTGCCCCCTAGTGGCAGCTGTGAGCTCTTACAGGTGCAGCAGAGTCCCTGCTTTCCAAGGCCGAGCATCATGTTTTGACACACACTGCAGTAAGTTGGCTTGTTGTAGTGCTTCAACCTCCAGATGTGCTGCCCGTCCTTCTCTTTCATCTGTGGGTGGGGGAAAGAGAAAAAGACATTAAAAAGGACTTTGTCAAAGGAAAACAGAAAATAGAGCATGAGCAATGTAAAGCTCTACTGAAACTCTAAAATGTGGTTTGTACATTAAAGATGTTTTTCACCTTCAGTCCAAGCAGAACAAGTAAAGGCACATTGTTCATGCCTCCCTTCAACCATTCCTCCAGTGTGACGGTGCCACTGTCGTCCACATCGATGGCTGTCATCATGTCTCTCAGCACCTGCACAGTCACAAACACATCTCCTGATTATTGGTCATCTGTGGCATATCGTGTTCATGAGCTCCTGGAGCTCTCGGCTGCTGCACTGAAGCTCTCTTCGAGTCAGAAAGCAAATTCACAAGCATTTTGTGATAGAATTAAAAGATTATGCCAGTTCTAAAATGAAAAAAAGAGATTCATACTGGTCTGAGCTCCGCCACGTCCCAGCCCAGGTAATCAGCAGCTCGCACCATCTGGGTGATTATACGATCCACTTCCTGATGGAGAGACAACACAGTTTACACTCACAGTGGACATTGGTGTGGCCTTATACATCTTATCTATTCAAAATACAGGAACCTATGACAATCATGATGTGTGCTACACATCCAAATGCAACCACTCAATCAGGTTTACAACACCATATAATTAAAAATCTTGTGGATCACTGAAATCCTTTTTAAACTAGTTAACAAATGTGAGGACCTTTGCTGAAATTATCTGCAGACTATAACTGTAAATTCAGTCCAAGTGCAGTTGGGTCTTCTGATTTAATTCCCCCTCATTTGTTTGTTTAGTGAAGTGAGGTTGAGAGCTGTTTATATCTTTTTCTTTTGGATGAATAAGGACTTGTTTTACATCATGAGCTGGCTTCTATTTACTGGACTGTAATAACATAAGGAGGAGCATCAAGATAAATGTATTAACTAACCTTGAATTATGATTAGGACATATTTGTGGGTGAGGTGCTGTGATTGTGTCAACAACTTTAACAATATACAGTATACAGCACATTAGATGCACGTTACCTGTCAGAAGCACTTTCTGTGCTGCTCCCACACATTTGACTAAACAATTTGCAAATAAAAGTCAAATTGCAGATTGGGACACAATAATAACCTCACTAAGGGGTCCTAAGTGTTTGTTAAACCCACCTGAGACCTCCATATTTTAGACAGCAATTGTTATTTTCTGTACATTAACCCCAACGCAAAATATTCTCAACAAAACCAAACTGTTGAATGAATGTGCATGTGTTATGAGTGACTATGAAAGCATCCCAAATATTCTGTGAATTTGTGAAAAGTTTGAACTTACAGAACTGTCCAGGAGTCCGTTGCCATCTTTGTCATAAAGTTTGAAAGTAACTAGAAGCAAAATACAGAAAATCAGTGATCCAACTAATGTTTCTTCATTTTTCACGCGTGCACAACACACCACAATAAACATAACATATATATATAATATATATATATAAACAAAGTGCGGTAGATAAGGAAGATCAAACCAACACTCAAGCTTCTCTCGAGGCTGTCCTTCCTCCAGCACTGAGAAGTAACAGGACACATCGCGAAGAAAGACCCCTCCTGAAAATAAAGAGATGTGCAGAACATTGTGACCAAACTGGAATCATCATAACATCACTAAAGCCAAAACTGCTTTTTTTTAGGTCCTGATTGAACTGTAGAACAGGAATAAGAAAAGCACATATTTGATCAAAGCTGGTTATTGGAACAGGTGCACCAATCTCCATAGCTGCGCCTACATCCTTGTTCCTGTGACGCAGCACTACAAGAGGAAAAACATCAGACAAACAAATATGTGGGTGTCAGACAAAGGGTCCAACAGGAGGAACTGTTTGTAGCAATTGTCTTTCTTTGATCGCTTTATATTCTAACTTGCATCCCCCAACCACCATCTGAGCTCAGTGCTTCTCCTCTGAACACCTGCTCAGACACGCAGAATGATTTACCTCCTTGGGGCAGTGGGCTCTTTGTGCTGCAATCCTGCTCTATTCGTTGGAAGTAGTGAAAAAGGCGTTGGCAGAAATCCGCAGGAAACTCATCAACCTCAAGGTACGTCTTGAGAAAGAGACTGAAACCCACTGCGTCAACGCACTGAGGAGGGAAATCAGAGCAGGTGTCAGAGGAGACTCAACAACAATATGTTAATGTCACATTTATATTTAGGGTAATGCTCTTTTTAAAAAAACTCGAAAAATGAATACATTTTAAATGAAGGCAAAATTCTGAGTGCAGACGAAATGAAATTTGTCAACAACCAAGCAGAGAATTCAAGATATATGTACAATTAAGTTTCCTATATTAAATTAATAATGACATTTATATTTACTTGGGCTTGAAATGAGAAATATGCATAATTCCCCATGATATTTGCAATAATTGTTTTCATCAGAAACATTCCAATAAAATTTATAACAATCAAGAAATAATGAACTTCTAAAATTAATCCACATGTATAACTGTGCAGAAAATACTGTATCTGTTTCTACTGGGACAGTCTCTGACCTTCCCCATGCTGTGCTGGGCCAGTCGACCTCCAGGCTGAAACTCCTTGATCACATCTTTCACCCTTAGATTGCTGTCTGCAAACAGAACAGTTGACAGGACATGAAATTCACTGCCACCTGAAGTGAACCTGTGCCATCAGAACATCAATCTGCCCTGATGAAAAACCCCACAGTACAAGTGAGAACAGAGAAGCTCGGTGAGTGAATGTGTTCTTTGTCGGCCATTAGTTCCACACATTGATTACATGGCTGCTGAGCTAAAACGAGAAACATGTGAGATCATCACTTAATCGTGGACGTGGACGGACTGTGTGTATCCTGCATTAAATCTGGGTTCCTGGCCCTGCTGACACATGGCAGAGCTTTTTTTAAGGGCCAGAGAGGAGCAGGTGTAATCATCCATTCTTCCGTTATCCAACAGTGCAAATACCCCCCCCTTTCTTTACCCCAACACTAAAAGCATGCCGACCCATTTCATTTCTTTCAAACAAAGCCTCTCAGTGGAAGGCAACATATTTTTAGCCCCTTTCTGTTTCCTGTCAACAGGTCTATCAAATTCTGCATTAGCTCAAGAGCGATGCACTTACATTTTGGAGTTGCTGTTTGTGTTTCTGTTCTGATGCTGAATGAGCCTCCAGAGAACATCGCACTGTGACGTCTCTTTGTATTTAATGGTGCATGAAAGAGAACTTCCTCAGTCGTCTGTTTTATAATGATGATGTCCACTTAGCCACATCTGCTGCTTTCACTTCTTGTGTAATACAGATCTCCAGAGCTTAGCAGCAGTCTCTCACAAATTTCAGGTCTATTTTTAAAAAATTGTTTCTTTGATTATGTAATGACGCCCTAGCTACTGGAAAGATTGTACCCGACGAACCCTGATATAATATGATTATTGTAAGATTCAATGTTTCACTCTGTTTGAATATTAGTTGCTTTAATTGAACAGTTAATGCTGAAAGTTATGTTAGTGTATGTTGTTTTAAATCTTGTCCCATGTGTCCCATTTATAACTTAGAGCATCTGCCTCTCTCATGGTATCTGCAGCAAAGTGTGCACAGATGTTTAAAATGGACTTCTCTTCATGCACCTGTGCTGAACAAAGAAAGTCTTCTTGCTGGAACTGTTGCGTTCACACCAACTCTCTTCTTATGTTATCTATGTATGTAAATAAATGTGATCATTTAAAACAATATATGTTTTATGAGCTGATCATATATTTAGATTTTCAGCAAGTACAGATGGCAGACTGAGCATCAATAAAGCTCACCTTCAGATGATCAAGTAATGTGTTACATGTAGTATTAACATGCTGCTAATATCAATTAACTGATGAAATGATGTAAAGTGCCCAAGTTAAACTTACATTCCATGTACTGCTGCAGCTGGATAAAATCCACGGGAGACAGAGAGCCCTCTGTGTCGTCGGGGGAGGCCATGTCGATCAGCTGTGTGAGCAAAGACAAGAAAATGACAGGACGGTGAGGGAGGTGACCGACATGAAAACATCCCAGGCAGGAGCACCAACCCTGAGAAAGGTGAAACAAGGAGGTGGTATTTAATGTTATATAGGACATGCTCGGTTCTGTCAGCGACACATGGGAACTGGTTTGCCTCCATTCCTTGAACTGCACACAAACGGTAGTAAGTCAGACACTCCCTGGTTTAAAAATACTGATCACCCACTTTATCTGGTTTCTGAGGTTCATCTGATAACTAAAGACTTACAAGCATCAGCAGTGAACATTTCACAATGGACTATTGTGAATATAGCAAATGTTATGCAGATAGTTGATAAGAGCTTTAAAATAATGGGGATTGGGGAAAGGTGTGCAACTAAATTAATCAACATCAGGAACTGGCCACAATAAACCTAGAAAGGAGCTGCAAGTGATACTTTGACAGGCTGTATGCTGCAGAGCGTCAGTCTCTTATGAACTATTAATAACAACATGATATTAATGATAACTTACAAAGTGCTTAACAGAGAGAAGATTTGAAATTAAAAGAACAGCAATCAAAACATGAGAAAGATAATCCGTTCAGTTAAATGTCACCAGCAGAAAAACAGGAAAAGTCATTATTGTCTGTAAAGATATTTATTGTAAACTTAACCACAGCTCAACTCTCTGCTCTCTGTACTCTAATCAGCACAATGCTGTTCCACTCAGCAAAGCAATTCAGAAATCAACAATTAAGATTAAAAGGGTACATCCATCAGACAGGATTATAACTGGAGGCCAGAGTCACTGACAGTAACAACTTCTTTTAGGTGCACAGGTGATCAGTCACTCACACATGAAGAGGAGGGATCTTCAGGCTTCTTACCTGCTCTCTCTCTCCCTCTCTCTCTCTCTCTCCTCAGACTTTCGCAGAGGTCAATAAAAAGCGTCCCACACACGTAGCTCCGTCCCACAGAACTTTGGTATGTTGTCTGACAGCAGCTGGTACTTGTGAGTACATGTGTGCGCTGCGGTATTAGCGGATATAAGGGATTAAGAATGAGCAGAGGAGGAGCTCTGAGCCATAATCACTGAGTGTGCCAGCCTCACGCTCGCACGCACACACGCACACGCACACACACAGGTTTGCAAGAGAGACTTTGCATTGACTTCCATTCATTGTAGACAATCTAACCAAAAACCTCATCCCTCACCATAGCCATGACCAATTCATGTCTAACCCTGACCTTAACCTTTGGCTTTGGTCCCCATGAGGTCTACTGGTCCTGACAAGGTAACATAAACAAGTACACACACACACACTAACTGACACACACCCTCATCTATTGTACCCTTCCAACGAGTCAACGCATTTTCTAAATACTGAGGCTTAAAGTCTGAAAATCAGAATGAGGTCTGCAGCTCTCTGGTCTCCAGCTTTAACAGAGAGAATGAGCAGATCTGAATGAATGAAACAGACCATTGAATTGATTCTGCACATCAGCTCAACAGACTGGGCCTAACAATTAAAGATAAACAAAAAATATTTTTCAATTTAAATGACAACATTTTTTAGTTTAATGACTTCACCTAACCACGACATATGACTGGCAAAACTAAGATAGGCTAAACATTGGACATCAAATTAAACTGTGGGCTCATCTTTGGTTTGAAACGGAGGCTGAGGTCAAAGAGCAAGAGTGGAGGAGCGGTTGGCAGGTCCAAAGTTTATACTGTGTCTGTAGGTACTGGTCTATGATGACATAATTACAGAAGCAGCCAATAGAAAGCGAAGAGTTGATAATAATAATAGTTATTCATATTTGTATTACTATTATTACTATAAATCTTTAAGTAAAGAGCAGAAAGTTTTTAAATATTCAAGGCAGAGGAATATTAATTGCATAAATAAATTGCATTTATTCTGGCATATATGTTAACTTACAGTGTTCACCCCCATTTGCTCCTCCCAAAGCATTTATAACTTTATATTTCAAATGTGTAATGTCCAAAAATCAAGTTAGTTATTTAATGGACTTGAATATCATACATATCATGGCCTAATACAAACAAAAAACGTTTGATGATAGAAAACGAATACATGTTATACTTGCATCCATTTAAAGCTCTGAAAAAGAAATGAAATGGAATTATATGCAGTTCAAGTACAAGAGTGGACTTGTAAACATCAACTTTACAGATCACTGTGTGACCTCTGTCGTTAGGTGGCGGTAATCCGCCTCAGCGACAGAAGACAGCCGCAGTTAAGTAGCAGAAGAAGCCGCTGTTGACGCAGGTGTTGATGTCCTCCTTCTTCCGCAGCTTTGAGAAGCGGAGTAGCTTTCACCAATCTGACGCCAAATTCAGCCTCTAGGAAGAAACCCGCGGCCATGTTGCATACTTTGAACTAAAGTACCAGTGATGGTTAGCGGATGAATGTGTTTGAGGTCGTCTGGCGTCCGCTGTAGACGCTGTTTTTGCGAGTTTTCTCCATCACTCATCGCAGGCAGAGCTAAGGCTAAAGCTAGCTGTGCGTTAGCAGCGGCTCTCGGCGGCTGTGGACATACATTTAATAAACCATCCCCTGGTCCGCCCTTTGTGCAGAGTTTACTTAGATTTCAGGCAAGGCAGTCATGGCCACTCGGCGTCTGACCGATGCCTTCTTGTTAATGCGGAACAATGCAATCCAAAACCGGCAAATATTGGCTGAGCAAGTGAGTACATACGACCCCCGTCTGAGTACACGTAGCAATGCTGCGGTGAGTGGTCTGCATCGTTTTGACATTCTACTGTGTGTGTGTTTGCATGTAGCCAGTCCCAGGTAGCGGTTAGCTAGGAGCAGCTGTGTGTGCCTGTAGCTGCTAGTTAGTGTCAGACAGGTTCGTGTGCCGCGTCACTTCACCTCAGGACTGATGGAGGAGGAGGGCGTGCAGCCATATTTACATTCAATCAATGTCTCTATCGCATGTAAACAAGGGGAGGCAGACTAGTTCAGTTTTAGTCGGCATCGCTATAATTTATGAGAAAAAAGAAGAGTAATAAGGATAGAGGAAGTAGTAGACATTGTAAATGTAGTTTTGGTGGGGTTTTGCTAAAGTAAAGCATGTTTTTATATTTATATTATGCTCCTCACTACCACGAATCAAGTGTTTTGTGGTCTAGATTAAATTGTGGCTGTGACCTGTGTTAGATTGTTCCACTAAAATAGAAGTGGACAATACAGACAATGTATCATAATGTATGCAATTGCCTTTTGTGATAATGATATTTATGTTCATATAATGTTTATACGTTTATAGATAAGATTTCTCACACAGCTTTTCGCTTCATTGATGCAGCAAACATAAAGTATATAAATCTAGTATTTTCATTTCCAGTCCTGCTTCCTGACTTGCAGCACAGTGGTTTAACTTTCTTAGATTCTTACGGTGTGATGGGAAAGCCTCCCAGATCCCTCATTATCTTAGTTGGTAGATAAAGACCTAGAAACTCATTAGATTAAGGCTTTTGCTTTTTGCTCTTGTTATTGTTTATCTGATAAAAATGTTAGCTGAAGGAGTCTTTGTTTCCAGTGTGCTGCTACACTTACACTATGAACTGAACCTATTTTTACTCTTATCTGTGCCCATACGCTGATTTGTTTGTGGCCATCGCCGAAATGTCAACACTGACCACAACATCATGACTGATACTTCTCTTAAATTGGTGAAGTCTACACTGCAGCTGCACGAGATTCATTCACTACCTCCTGACTCTCTGATGCCGACACACAGACAGACACACATCACAACTGGTTACAGGAGACACAGTCAGGACGCATTTTAATGCCAGGTGTCGGATCCATCAGGGCGGATGTTAGTACCAGGTCTGTACGGGGCCTTTCAAACACGCCAGGTTACCCTGCCCACAGATAGTATAGAGAGAGACACTGCGTTATGAATTGTGTCAAAACCTCTTTTGGCTTAGAGTTCATCACCTGGTATATTTTGTCATCCTGCCCAACCCTACACTAGAATGCAGCTAGCTAACTTCTGTAATTCTAGATATATTTGACAAACCTCAAGGCTACGAATATGGAAAAAGGCTGAATTAGAAACTGCTTTTAATCCACAAATATTTATAATCTTCTTCTTAGACTTATCTCTCTAATGGCGCCTCTGTCACCTTACTCAACATGGTGTTCACATTTATTTCTGTTAGCACCTACCCACTTGCCCAGTAAAAAGTAAAACTCAATGCTGCTCTACTTTGTAAAACTATCAAACACAAGTTAGCCAGCACAGCTCCTGACTGGCTCCCTTTTACAGCTCTCCACCAACAGTGTTTGCATTAGAGTTCACCTGCACTGTTAAGTGTCTGTGTGAGCATTCACACTCAGCTGTGAACATTTACTCTAAGAGGCATGAATATGGTGGTGTATCCCATCAGCTGAGGGTGCAAGATTTGCACTTCCCAATATATGCTGCTTAATTTCAGCTACTGAGCAGGGTGAATAAGTCTTCTCGTAGACCTTGATATTTATCTCTTATAAACTTGGTTTTCTCTGCTGCTGAGCCTTCAATGAAACAAACAAATCAGCACAGCCAAACCTACAGAGCTGAGACCTTTAAATGGTTGTGGCTCTTTGACACACACTGTCTGTTAATGCTGTGTATGGCAGAGCTTAATAGAGTGTGCTGGGGTTTACCTCAGGACCATCAACATCAGCCAGTAGCCTCAGAGTAAGAGAAACCAGCAACGATGCTGTGGCCTGGTTGTCCACAGCCTGGAACATTTTGTGATGGTTGGTTCATGCCTGCCAGTCTTTTCTTCTATTGACAGAAAAAATAAATGAGGGAGGCAGGGAGGGAGAGAGAGTGACTCCGTCATGTTGCTCAAGAGACGTCATTGGCCTCCTAAAAAGTATATTCTTAAAAGTGTGTTAAAGAAAAAGGAATGATCAAACACCATCCCCTCCTCACTGGAAACTTTAAAGACTGTTTGTAGCTCAAATAGAAACAAGCTAATGTCTAAATGTAAATATGGAAAAGGATGTGCACAGTATAATATAATCCTGGTTGTCTTCATTATTCAATGTTTGTTCTTGTCCTTGTCTTAGGCGTCATACATTTGTGTTGAAGAACACAACTGTCCACCAATGTCACAGAGCAAAATCATTTATACAATAATCAGCAAATACTTCTGTATTTTTAGAGTCAAGGTGTCATAGTTATCAAAGTGAAAATATTTGAGACAGTTTTTTTATGTCACTTGCTGTCCATCAGTTTGCCACTTTCTTCTCATTTTACTGTAATGGAGTTAAAAGGGTTAAAAAGGCAACAAATCAACTATAAAAACTGTTTTCCATTAGACGATGTACATTCAGTTTACTGATGAAGCTGCTGTTTAATCAGAAGGCAACAGGCTCTTTGCCAGTTAAAACTTAAGGGAAAAATAATTATCATAGCTCTATAAAGTTTTAGTGACCAGTTTCACAAATTAAAAATGTTCTTTTACATTTCGCTTATATATATATATTTGGTTTAATATGTCCTTTTTTGTTACTTAAACTCAACTGTTTCTGCTCTGTCTTCATTCTGACTGTTTCTCACATAATTTGTCTAAAGTGGGTTATTTTGTTACTAGTTTATAGACAATTTATGATGTAACTTTGCATACACTCTCAATTTCTAAATTTGTTTCTACCAAAAAGCCTCAAGATAATTTTGTAAATTAAGTGAAAATGGATGAAAATTTATGTAAACAACCAGACTTTATGTATCTCTGCCATAAACAGAAATACTGATTCTTATCTCAAAGTAATGAAATTGTTGGTGAGAGTGGATGCAAACACACTGTATCTGGGATTCCCTTCTGATTTTCCAGGGCTCACTTTCTTTTATTTCTCTCTTTTTCCTTGCTCTTTATGGGATGGGACCACTCTGCTCCCTGCCAAACACATTAGGAGCTTGATGAGGTACTGCTGTTTCCCTTCATGGTCGAATTTAGACTCGTACAATGGTATGCCATCATTATTGTGATGAGTTATTATATTAAATGTTTTAATTTGACTATTTTTGTGTGCTTTTTAGTTGGCTGATGATCGGATGGCCCTCGTGTCAGGAATTAGTATGGACCCTGAGGCTGCCATTGGAGTCACAAAGAAACTGCCTCCTAAATGGATAGAGGGAATTGATGAGGTAAAAATTAAATATGAAATTGTATATTTGTAGATGCATCTTTGTGTATTGTGAACTATATAATATAAAGTATAGAGTGTGTATATATATTTAAATACTTGTAGCAAGTAAAAGTCAATCAAACCAGTCACATTTTGAGAAGTTTTTGAACACAAAGTCTTAACTTGGTTGCAAACTCATTGCCTTTCAGATTCAATACGAAATCACACGGGTTCGACAGAAGATGAAGGAACTGGCCTTACTTCATGACAAGCATATGAACCGTCCCACACTGGATGACAGTAGTGAAGAAGAGCACGCCATAGAAATCACTACCCAGGAGATCACACAGGTACATTCATTTCACAGTTTAGTTTTTCAGATACTGCACATTTATTTAGAATTTGAACACCTTTTAAATGTTTCTCAATTGGAGATACTTTTTAAGCCTATTTTTAATACATTTAATTGGTATAGAATGATATAGAATTCATCATGTCCTCTCAATTTTTCCAATGGTTGACACCTGAGTAAAGAATTTGAAATATTGTTTATTGCTACTTGCTCGCTATGTTGTGTTCCCTGCAGATGTTTCACAGATGCCAGCGAGCTGTGACAGGTTTGCAGACTCGCTGCGGCCACTGCACCGAGCAGGAGGAGAGACTATTGAGAAACGTGGTGTCGTCTCTGGCACAGAGTCTACAGGAGCTGTCCACCAATTTTAGATACACACAGTCCAGTTACCTAAAACGTAAGAACTCAACTCAAAAGAACTGAAAGAACACTGAAGGATTTAAAACCAAGACAGGTCTTGGTTTTAAATCCTCATTCCTTTATGTCTCCACCCACATGTTCGCAGGACTGTCAGGCTCATATCTCACATCATATCTTTTCTATCTTTATGCTGTTTTGTCTACCAGGTATGAAGAATCGTGAGGAGAGATCAAAGCACTTTTTTGACTCAGGACCCTTAATGGAGGAGGATGAAGATTTAGCTCTGTATGACAAGGTGAGTTGTTTTTGTGGCTGTTCCCTGTGACAAATAAAAACAGAAATATGTACTACTGTTATTGTTAGTATAAACATGATGACCCTACTAAAAGACACAGTGAATGTCTGGGGGAATAAAACAAACTTTGTATTTATTTTTTACTTTTCTCTGGCAGAAAGGTGGTGTTAAAGTAGGAATGTTCTTTGAATTTCTATGAAATCACCTAATTGTATTCTTTTCTTTCTTCTGTTTCAGGGATTCACAGACGACCAGCTGATGCTGATGGAGGAGAACACGGTCATGGTTGAAGAGCGAGAGAGGGAGATCAGACAAGTAGTGCAGTCCATCTCTGATCTGAATGAGATTTTCCGGGACTTGGCAGGAATGGTAGTTGAACAGGTAACAATGAGATTCTGACACAGAATTAAACTAGGGCTACATTGTAGCACTGACGGGCCCGAGCACACACATTTCGAAGCCTGTTGCGGTTAGTGGAGAGAGCGATCAATGACCAAGCGCACGTCTCTGCGTTGCATGCGTTTTGCGCACTGCGGCAAGGATAAACGCTTCACTTCCTGCGTCCGTCACGCGATGTCGATCCTTGCCTGCTAATTGCTCATTACAGTCCACGCTATCAATTGCACATCACACTGTGAACATTTTATGTAAATCGAATGATAGTTGTAAAACAAAGCTTACTTCCTGTTGCCAGTAGGTGGTGCCATCACTATTATTACCTACAGACTAATATATCTGTTCAAGTAGGGGCTCTGATGTAGCGTGAGCAATTTTGTGTCAATTGGACAATGTTACAACAACTTAATTATCACACTGATCAGTAGGTGGCGCTATGACCCTGAACTAATATTAATATATGGAGCTGTTCAGGTCAGGATTGTGATCATAGGTCAGTAGTTCGGAGCCGGTTGGATAGTGCAGAGTAGATTTACAAAGTACTTCCTGTTTCATGGCGAATCAGTAGGTGGCGCTATGACACTGAGGAAATATTGACACATAGAGCTGTTCAGGCTTGGTCTCTGATCATGAGACAGCAGTTTGGCGGTGATAGGACAATGCACACTGGAGTTATGACAACATCGTCTCCTTTGGTGAAGGATGAACCTTCGCCGCACCTCAATGTTTACACGGTTTGAGGAAATGTCACAATTCTGACCATGGTCCAATGACTTGACTGAGCTCTTTTGAGCTGTATATTGTAAAGCAGCCAGGAGCAGTTCATCAAAGTATAAAACATGTCACTTCCTGAAGCCAGCAGGTGGCGCTGTGATTTTAAGTCATGATTTCTGTGTAGATGTCATCAGGCCGGGACTCTTGTCTTACATGTCTAGTTTGGACTCGATTAGACCATGTATGTCCGAGATACAGAACCTCATGTTTTGATGGCGTGTAATCAAACTTTGATGCCACGCCACGGTCACACCGTGTGATGAAATCAAATATACCAAGGTAGTTTATATCTCCATCTTGTTGAGATGACATTCCCAGAAGTTGAAGTTGATCTGATGAAAGCCCTGCGACAAGTTCGTCAAAGTAAAAATGTGGAAAATGGCCACTAAAGTCAAAATGGCAGGCTTCCTGTTGCTTTTTTCCAATTGCACCTCTGACATTTTTTGTTTGTCTGGTCATGATACACCTGGGCTACGATTTTTGTGAAGATCGGTGAAAGCTAACTGAGGGGCTTTTCCTTAGATGGCGCTGTTGAGCCATTTTTCCACGCCCATTTCAAATTACTCCAGAATACAATTACGTTTTGGGGTTTTGAATTCCCTGCAAACTTTGGTAACAATTTGAGCATGTCTAGGCCCTGAAAAAGCCCCAAAAGGGAAATACAAATCCTTCGAAATACAATAGGGCCTCCCACCGGAGGTGCTCGGGCCCTAATAACGGGTCTTTTCATCAAAGCAAAGCTTTTTTTGTCCTCTCAGATGTGTAGTTTTTAACAAAAGGCCCAAACGACTTAATTTCATATAAAACTTCCATTTCATGTTTACTATTTTTTTATTACAAACCGTCATGAGGCGAACTGAGAATCTGAATTAATTCAGTAACTGAAGGGATAAACACTTGAAAATTAACCGACCTTCAAGTCAAACCAAAGCTACAGGTGGTGTTCTTTAGTGTTATTCTACAAAGTTCTTACACTTCAAAGAAAGATAATCTACAACTAAAATGAAAAGTTATCCCCCATTAATAAAATTCCTCCGTTTCTCTTATAGGGCACCGTGCTTGACAGAATCGACTTCAACGTGGAGCAGGCTTGTGTTAAAACGGATGACGGATTGAAACAGCTACAAAAGGTAAACACAAAACGCTCTTGCACACTTTTGGGGTTTTACCTGACATTTTGACTTTTTTGGTTTTATGAGTTCAATCTTTTTAATCCTGATGTACAGTTTTTTTAGGGGGGGCGGGACATTTTCAGCTGAAAACATTACACTAGTTATATCCTATGGGTGTATAACAAACCATTTCTACACACTTATATGATTTAATACATAAATTAATATACATCTTGAATCTTGAGTACATAAATTGTTTTTTACAAGTAATCCTTAAATGAAACTTAAAGCAACTGTAATTACAGTATCTGACATTTTAACATGTTCTTTGCAGGCGGAGCAGTATCAGAAGAAAAACAGAAAGATGCTGGTCATTTTGATCCTGTTCGTCATAGTCATTGTTCTAATTATTATTCTTTTTGGAACAAAGTTCTAGTCATGCATTCCTCTGGCGTTTGTTTTCTGTGTGGGTGTATGGTGTGCATCTGTTTGGGCTTGGACTTGGTCTTTAACGAAGCTGACTGCCTTTCATACCCACCAGGACACGACAAGAGGAAATCCGTGTCTCCCTGCAGATGCACTGGCGGCAATGTGGAGATATTTTTTGTGGTCCATTTTAATGAAAGAAACAATCAAAAATCTGTCTTAGCCATTTAATCAAGTGGCTCTCATCAAATCGCTCCAATGCTCTTTGACCAAGGTTTGTCAAACCCAAACATGTTGAATTATCTGTCTTAAGAAAAAACAACAAATTTGTGGTCTATAAAAATGACGGCTAATGTTGAGTTGCTAACCCAGTGTTCTCACACTTATTTCTTGTGTGAAGAAGCTAATTATTTGTTCAATGCCATTGCAAACATTTAGTTTCCGTGAGAGCAGAAATGTTTGTGGAAGAGAAACATGCAGTAGATATTATTTTATGGCAAAATAATCCCAACATGGCTCAGTATTTTACGTCACCTTTGTGTTAAAAAAGCACCACATATGATTTAGAATAGTCATTTATTACCAAAAATATGACTTTGATTTAAAGGACAACAATTTTTGGGGGTTTTAAATCCCTTTAATTATAATTATACTGAGCACTGAGATCCTTGTTACTCCGCTAATGTCCGGAAGAGGGTCCAGTCAGCCAATTCAATCCTAAAATCAAACATGTTTCAAATCTGCTGTACTTTGCATCAAGTGCTCACTTTAAAACACTTTACTGTTTTGTTTGTTTTGTTTTTCGTGGTCCTTGTATTAAGTGCTACCTTTTTAAAACTCTTGCAGTTTGCACATATTGAGGCCTGGGGGGGAGGAGAGGGGGATGTTATGGATGTAATACTACTGGTATGTGTATAATGAAAAAAGAAGAATGATTGCATTATTTATTTTTAATAGCTTCAAATAATCCAGAGGTTAATATGTGCTCGGTTCCAGGCAGAATTACTGTATATTGAGTAAAAGTGTGTCTGAAGCCATCTGTTATTCCACCCCACTAAGGAAAATGTGATGACATCCAGCACAAGCCGACGTATAGAGAGCATTACGAGGATGTTTTCGTCTGTTTCTTTTCAGACTGGACATGATATATTTTAGTTGGCTGTGTTGGAAACGTCTTGTGTTTTATGAAGACTGATAAGCTGAAACTATGAAGAGCTTTATTTGACATATCTGTACGCTACAGTTTATACACCTGTTCATCCATCTTTGTCATTGATGTGAAGTGTGTGTGTGAAAAAATGGTTATGTCCTAGTGGTGCTCCACTCAGGTTTTGTTTTACCAAACAAAACTGGCAAAGAGACAGCAGCTTTTTTTAAATAAACCTGGAACATGGTGTGTTTCTGTCTGTTTTGAATCGCAGCATTGATGCAGAGAAGCAAATGCTCGCAAACGCCTCACATATGGTTACATATATATATGATGCCTACCTGCTGTAAAAACATGGAGGTAATCAGCTCCAGGTTACTTTCTAGGCAAAGTGGGCATATGCAAAGTTTCCCTGCAGCTGGAACAAGTATTAAGTATTTTGACAATAGACGATGGTGATTTTTAAAGCACAAAAGGTACACAATGGTTGTTGCTTCTAAGATGTAAGCATCTGGTTTCCTGCAACTATAAATTGAATATCTTGGTTTTTTAAATTGGTTTAACCAAAAAAATCTGAAAACCATCTTGGCTTCAAGGAAAAGCAAAGGGCATGTTTCCTATATACTGACATTTTATCATACGTCAAATACATTAGTAAACATGAGGTCACCCACTTTGTTAACAGAGCAGGAACTGATGTACAGCTAAAACTACTGATAGACAACAGTGATCACATTTTTCATTATATGAACATTTGAGATGTAACTCTTATTCATATTATCACTGATTTCAGGGAAACATGAGCCACCTACTAATGTATCAGTAAAATACCTTAGATATAAAGGTAAACAAGTGAATATATTTATTAATTATTGATTATAGATTTCCCCCAAATAACCCCAGCAGTATATGCATAGAGGTGAATGTAATAAGATCAGAAAATGATATTACTTTCCTCCGTATCGAAATTATTTAAGACTGTTGAGGGTTTAACACAGAAACACATTTCATGGTGTTTGACAGGCTGCCTGACCCGGAAGCTGAAGTGTGGTTGTGCTACTTTTCAAACTAAAAGCCTCGGAGAGCCCTGTATTTTGCAAACACCTAAATAAATGTTTTAATGAACAGTAAAGTATAATATTTTTTGAATCTGTCTCGGCCTACACTTAAAGTGAAGGTTAAGAGAGAGAGTAATGAATAAACCGCCTCAGCTACAAACTTAGCTGTGTTTGCTAACTTAAAAGCTACAGTTAAATAGATAACGTTAAGAAACATGGACTAAAACGAGTATATGAGTATTAATAAAATAAAGTATATAATAATTACAAATAAAAAAAAATATTTTCTACCCATTTTGCTCCGACCTCGCGTTAGTTGTGTACAAAAGCAGTACAACTCCTCATTGTCTGTGAAGGAGACAGATGTGAGCTAACGTGACCCGGAGGAAGACCACCGGTGGACGTAAACACCACAGATTTAAAGAAAACTAAAGTGAACAGACTTCTCCCACCACCGACCATGACTTGTAGCGGGGAGGAAGACGACCCGTTCCCCGTGGAGGACTGCCTGTTCGCGGACACATTCAGTCAGGAGACCGTGTTCAGCTTGTGGGGTGAGGAGCTGAAGATAAGGCAGGTGTTCGGGGCCAACCTCGGAGTCGCTGCCCCGGTCTGGAAAGCTGTAAGTCACCCGCTGTTTAAACTGTGTTGAAACAAACCACTGAGTGTTGTTGTGTGCTGACCATGGTGTGTGTGTGTGTGTGTGTGTGTGTGTGTGTGTGTGTGTGTGTGTGTGTGTGTGTGTGTGTGTGTGTGTGTGTGTGTGTGTGTGTGTGTGTGTGTGTGTGTGTGTGTTCACACAGGCGTTACACCTGTGTCGGTACATGGAGGAGCAGAGTGTGGAGCTGCGGGGACAGCGCGTCATCGAGCTGGGAGCAGGGACGGGAGTGGTCGGTATTCTGGCTGCTCGTCTCGGTAACTTCATGGTTCCTTGTTAAAATAAAAGTCCTGAGCCTTCACGGAAACTGTCTGCATGTGCACACGAGAGGCGCCTTTTGTATTGTGTAGTACACGTGGCCCACACCTACTCTGTGTTGCCAACTCCTCAGTAAGGAAAGTAGCTATTGGCTGTCCTAAAAGTCGCTAGAAGTCGCTAAATGACGTCATCGCCCAATTTGCATAATTGTAATGGACGCTGTAGGAGAGAGGAATAACGTCGCGGGAGAGACAACAAGTGAGTAAAAAACACCCTAAATATGTTTAGAACTACAAATGACCTTTCTTCTGTTGATTCTTGTTCTTTTTATTTTTTATTTTGCCATTGAAATAGGCCATCACTTCTCAAAATAACTTCATGACTTGAATGCTTTGTCTAGACCCACATTACATGATTCAACATATGGTACGTTGGTAGTTTTCAGAAAGCATCCCACCAGTCTGTCTTTGTAGGTGTTTCTGTCTGCTCAGTTGGGGCCGTTATGATTTTTTCCCATCTTCTCTTCTTTTTCCTTTTCTTTGGTTTCTTGAGATGATGCCGTTTCCTGTCTCTCTTGGATCTTTGAGATGAGCATTCTGGCAATCTGCACACAACAAATATCGTTTTAGTGTCTTGAATACTACAAGTATCATCAAATCAAGACATTGATATTAAAGAATACCTACGTGTCAACAGTCCATGAACCCTGGGGATAGTTGGGGAGAGTCTCTGTGTCTCTCTCCTCAACTATTCTCCTTGGCTTCTTCCTCCTCTTGTTTTGTGTATTTTTTTCCATATGTTTGTAGTAGCTGCATGAAGCGACAGCTGGAACATTTTGGAGGAAATCTAAAAATAAACAGATTCACATAATATGACTGTGACCTTTTAACATTGAAGACTGAAATCTAATCACTTGATCTTTGAGTCCGAGTGACAACTGATCAAAAGTTGATCAAACTGATCAAGAATTGGACGGATGGACCAGCAAAAAAACTGAGATGCACTGATGTACTCACCAGTTTGAGTGTCCACCTCAGTCTTGTAGATCCTCCTCCTCTTCGCATCTGGTAAACCAATGTCTGCATTACCTCTCTTTCTCTTCCTAGGATTATAATCTCTTCCTGATGTAGCCTCAGCTGGAGTGTCTGAAAGCAACACTATAAAGACAAAGGACAATTTTATTGTTTTGATTCACCAAATAAATATTAATGAACTATGGGAAATTATTACACTGAAAGAGCTTAACACTGATGAGACTTAAAGATATCATCCCCCAGACTGATTTAAAATAAACAGTTTGAACATAGAGGGAGAGTATTTACTAATTAGTTACAACAGAAACCAGTTTTAGAAGTTTTCTTGAGACTTTGGTGGATATTTTTTTATAATCCATGACTATATTTGTATTTATCAAAGGCACAATGAACATAGTCATGAATATCAAATATGTTTCAGATTCGCCACGTTTTACCAAACTACCCATAAATCAGTGGTTTGTACAGGACGTGGCTGAACTGAGATACATTGAATAAAAGTCAATACTTACATATTTGTGTGTTCTCCTCAATTCAGTCCAGCCTCATCCTCTTCAAAGCTGGTAAATCAGTGTCTGGACTTCTGTCCTTTCTCTTCCTTGGATGAGCACTCTGTGAGCCTGATTGCTGACATTGTGGCATGTGGTCATCCAACACAAGGGAATTTGAAAAATCAAATGCCAACTGCTGTACAAAAGGATGCTCTCGGTGGAAGTGCCAAGCAGGAATGACCCAGTTGGAGGTGTTGCACTCGCTCAGGCTGGTAGATGCTTGTAGGTTCGACCATGGTGGCTGCACTGGCTGAACTGGCTTCGTCCGACAGACTTCCATCAGCTCAAAGCACAATTTCACACTGAAAGAAAAATAGTTGACTTGAGAACCTACGCCGATCTCCATTATTTGAGAGATTTATGTCTTTTTAAGACACAGGATCTTAATTTTGACTTACTAGAAGCTGTCGGGGTGTTTCTCTTCAATGTAGTTCATTGTCATGAAGGGATCTTGAAATATCTGGCTGGGTGTTATGCGGTTGCCAGAGTCCAGACGCAGCATCCTCTTTAGTAGATTGACAAATAATTGTCTGTCTTCAAGTTCTGCCATGGTGTCCTCCTCCGATAAATGGCAGACTGGTCTGACCTGAGTCAGAGAAAAAGATCACAAAGTTCAATAAAATCTCACAGGCTCATGTCTTTGTCAAATGTTTTTCTAGAACTAAAAATCTCACACTGATGAGGCTGTCCAGGGATTCGAATTGGCTCTTGATCCTGGTTCTGACTCCCATTTCCTTCGGGTTCTAAAAAGAGATAACAATTGATTTAGTTGATGTGTCCCAAATACAATATGGGAAAAGTCATTAAACTCTTCAGACATGAAAGCCGAAAAAATGTCTTGAAATTTACATTTTCTGGAGCTTTTCACATATAAAGAACACAGCAGGTGATTGTTCGTATCAGACACTTTCAGAACCACCGGAAAACATCTTAAACATTCAGGCGAGGGGTGTGTAGAGCTCGCATGAGGCAGGAGTCGATGTATGAATTACATTGTTTTACAGCATATCTAAGATAGTTGCAAAAGAAGCTACTAACCTTCAGGATCCATCGTTTTCTCGCTTCACGTTTCTTCCTTTTACTCAAAAAACATCTAGTGTCCTGTGCAATTTTGAGAAGTCGCTCCGGTATCCGACTCTGAGTCTGGGTGATAAGTTGTAACTGTAGGAACAACACACAACATGAGTAAGATCATTGAGTTGCTTACTAAAACCCCGAAAATTCTGAGCTCCGTGGTTCAATGGAACGCTGCATCAGTGAGTCAGTGTGTGCGTGCATACACGAGCACGCAACCTTAAAAGCACTGTTATCTTTCCCTCAAGTTCTGAGACTGTCATACATTTATAGTAATCGGTTGCTTATTATGATCAGTTTGACCTCGGACAAATGAGATCACTGTACACGGTTTCCACTGTATTCAAAACAATTACTTAATATGTTTTGATTCTAATACTGACCATGTCATATTCACAGTTTCCAGGGTAAAGTTGCGACCCCAGGAACAGCTCTGCAGCAATGCAGCCCAGAGACCAGATGTCAGTGGCTGGTGTTAATGGAAGTCCCAGCATGCTCTCTGGAGCCCTAAAAAGAGGATAATGAGTTATTACATTATTGCAGCACATATTTCGTTAGCTATGGTTGTAGAATCTGAAACAAGTTGCCAAATACTTGCCTGTAGGCAAGTGGCTGGATGCACGGCGTGTTCAATTCTATGTCTGCAACAGAACAGGCCAAGCCAAAGTCAATCAATTTGACCCTGAATGGCTCGTTGATATGGTCCACCATCATGATGTTGTCTGACTTCAGATCTGTGTGGACAATGTCTATCCTGCGCAGTAACTCCAAAGCTGTGGCCATCTATCAGGGTAAATTACAACATAAAGTCAGCAGCTGTACAAATTATCAGAGGATGTTTCTGAATATCTTCTTCCTCTTTTGTCAGATTTTGAAGACATCAGTTGCATTAAACAGTCAAATACAAGGATTTTTGTCAACCCACTGCACAGAAGAACAACAAGCTGGCACAACAATAATGCCCTCAAATCAACAACAACTGACCGTTCATTGGTCCCTCCACCACTCCACTCTTTAACAAGTGTATGGAGCAGTTCAAACTCTAACTTGTTATTTGATAGTGTTATATTTGCAGACTGATCAATCCTAAATGTCGCTGCTCTTGGTAAAGTAACACATATGCAGCCTCAAACTTAGTTTTTAGTTTGGAAAGTCTAAATATCAGCGAAAGGAGGTATTTTCAATCTGCTTGGAGCTTGATGAACGAGATACCCATGATAAAAGCAAATCACCTCCCAGAAATTAACGCTTCTATTGGAAATCAAAGGTAAACTGTTGTTTCGAACCTCAGGATTTTGAGTGGTAAATATTCCATGTGACAGTAACAGGTCTTGGTGAACAGCCAGTTGTATTGTGTTCTATAGGAGTTCCTGTGTTTATGTTTACCTCTTATATGTAAGCACAACTCTAGTATAGAAATTACCTGATGCAAGATTGGGCGAATCTCCTTCACAGACAAACAGTGGGTAGGTCTCTTCTTCACAAAATCAAACAGACTCTGGTCCAGCAATTCGTACTCGACATAAACATACTCGTGGTCGACAAAAACACTGTTGAACCTCACAAAGTTGAACTTGTCTGGATCATAATTCTTGAGGATTAACATCATGGACACCTCCTTCTCTGTGAACTCTCTTTTCTTCATTATCTTGACAGCCACCATTTCACCAGTGGCTATCTTCACACACTTGAATACTTTTCCATAGGTGCCTTCTCCCATAATAGACAGCACCAGGTAGTCAGAGAAGGGTGAGGAGAGGTAACGGATGTAGTGCTGGGGCTGACCACATGGTTGAAGGGACAATGAAGATGTGTTCGGAACCTGCATCTCATCCGACCCCCTATAATGTAATAGCTGCCAGAAAAAAAGAAAAAGGAAAGAACAAGGTATTCAATTTTGTCTTATAAATCATAACATTTCACACATCCATTTACATTCTGGGATATGATTTGTCGAGCTCTTGTGAGGAGGAAAGTAGATTTACTCAAGCATTGCACTGAACTCACTCAACTTCCAATGCTAATTTATACTTTTATTCCACCAAGTATTTTTTTATCGACTATATCTATTTGATGCATTTGGTTACTTAGCAGATTAATCAATCAATGAATGAAATTAATGAAAATGTCCAAAAATGTCCTATTTCGCCAAATGAAATCTGCCCTTGATGAGTTCTTCCCATACCCATATAGCATACTACTAAGTTTCATGGTAACAAACAACAAAACCAACCAAAAAATTATAATAGTAATAAACTTACCATGTTTACTTACTGATGGAAATCAGTGGTTGGATGTGTTCCACATGTGACATGTGACAAGTGAAGACTTGTCACATTCACTTCGTCTATCGGCGGCTAGCGACCAAAACAGATCAAAGATGTATCCTATTTATCAGGATCCCTTTTTATGAAATGCTTTCTTTGATATTTGATAGTTAGGTTGCCAAACATCTTTGATCTACTTTGGTTGCCCCCTGCCAATAAACTGAACAGAGAAGAAGAAAGCACTCCATAAGCCGACCATAGACATCCATCATTAATTCCCAAAATTCCAAGAACATAGGTATGGCAGCATCAAGGAGGTTTGTTAGGTTTGTAAAGGTATGGGAAGTGGGGAAGTTCCCAGTTGGTTGGAAAGAGGCTGTGGTTCTTCCTATTGGGAAACTGGGGAAGGATCCTTCAAATCCAATGAATTTAATTTTATATCGAAAGCAGAGGAATCTTATCTCGCCTTCAGAGTGGATTTAGGAGGCGAAGAGCGACCATGGACCCGGTCATATGCTTGAAAACAGAGGTTAAGAAAGCACAAGTTTATAAAGAGTCTGTAATGACTGTTTTGTGATGTAGAAAAGGCCTATGATGTGGTTTGGAAGGAGGAATTAATGATTAGATTAAACATGATAGCAGGTAGGACTTATAATTGGATCAGAGACTTTTTATTTGATAGGTTTATTAAAGTAAGAGCTGGGACAACTTTATCAGGAAGGTATATGGTGGAAAGTGGTGCTCCTAAGGGCAGTGTCATTAGTCCTATATTGTTTTGCATTATGATTAATAATGTTTCCTCTCATGTTCAGGGCGACATTGGGCGGTCAAGAATACAAGAGGCAATTAATGTTGTAGAGCAAATGTCATATTCATTCAACAAAGAAGGCATAAATAAACCAAGCCAAGGCAACCAAAAATGCAAGTTGGTTGCCTTGGCTCAAGTAAGCCCACTTCTTCTTTGTTCAGTTTATTGGCTGGTGGCAACCAACAAAGAGGATTCTTAACTCCTTTGAACATGCAACATCATATGTAGTGTGTTGCAGATCAAAGGAGTTATCAACCTGGTATTGCAGTAGGTGTGGGATTAATGAGTTGCATTTTGTCAAACTGGAGCCGCTCCCTCTATCTTTTCCAGGATTATCAAGCCTAGCTTTAAGAAAAAAATCTGTTTTTATGAGTTGTTCTTGAGGAAAAGCCTTTAAATCATAAATAATTAACTTGATTTTTCCTTTCTTGACTAATACATCATACTTTGGCTTTCTAATAATTGCACATGTGTGCATACATCATATTTGGGTGCATGCCAGTGCAACTCTGTGTGTGTGTGTGTGTGTGTGTGTGTGTGTGTGTGTGTTTGTTTGTGTGTGTGCAGGATAATAATTGTTCGATCCGTGTGAAAGTGCTCTAGAGTAGTTGGCAGAAACAGCTGCCATGGTGGCTTCAGCCTTTTTTGCAGAGTCAATTTTTTTACTCATTAATGGCAGCTTGCTTTGGGTGGAACTGTTATAAGGCTTTGCCTTTTGAGTATGTTTTTGAGTTGTCATGTGTTTTTTTATATCACAAAGTTTGGCGTAGCAATCAGCCTTACAATACAGGGTATCATCTCCAATAAACGGCTTCAACCAGCCTTTGAATTCAGGGTTTGATTCCCACTCCTTTCTGTATTTTTGAGCGTACAGTTTAGACTGAGACATGATGAGCTAGCTAGCTAGATGTTTAGCTCATGTCACCGAGAGGCACACACACAGTGGACGAGGTGAGTAAGTGACTGAGGCTGTGTGAGTCAAATGCAGTGATTTATTTTCGTGTGAAAGTGAAGAAACATTGACGTTTACATCCCGCTCTGTAAGACAGGGCGGGATCAGCGGCGGCTTTGCGCACGCGCAATTCATTTGCAGTGTGGAGGACGCGGAGCGTTGCTCTCCTCTCTGCTCTGACTGCAGCTGGGACTGCTGCACGAGGCTACTGTGAGACTGACGAGTGCATTGGGACGGCGGAGGGGCTCACTGCAGCACCCGCTGCTCGTTGAGGACAGTAACTGCAGAACGATACGTGCTTTCACGTCAGAGTCTCCAATAACACCAGAAAAGTCGCTAGATTTGTCGCTAGTCGCTTTTGACAAAAAAAAGTCGCCAAGAGGATTTGGAAAGTCGCCAGATGTAGCGAGAAAGTCGCCAAGTTGGCAACACTGCTTACTCCTTCAGTTCTCCGGGTAGCTCACTACTGCCACCATCAGGCACTCAGACATCAGTGTTAGTGTGATTTGAAATATCAAAAATTAAAAAGACGATTGGCAGCAAGTAGTATTTGAGTGGAAGTAGTTTGACAGCAAGTATTTAAGAAGTTTGACAAAAAATTGTATTTGGGTTGAATAAACCTTCAAACTGATAAGTAGTATGAAGGAAAGGAGTATTAAGGTAGAATAAACGTTTAAACTGATTAAAAGTTTGATATAAAAAAAGGTAGTATTTAGTTGAAATAAACTTTAAAACTTGTAATTAGTTTGACAAGGAGTTTTTAGGTGTAATTTAAATTTTCAAATGAAAAGTAGTTTTGACAGAATTGGTATTTGGGTGATAGAAACCTTTAAAATGACACAGTAGTTTGACAGAAAGTAGTATTTGGATGAAATGAACCTTTGAACTGATAAGTATGTTGACAGAAAGTAGTATTTGGGTGGAATAAACCTTTAAGCTGATTAGTAGTTTGACAAAAAGTAGTTTGACAAAAAGTATTTTGACAAAAAGTAGTGTGACATGACAGCTCCACAAAAGTGAAGCCAAAGTGTCTTGATCACCCCTTTGGTGGCTGTCTGCAGTATAGGTCATATATCCTGCCTCAGCCATGTTAGTGAATGGGACATGGACCAAACAAAATGGTCAGAGTACACGTCAAAACCTTTTTCTGAAAGATGGTGTCTGTCATTTTAAGTAGTTGTCATCATACTGATGTTTGTTCAAGTGTTCATTAGTCCTTTGGTTTTATTTAGTTAAACAATGGGGGGGAAACGTCATGATTGACAGCTGAGACTGAATGATTGGTCGACCGTGTTTATCAGTTGGACATAAACGACCGTGGCTCATCCCCTCGATCATTACTGCACCGACTCTGGCTCCAAATGCGACAGATGGTTGTGTTGTATTTTTTGACTTAATGTCTGAATGGGGGGAGGAAGTGGAAACATGTCATCCATCTTTATGCTGTCAGCCATAGCACATTACCTGACTAATGATTTTTGCATTGTGTACAAAATGTATTTTACTATTACTTACTATGTTATTTGTATGTTTTTCACCATTAACCTGCCAGTGACTGTAGATCCATGGCTGAATCTGGCACATTCACATGTTGGACTTAAGTATGCTTGTTAATTACTGTGCATTGTTTCTTATAAATAAATAAACATAGACTGTTTCATGAGCAACACACTGGAATTAGATCTTCATGTCGTTTCAGGTGCAGCCATGACTCTCACAGACCTTCCTCTGGCTCTCGCACAGCTCCAGGCCAACGTCTCATTGAACATGCCATCCAGTGGTTGGCCTTCTTCTCCTCCCACCGTCCTCCCTCTGTCCTGGGGTGAGGACCACATGAACTTTCCGTCTGACTGGGATCTGGTGTTATGTTCAGATATAATTTACCTCCCAGAGACGTATCCACTGCTTTTGGAGACGCTAACTTACTTGTCCAAGAATGGTGCTGTGGTTTATTTCTCTTCCAAGATGAGAAAAGAGCATAAGACTCAGGTTTTCTACGAGGAGTGTCTGCCGAGCAGATTCAATGTGGAGCTTGTGCAACGTGACGACAAACGAAACATTAATATCTACAGGGCATCTCTAAGGACAGATCAGTGAAAGCAGGGACAGTCGTCTACTGGCCTGGGACCAGTTACTGTACTGAAACGTTGTCTCTGGTTCCTTGGATATGGGTTTTTAAGTAGCAGTAAAGACATTCTGCGACATGAAGCTGCCAGAGAGAGCAAGTCAACTGTTACTCGATATTTCAAGTACCGATTTTCAGGTAATATGCACCCTTATACGTCCTTTGTACTTTTTAAGTATCTCTGCCAAAAGGTTATGTTTTTGCCGCTGTCTGTTTGTTTGTCAGTAGGACTCCGCAAGAACTACAAAACAGATTTCCATTAAACTTGCTGGAAGGATGGGACATGGGCCAAGAAAGAATCCCATTAGATCTTTGAGAAGATCCGAACAAAGGGGTGGATCCAGAACTTTCATTTTCATTTTCTTTCACATTGTGAAATGGGGTGTTTCATGGGTCTTGGTTAAAAAATCTGCTATATTTAGGTGACTGGTTTCTATGAGTGTGTGCAATTTGGTGCAGCTTGATTTAATTTTTTGGTGGAGATTTGCACTCTACTGATTGATGTTCTTAAGCATTGTGATGATTTTGTCTTCAAAATGTGTATAAAGGGAAATGTTTTGTAGATGTATAGATGTTGGCTGAGCAAAGCCAAAACACTTGTTCTCTAGAGAATGACTGAGAATGAAAGTTCCGTGCTGGTTATGACGGGCATGAGCACTACAGATTTGTTAAGTTATTCAGGGAACAGTTACAGCTTCTCTGTTTTGCTCAGAATCACCTGATTGGAGATTTCCTGTTCCCAATTTTATCACTCGTATATTCATTCAATGTTGTCATTCTAAAGTACTGTGCAGTTGCACAGCAGACTTTATTTTGGATGTGTTTCTTAAAGTTTCATGCAATACAAAAGAAAAACAGAAGAGATTTGGAAAGACTTGTGTGACTTTTATTTTATTTCATCTTAATTATAAAAAAACAAGACTAAACTTGATATGATTTTTAAAAAAAAACTGGTACATGAGTCATTAATATTCAGCACATTCATTCAGCATTTTTGTATTAAGATATATAAAACCCAAAACACGGTTCATCCCATGCCCTCTGACTATTCTGGCAACATCAACATATTGTCGTCCCTGCTGTCTGTACGTACTTCATCCCCTCTCTCCTGCTCTCTGCTGATGTACAGACTTTCTGTTCAGAAAAGGAAAGCCTGTTTGTTACGCTGGAGAGTTTCAAAGAAAGGGAGACAACCCGTCCGCTGCCCGTCTCTCCCTGTGCTACAATTCAGCCGACAAAACAACAGATCCCTATCTCCATGGAGCGTCTGCTCGCCATCACGCCCAGCACCGCCCACGCGAGTGCCACGTACAGTGTAGATCAATGGTATTGTTGATATTCACTGTCATTTTGGTAAAGTTATGGAAAACTGTGTTGCTGGAAAGTGGTTGTGATGTTGATCAGCTGGTTTAGAAGAACACATCCAAACAATGATAATTTACAATTTAAATATTATTTATAAGTTTATAATGAGTTTTTTGATTATAAAATACTTGACGAAGAGTTTTGTGTTTGTGTTGCTATGTGAGCAGTAACTTAGTGACTTATCCAGGTGTGAAATATCCTATTATTGTTGTAAACATGACAAAAATATTACATTGAATTCCAATGAAATTAGTCAAAAAAAGTTTTTCCATCTAAAAAAGTTTACTGTCAAAAAACATGAGTTTAACTGCTTCTTAAATTTGACCGTCTACTTTAGAACTAAATACATGTTTTATATGGTATATTAGTTTTATACATTTTGCCTTCACTTTAGATGGGAAGGATGGAGTTTAAGATAGTATCTCTAAAAACATGATTCAAAATTCCTCTGTGCTATTTAAACTGGGCATGTTGGCTAAATGAAAGGAGGATGGGCTTAGCGATAGGGTGTGTGTGTGTGTGTGTGTGTGTGTGTGTGTGTGTGTGTGTGTGTGTGTGTGTGTGTGTGTGTGTGTGTGTGTGTGTGTGTGTGTGTGTGTAAAGTGGGTGGGGGATAAAAACCTTCATCCTTTTAAACCTTTGTCCTGACTTCATTAGACCTCATGTACCCTCATGAGCACTGAGGACAATAATCTGAAAACAGCAGCTAAAAGGTACGTGTTGCGTGTGTGCATGTATCCCTTTATTTGTGTATTTACTTTGTTTAAATGTCAAATTTGTTTAATTAGTGTAACATTTTAATTGAACCTTTTAATGTGCTCATGTTTATATATAATATAATACATTCTTTACATATGTTGTTAGATTTAGTTTAATATGCATTTATAATTAATGTATAATAAAATAAAATATATATATTTTTTCAGTATTTCAGATCTCTGTATCAGACCAAATGATGGAGTTCTGGCCTGAGCATCAGGGACAATCACCTCTGTATGCTAAATTTGGAACTGTTCCTGGGAGAAATTGTACACATAAGTGAGTTTTGTGTTATGAAAACGGCTTCTTTCAGATATATTTATTTAGATAATAAAAGTTGTCTATTTTTTCCATTGCTTCTACAAATATAAATACAAACTTTATACTTGATTTTAACCTCCAGTATTGATACTTAACTTGCTATGGAAGTATTTTCAATACAATGTCAACGTGTCTAACTTTCCAACATTTTGAACATCTGTGACTACAGTTCCACGTTGCTGTTATTATCGTCTGTTCTGTAGAACACATTATTTTCTCTTGTTAAATATCAGATGGAGTAAAGTGATACCAGAGTAAACTAATTACTTTTACACAAAGAGTTCTTCAGTATTTTATGAAGAGAGCTAAAATGACACTTGATAATTTTGAATAAATGCATTTCTTTTTTCCACCATTTTATTCACAGCTATCATGACAGACATCAGGCAACCCATTCTCCATTTTACTATGGAGCGCAGCAGGATCAAGGCAGGGAGTCCGGATACTGGACTGTCCCAGGATCAAGAACAGGAGGGGGTCTACAGGACTACACCAACTGGACGGACCCAGAGCTATCTGCCCCAACTTCTTCCCACTTCCCTTTTATTCTGGATCGTCATACCCGGCAGCACCAGGGCCCGGGAGAGTATCAGCAACATGAAGCCAGAAGCAGAGAGTGGACAGCAGCTCAACGAGCGGCGAGGGAATACGAGGGGGGATTTCTGAGGGAGGGATGGCAGAGGAGGTGGGAGCCCTCTAATCCTGTTCGCTACAACAGGGAAGTGTCCACTAAGAGGAGCGACAGCAGCTACCGTGAGCTAGAGGCCTGGGCAGCTCGGTATAGCCATTCACTTCCAAGAAGGAGACACAGAGAGGCAGAATTGAGGGGCACTTCTCATGTCATGTTGGAGAGCAGCAGGGCTCCAGAGAGGAGGAGTGGGTCAGATCCTCAGGTGGCAGTGCTGCAACAAGTCAGACAATCTGCCGGCATCAGAGAATCCGGAGCGTGGGACAGAGGAGGCCGACAGCAAACTCCGACCTATTATCCACTACAAGCTCCTGCCCCTGACACAAGCCACGTGTTGGACAGTAAAGAGAAGGCAGGCTACCAAAGAAGGATGTTTAGCCAACCTCCTGGATATATTGCTCCTCCTCCCTATAACAGCCCTCATAAAAGCTCACCTGTAATCCACCATTGTGACCACGGCTATGGGCAGGAAGGGAAGCAACAACACTACTGGTCACAGCCCACTCTCAGAAAGCAGGATGCATGTGTAGATGTGCAGGATAAGAGGAAGATAGGGAGAGGGGACTTTAAAAAACCAGATGTGAATGAAATCTGTGCAGAGCTGGAAGGACTTGAGCACAGAGGGCCAGGACCAGATGCTGTCCAGAGTACACACATGCAACGTGAGTGTATGCCATCTCTGCAGCAGCCACAATTGATACAAGCAGTTCAGGACACAAAGACAAATGAGCAAACATCCTCAAAGGTCATAGAAGGAAGAAAGTTCAGATTAAATAAAAAGACAGGCGGGTTGACCATATTCTGCCTGGTTTCCAGAATTGCTAGCGCCACAGAAACCCCATCCTTGCCACTTTGCACTTCCCAAGCAAACATTCAAAGCACAGGATTTGGAGAAGGTTTGAAAGATCCAAGGGACAATGGTGACATTTATCAAACACAAAAGCTTGCAGATGAAGTAGACTTCAGAGTTCCAACACTCACAGAGCAGTCAAATACTTCTGATGGGAGAAATGTCCAAGCCAAACATAAGACGACATCTACTTGCATAGAAAGTCAGATGTTTAGCGATAATCTATCAAGGAAAATTGAGACAGGAGAAAATATTAATTTGAACGATGCAAATTCTACATTTGGGAGACAGGTAACTCAGCCAGTGCACCCTGTGTCAGTTAAATATCCTCTGTGGAGGGAGCCAAGTTTCACAAGCAGGGCTGAAACTGAAAGTTCTTCGTCAGTTTTGAAAGCAAACAGTGAGGAAGTAGAATCAGATGATTCATACAACCTAGTAGAGTGTGCTCCAGTTCATCCAATCAATGTCGAAGTAAGAAGACTAGACATCAAGGAAGACACACAGTCTGAGGACAGTAAGGGTCTACTCGTCATCGACACAACGTGTGTCGTTGTCAAAATGGAGCTGATTCCATCACCGAAGAAAGATCATGTTCACTATTTAGGCTCCACAAGACACGCTGATGACGGTCCACTCGATGGTCAGTCGAGCACCTCCACTGAGTCAAATGCTGAGCTGAATCAGGATGTGCTTCCAAACCCCTTGCAGATAAATGACAGGGCTGAGATTGAACTAGAGTCAGATTCTGAGGAGAAAAAGGAACCTGATGGAGGAGGTGACACCTCTTTACCCGGTATGTCTTCATCTTCCATTTCTGAAAGGGAAACCTTGCAGGAGCGTGCTGAAAGGATCCTAGGTATCCCTCTACATGACTGCATCACTGAGGAACAACAAGATGCAACATCTCTCCTTGACTCGTGTGTTGAGAAGTGTGATGAGGAGGTTGAACCTGCTCCAGTAACAAATGACATTCATGATGCAACTGAACAACTCCTACAGGACATAAAAGACGAGGAACGGTCCCAGAATAACCTAGAAATGGATCAGATTGAGGATACTGTTCATTTGAAAGAGAGTGATGAAGAGGAGGATCAGGTGCAAAATGAAGATGGGAAGCATTTTGCAGGACTTCAGGAGCAGGTGTCTGATATGTCTGATGAGCGGGACATGGAGTCCCAACTTGAAACCTACTTAAAAACGGCACAGGAAGCTGAAATGGCTGTGGACATTCTGTTTGAACGACCTCATGAAAACGGTACAACTGAGCAGATTCAGGCAGAAAATCAACCGGTTGAAAATGACCCATCTCAACATCTCTCTCAGTGTTTCAGTCCATGCAAAGATCTTCCTAATTCTTGTTTGCTTTCACACCCAAACCTTACTTCTCTCTCATATATCTCACAGTCATCCACAGAGGAAGGTCTCAATCCTCAGTTGGCTGCATTCGATACCACTGAAAACCTTGTTCCTCATCCTGAAACCTCATCCCTTTCTGATGCACCATTGCAACAGCCATCTCCTCTACCCCCTGCATCTACCAAATCCTCTCCAAGCCCCACTCCCCATAAATGTCATTCCCCAATTCCTCCTCCTCCTCTTGATTTGCTAGATCAAATGCCTGGAACGATGTCCGGCATTGAGGATCAGGATGAGGAGGGTGACACATCACAGAAAGTAAACGATGAGATGAGTGACCCTGAAGATCTTAGGGACCAGCAACGACTTGAATATGAGCAACCACACAATGCTCCTTGTGTAGAAGAGAGCAACAGCACTGATGAGCAACAAGCAAAAGAAGCCGATAGGGAAATAACAGACACTTTGGAACAGTGTCTTGAAATATCCAGACAAAATGCTACAGAGGTCAACATTTTGCAGCAACAATTTCTATGTGTAGAAGCAGAAGAATGTGTTTGTATTACAGAAAGTCATGTGACTGAAGAGCAACAACAAGAAAAAAACAGTGAGGATCCAGCAGACATTTTGGAAATGACAATATCGCAAGAAAACATGACAGCCAGTCAAAGTCAAGAGGAAGTTGAAATTTTGCCGCAACAATTTGATAGTGTTGGTCAAGAGGACTCATCCTATGGAACAGAGAGTTATATGACTGCAGAGCAACCACTAAAAGATAACGGTGAAGATACAGATCTCTCAGTACAGACATCGGAAATACTCCAAGACAATATGACTGAGGGTGAAACTCAAGTAGAAGAAGAAATTGTGCAGCAACAATGTACGGACATTTCTTGTGTGATGAGTCCTATGACTGAAGAGACATCACAAATAGATGTGGATGAGGAACCAACAATATCCCAAGAAAATGCTACAGACGATCAGACTCAAGCAGAAATTGAAATGTTGCAGGATGTTGAAGCTGGAACTGAACCTTCTGGCTTTACTTCCCCATCACCTTCAGACTGCAAGGGGTCTCAGTCACCTCTCGATGTGCTCTCACCCTCAGAGCTTCCCCCTGCAACACATGCATCACACCAGTCAAATACAGAACCTGAGCTTCCTCTGGAAGTGGAGTCAGTTACTGCTGATGTTGGCATCCCTGTAACTGTTTCACCTCCTCTTCAGTTGGACTCGTGTGAGGAATCCCTTCAGCTTCCATCTTCCTCTATCGATGAATCGTCCCGAAATCAGGCTTCCCTCACTTTTACTCCCCCTCAAGATGGAGGTGAAGATGTTTCCTTTGACCAACCCCACAAAGCGCTCCAATATCCCAAGTCCCTTTGGGATGCGGTAAATCGCATTCGGAAACATACGGCCCCTGACTCTGAGAATGAAGAGGAGGAAGTGAGCGAGCATTGGGATCCAGAGAGCACAGGGGGAGATTTGAGTTGCCTAGATATGGTGTTTGACATGAACTCTGGGACGATCGTCTTTGATAATGTTTCAACAGGAAGTTTTGAGGATGTAGAGCAGGACCCACGTCATGAAGAGTCAAGCATGCGTGCTGAAGAAGACACACTTTCCTGCAGCAGCAACAGCAGCCACAGCTCTGGAGATACGATTATTGTAGCAGAAGAGGATGAAATTGAGGAAATGCCCTCTGATGCCGTGACAGAAAGCAAGACAGAAAGCAAGACAGAGAGTGACACAGAGTTTCCCATGGCTGAAGGAGAGCGATGCTGCTCTAGTGAAGTAAAAGATGAGACTGCAGATGATGACGAGGGAGAGGAAGAGCTCATCAAGGGAGACAAAACAGAATTGTGTCAGAGTGGAGAATGCACTGCTGAGGTGGAGAATATAACAGTTAAAGCCATGAAAGTAACAGAAATGGAGCAGAAAGAAGTAGAGGAGGGTTTCCCCCCCTCAGAGGTCACACAGGCCGACACTGTACAGCTGTAGTGTAGCAAAGTGAGCTAGTAACACAAGCCAAGAAAAAAGGAAACTGGCTCGGTGTGTTTAGCAAGACTGTTCAAAAAATTTAAATAAAAATAGATAAATAAAAAAGGCATTTATCTACTTTTTTAATGAAAAGTATTTTTTCAATGTAATGTCATGGTTTTTATATATTTGCTGATCTGTGATGCATTCAACGTGATAGAAATGTAGGGATTTGACAGAGTTGAAATATTCACAACCATCTCTATAAAACTGTTCCTGAATGCCAAGTTATTTTGTTTAAAAAAATCTAAATAAGTGTTTATGTGCCATTGCTAATGTTATATAAGTGCAGTCATGAGAATATGAAAATTAATACTATACAATATTGAAATATTTGCAGTGATTTCATAGTGTGGTGACAAATCTGGCAAAAACAAAACCATTGTTATATATTTAAAGTAAATAAAAATGTGTGCATCAACGAAATGCTGTGAAGTTTGTGTGTCCTAAAATTATGTCAAATAATAGTTATCATCTTAGGTCATTTTGGTTTAATAGAATAGATAGAAATACTTTGAAATCTGTGTATAATACGTAGAAACACATTCATGCATGATATCAAAATTGGGTCTCGATATTTCACAGCCAAACGTGTAGTTCACTTCAGGTTATACAGTGGCAATAACAAGAATGTTAATCCTTTGGAATTAACAGATTTTCTGCATTAATTGTTCATAAAATGTGAACTGATCTTCATCTAAGTCACAGGTTTATACAAAATGTGCCTAAGCTTAGAACACACAAACAATTCTAATCTTTCATGTCGTAACTCAACACACCCATTAAATTTCCCCAGTGCTGGTGGGAAAAGTGAACTGGATTGAAGTCGAGCCTAATTCGGCATCAATGACCTTAAACGAGAGAATCAGGAAGAATCTTTAAGCAGCTTGAACAGCTCTGAGCTCAGTTCAGATCCACTCTTTGTTTGAAATCATTCTGTAGATATACAGCAAGTGTTGAGAGACGCTGACATTATCCTGTTAGATTCACCGAGGCATCAAAGCCCTTCAATGATGTCACCTTGGAATGGATGTGTGCAAACACTAGAATAAACTATATGTAATATTTAGTGACACCAAGTTATGATTGAAGAGATTTATGATTGAAGTTATTATGACTTGAAGCTCAGAATTTAGATGCAAGGCTCATTTTGATGTACAAATACATTTCAATTGATTAAAGACAACAAATGCAGAAAATGTACAAAATTTATATAAAAGGAAATTTCAAGAGAATGTTCATGACACAGCAAGTTCATTTTTTTCAAACACTGGGAAATTAACGATACCAAATATTACACCTGCTCTTTCCACATTGGCAGTACAGAATGATTCTTAAAAATGAACTGATGATCAGATTGTGGATGATAGACCACTACTGAAATAACAGAGTTTACTAGACTAAAGAAAACTTATCATTGGTTGGTCAGAAGTAAAAAGAAACCCATTAAGTATCATAATACAAGCTGGTTTAGAGAAAATAAGACAAATCATTTCATCTTCAGAAGCTACGAATGACCATTTCGTTTAAATGTTTCTTTTGATTTAAAGGGCAACATGAGAGAGGGCAGATTTTTCCCCAGACAGTTTTTCAGTACTTTTTCTTTCATATTTTTCTCTTAAAACTTTCAGTTAATCTTCAGTAGCCAATTTCTCTATTGGAAAATATATGATCAGTTAATTGATTATAATTCATTTCACAACATCATCAACACTGAGGTTCTTCTAATGAATAAGAAGGATCGGCCATTTTACTAGTGCGACACCTGGGAAATATTAGTTCTCCAATAAAGGCAGTCTCATCTGCAGAACAGTGAAACACAAATCTTTAAAAAAATGTCATTCCTGATCTTAAATCCTAAACCTTATTATTTGTGCTCTTAATTTTGTTTCTTGACTCATACGACACTTGTGTTGTCAGTGACTATTAGCATCAAAAACATTTTTTCAGTGTGCAATAATATGGAATTAAGGACCACTCGACCATTTTAAACCTCATCTCTATGTACTTGTCTTAAAAATCATGTTTTATCGAGTGAAGACGTGACAAGAGCCTCCATGCGAGGAACAGAAATTTGTAGTGTAATAACTTAAAGCATATGAACATGTGATGGGAGCCCAAAGTATAGACTGTACATAAAGATAGATGACATGACAGCTCAAATGTGAAGACAAAGCGTCAAATCGAAAGATGGTTTCTGTCATTTTAAGTAGTTTTTATGTTGGTTTGTTCAAATTTTCATTTTTCAGTAAGTTTGGTTTAAGTTAGTTCTTTGATGCTATGAAAACAGGGTGAGACCGACTTGCAATTTGTTGCGAGCATGTATCGGCAGGACCTTAAAACCGTGGCTCCATCCCATGATTGCAACTACGCAGACCTGGCTACTAATGATGTCATCGGTGCACTATAGCAGCACTCGTATCTTGGATATTTTGGCCTCATTTCTGGATAGTGGGAGGAAGTGGATAGGTGTCGTCTATGGTCCAAAAGAGATGTGGGTAAAAAATTGGCTAAGTGGTCCTTGAATTCTCTATGGTTACAGGAAAAACACTTTATGTTTTAATGTGGATGTTCTAATATTTTACAGATTTTAAGGATTTGTACACATCTTGTCATGCCATGTCACTGCCAATGTGTGAACCAGTGACCACTGAAAACATCACAGCACCCAGTGTCTCTATTTCAGCTGAGGAGAGACGGCAGTCATGGCGAGGTGACATCAAAGTTCGTCATGGGCCATTTTCAGAGCGTGATCACAGAGATCTACAGAGCACCAGGGACAGAAAACCAATGATTCAAATACAGTCACTGCAGTAGGTCCACATAACTGAAGGGTGCAATAGGATGATAATGAGCTGAAAAGCTACCTGTCCTCTTGCTGCAGAGTTTGTCTTTAACATTTTCTGTCTCATGAGCGAAGAATTCAATGATTTCATCTTCATTCTGCTCAGCGATTGTTTCACACTGGAGAAATTAGTCAGAATGAACAGTTAGCAGGGAAAAACTCACTGTATAAAGAAAACACACATGAGGGAATGATGCACATAAATATTGTCCGATAAATTCAAGGCCATCTAAGCCCAATGATGTAAAGCTAACACAGCAAACTGTGTCTAGCTAACTAAAAACTATACTCACTGCGAACTTTAAACTGGATGTAACTCTTGAATCCAGCGTGGCTTCTGAGAGGTCCATGGGCTCACCGCTCCGAGACTTGATCCTAATGTAGGACTTCCTGTTGGTTGAAGAATCCGAGTGCTCACCGTAGTCCTCCATCCTCTCACACACATTCTCCATCAGCTCCAGGAGGTTTCCCTCGGAGCGAGCTAGAGGGACCTAGTGGCAACAAAGGTGAAAACCTCTGAATGAAAGAGAAATGTCTGTCAACACAGTCAAACTAACACAAACAGGATATTTAGTGTTTCTTATTTTTGACATTTCCAAGTATATTTATGTCAGAGATACCTTGTGAGCGGTATGACACTTTTAAAATGACCATCCTGAAATCATTTCAGTTATAGCCTCTCTCTTGGTTTGCATTAAATCAACATGTTTTGGTAATGTTTTATTTATCTTTGCAAATATGTCGGTGTTTCTTTCCCTAAATCCTGTGTGCTGTCAAAGAGGTGAAAAGGTTTTCATCTGCTTGCTTTTGATATATGGGTTTACATGTGATATGTTAAATTATTATTAACTGAGCTCTCTTGTCTTCCATAAAGGATCAGTCCGTTAACACAACTTGTCTGACTTTTATTTCTGTTAAAATGCTAGATTAAAAACTTAAAAAAAAAAAAAAAAACTAAACTCCAAATCAGATCCTGTGCAACACCAATTTGAATATCTTTTATAACTTCTATCTAAACACAAAATATCTATTGTCGACATTTCATTTAAAGTAAAATTTTACTTAAAATAACAAAATCTTATACTCTATTTACTTGAAGAAGTCTATTTATGTAATATCCCTTTCATGTTATATTGATCATGATTTAAAGTTTGTATTATAATATTTTATATTGTAAAATTAAGATGATTATAAAAGACAAAATAATGTTTTGTGGCAGATTGTGGACAAGACAAAACTCTTTGTTTGAGATGTAATATTATATATATAAGAAGCTATGTTCAGATAAATGTTGACCACTACACCAGTACTTCCACGTGGGATGAGAACCTGCATGTACATGACTGTGATGACAGCTACCACAACTGTAGAGCTGGGCAGCGTTTAAAGTTCCTCCACCACACACAATCATGAAAACTAAGTTACATTTCTGATACGACAACATTTTATTTTTTCAACATCTCACCTACTAAGTATATTTTCTGACAAAACCTCCTTGTTTCATTAAATCACTCACGGTTCTCAAGTGCATAAGCTGAAAGTTGTGGGAGCACAAACAGCGATGCATCAGTGACTAAAGTAAGTTCAGTAAAACATTTAAACAGAATGTGAGTTCAAAAATTTTTGGAAAGCAATGTTATGTTAATATTCTTTGACAAATGTGGCAGACAATACACAAAAGGTATTGTGATATGACACAGAAGTTACAACTGGCAATCAACCATTTGTACTCACTGTGACCAAAGTACATCGGTTCATAATAAAAACCTAATTCTTTAATACTCTGCATTGACACACATGTGCAGTGTGTGTACAGCAGCAGTCTGCAGTGTGTTGGACACAGCGAGATCACAACATGGCTGTGCAGCTGCTCCCTCACCTCTCTGATGGACTGGCTGCCGTCCGGGTTGATCCTGAACGATCCGGTCTGGATCATCTTCTTTGGGTCTACCTGTGAGATGGCCCACTCCATCTCATCCACCAGAGCCCGGCAGGCTGAGAGGACAGAGGAGGACACACCGGGTCAGGACGGATCTCTGTGTGTGTGCTCTTGTACAGCTATCTTTGTGAGGACCAGTTTGAGCGTACAACCAACAAAGTGAGGACTTTTTGGGAAAGTGAGGACATTTTAGCCAGTCCTCACTTTGTGACCCCACATTTAATGGATTGTTTGGGGGTTAAGACTTGGTTTTAGGGTTAGGGTTAGAATTAGATTTAGGTCAGGTTAAGGGTTAGGCATTTAGTTTGGATGGTTAGGGCTAGGGGCTAGGGAATGCATTATCCAAATGAGGGTCCTCACTAAGATAGAAGTACAAACATGCGTGTGTGTGTACTGATTCTCAGTGTGAGGTGCAGATAGACACACAAACCTCCACATCGGATGTCCTGCCCCTGTCTGGCTGCTTGGCTGAGGCCCAGGAGGAGACACAGAAACACGGACGATGCGAGCAGGAGAGCCGCTTCCCTCATTTTGCACCTGGACACAGATTTGAGCATCACAAGGGGTGGGGGGGGGGACACATCAACCCGGGTCTACCACAGCCTGCTGCCGCCACAGCAGCGTGTGTCTGTCCGCTGGCGTCTCTGTGGCCGGTGCTCTGTAAAGCTGCAGAACGAGCCGGTCACAGAAACTCCTCCATCATCTTACCTGCGTCTGACGCTGTTTCTGGAGACCACCAAGTTTTACACGACGTCACATCTCGCTCGCTGAAATGTGGTGACGTAGGCAACGGAGCCGCTGGACCGGAAGGAGTCGCGCTCGAGACGGCGCCCCCACATGGCCTGGAGAATTCTTCTGGCGGAAACGCGTAGAGGTTGAATTTAAGTTTAAATATTAAATATTAAAATTGTATTTTGTCTTAACTATTCCTCATACGCGGATGTATATTCACAAAAAAAGTATTGAATCAGAATATTTTTTTTATTATACTCACACCTCTTATTTATTCATGTATTTATCTTTTATTTATTTTCTACTTTTTAATCCTATGTTAGATATGTTCATTTGTATTGTCTTTTTCTGTTTATTTTCTGTCAATGATTCATCTGTATTTTTTTACGGCCACATTAACCTCCTGAGGGATTACAGGCAATCAGAATTAATAACCACTGCTGAGTAAATTAAATAATCTTAAATAGTTATATATTTTAACCCCCCAGAGACAGTATAAGTAAAGAAGACATGACATTTAAAAGAAATCTCACTAACTAAACTAATATTTCAGATGTGGCAAACATATTCTAGTAACAGAGAAATATCAACATGAGGACTAAGTTATGAGGGAGAGGAGCAGGAGATAATCGACATTTGTTTTTCGTCTTTCTCACTAAAGACAAATCAGTAAAGATTTGGTAACGATGAAAAAAAAACATAATTAAAAGCAATTTTTTACCTTTTTTACTCAAACAAAACAGACATGGATACGCAAGAAAAATCAGAAAACCACCTTTTAATAAGCTCTCAATACAGGAGGTGTCACACTGTACAATGTCATCAAATCAGAAACAATATATTTAATCTAATTTACAATACAGTGCAGCAGTACGGTACCAGTTTTCTGTCTGGACATGGAATCAGACAATGGTCTCTGACGATCCCAATCTGTTCCAAAATGTAGGCAATATTCGTTACAAAACATGATGATCCATGATGAAGTGATCAATTACAAATATGGAATAACTGAGGTCATTACAATGTTTTAATTGACTCCACTGGAAGCAACTTTATAAATCAGTCAGAGGTCAAATGATGTTCACCTGATGAACTCCATTCCTCAACCAAATGCATGTGTCCTGCAGGGGGATGTTTATTGATCATTGCAAGTCCACCCAAATTCATTTACTAATAGCTTTTCTTAAAAATATATTATCATATAGCTTAAACATTTCAGCTTTTCTGCTCCAAATTACACCTTGGTCCATGACATTTGTCATTACATTTGTTTAAAACAATTTTTTTGCATCAGTGACACCAATATTTGTTTTTTGTTTGGTATGACATGTAAATTCAAATGCAAATGTATGAATATTCATTTGTAGCAATGTTGGATTTCAGTAGCACACGTTCCAATGGAATAAGTATCGCTTTTTTTCAAAGTTGTTCCATGTGCAGTATTTGGGAATTACTTGAATTAGTTTGTGTTTGTTTTGGACTGAGGCACAGTGGTGAACACAGGAGGCACTGTGTGGATGTCTGCACAGTAATTAGAAGACACACACGTTTAGTCCAATATTTGGTCAAGGAAAATATTTAGTTTTATCAACAACACAATCCATCAAACCTCTAAGGTTTTTATGACGGATCCTGTTGCCATTATTTTACATCACTTTTGTCTTCCTCTCGAGTGTCTTGTGTGTACAGTTTTTACTCTTTATATTTACTTTAACACAGGGTAACACTGTTTGTGCAAAGTGCTATATTGACCCAGTAACTGAAGTGCACAAGAGGCGGCATTTCAACATTAACAGTTGTCAAACATGTTAATGTTTGTTAACTCCCCTCACACTCATTGTGCAACAGAGTCGAGCCGCACCCAGTCACACAGTGAGCATGACCCGTCCCTCTACTCGTGATACAACACCTCACATCACTTCTCTTATTTACCTTTCAACGTTACTCACCTGTTGCACCACAGTGCCAACTTTCTCCTCCATATCGAGTTCAGAAATTAAAATAGAAATTATTAAAAGTTCACTTTTGCATACAGCATAATTCTGCAAAAATTTGGCTGCATCAAAAAGAAACATAAAAAAACAAGTCAAGCTTCTAATAATGCCCCAACATTCTCAAGTGAACATAATAAAACTACATACAAAACCAAGGAGCACTTTATAAAAATGATAAACTACACATAAATAAACAAAACAAAACAAACTGACCTAAGCTTATTTGAGAAGGAAATTGAAGAAACTAAATTTAAATAAGATAATATAAAATATTATAACTGCCAGCAACAAAGTGGGAGAAAATATCATTCAGAATCCTCTGAAAATTCTAAAAAGTCTTTAAAATTCAAAGATGAACATCTTCATTATGAGAATTTGAATAAAACATATCCAAATTACATTGTAAGACAGCGAGAGCGACATAAAACTAGCGTTGTCTTACACAATAAAAAACATGGAAAAGTTTGACTGATCAGGTATATATATATATACCTTCTCTATTTTGTAAGTTCATATTCAATATATTAATTATACGCATTTATTCATCTAATATTTGCATGTATTTACTAAAGATTGTAATTGAATATAAATTAGAATAAATGCAGCCGCTTGCTTGCCCCAAAAACGTTCATTATATAGCTTTGGTGTTGGACCTCTGTGTTGTCTTACGTTGGGGATGTGTCCAATGGAAAAATGTGAGATTTGATTTGTTACATCAGGTAAATAAAAAAAAAATTAAACATGTCTACTACTGGAGGTACTACTGGAGGTCCACAGCAGCCAGTTGTGTCTCCGAACTGTGGTAACTCTATGTTTTGGAATAGTTGATTAAATTCTGTGTGATTTCTAACTGGAAAGTGTTTTTTTCATCACTGTAGTGTTTAGTTGGCAACTGTCACAGTCTCATTGGCTTGTTAACGGATTTGGAGAAGCCAATGTTATGGAGCTTGAGGAGAGAGTTTGTAAAATCCAAACATGTGAAAGGCTTTTGAGTCACAGGAACCACATATTCTTTAGAGATGTCTCATTTTGGAGCTTTGATATTAAATCATTTGCACTTGTCGCTGAGACGTTTGTGATGGAACACACCTGTTACTGAAGTGAACAGGATTAGACATCTGTGGGCGCACAACAAGTGCACTTAAAAATATGTCAGGCACCGGGTGAGGATGGACTTCCACTGAGCGAGCTCCAGTGGTCCCACGCTTCAGTCAGGTTATCTGTCCGTTTTCTTCAGGCACCAGAATAAAAAACATCCACCCAGCCACATTGTGTCGTCCTATCTCTCACCCACAGAGTCAGAGTCCATTTCGTTCAGTAGGTAAAGGTCCGTGTGACGAGATAGTCCCATTTGAAACTGAAAGAGAGAAAAAAGAGATGGAGTCGTTACGAGTGAAATTGTTGTAAACATTTAGTCACATCATTTAATTCATGAGAACATGAATTATTTGAAAAACAATTTTGCCATTAAAACTGATTCTTGAGCTTAAATGAATGATTCAACATGTAAACTAATGAAAATAATTTAAAAAACGATGATTATTTCTTAAATAATTAAGAAAACCTCAAAACTACCTGCTAAGTACACACATTGTGCTTATTATAACCTGTGGAAATGTGGTGCTACTGCAGCTCATTTCAAAATCACTCGCTCTGTCTTCTTTAAAAGAGGAAAACATAATCAATATTGTGTTTTGATGAGGTAAATAAAAAAAGGATCCAATCGGTCCACAATTTGAATTTGATAAAATCATAATAATGAATTGATTATAGATTAATTAAAGGTGCTCACCTTGGGTCAAAATGCTACTTTCCTCATTTAATCCTGGAAAATCCTGGAAGAGAGCATTTGTACTACATGCTATGGACTACCATCTACACTGATTAAATAAAGGTAGAAATATGGAATTTTGACCCTTGACCCCTTGTAAATGTAAATATATATACATGGTTTACTTTTTAAGCAGTGTGTAGGGAACCCCTTAAAACCCAACACATCTTTTCTAGTTTACATTATTCTCACAGTTCAATTTAACAGTTCATGTTAATATTAAACTAACGTTAAGCTACTCTGTACTGTAGTTAGCAGGTTTTACAGTAAAGCAAGTTATCAGGTTGTGTAGTTTATTTATTGCAATAACATGTCGTCAAGAAATTGACACAAATCAGTAATTATGAAACATACAGATCACAAGTTTTTCTTTTGACAGCCAGAAAGAAGACGGCAACAATTGTCCATATATCCATTATTCCCCATTTATTTTGGACACAGTGTTTTTCATTCAATAGCAAAGAACAGACACTTATTCCTTCAATGCCAAGAGCAGAAATGAGTGAGACACAGTGTAGTGATGTTTACTACACTAATGTTTTCTCTGTAACAATTCAAATGTGTGTGTGCGGTCTGTGTTGTTTCCATTTTTCCTGTCAGAAAGGTATTAATGCATTTCTGCCACCTGCAGCTGCACCTGGACCAACGCACTAATGTGAACATTTCACAGGACAATAACTTCTGGAAAGAACCTGAGATTTTTACTATGATTACTGGGGCAAGACAAATGGCTCCAAGTCATCTCAGCTAGATTGGATTCATTTACTGTAACTGTATTAATTTGAACCCATACATTTGTCCTGTTACTGTGTGTTTGTGTGTGTGTATATATATATATATATATATATATATATATACACACACATACATACATACATACATACACACACATACACACACCTCACTTGGATACGGCTCAGTCAGGTGCTTTAGTACAGCATATATCATCATTTTTTTTAAATTTCTTTAACGAATTGGATACATTAGGTGGTAACACAGATAAAAACTAGAGTTTTTCTTCCCCCCATGTTATTCCAGAGAAACTCAGTATGTTGATAGGATCCTGGTACTAAAATAAAACAGCCACATTGGTCTGTCCAATGCCGACAGGAAAAACTAAACAACAATGTGAGGTTCTTCCCCACCTCTCTGACACCTGATAACTGCTGCCTCATAGGAAGATCAGGACATCATTTCCACATTAAACGGCTGCTGCTTAACTTTATCCCTGTTAGATGGACTGATACCCGGCTGTGATGGCAGAACATGTGATGTCTTCAGTCTGAGGGAGGAAGTGATGGCCCTTGGTGTATAACAGCTGGTATTAAAATATAATTAGAAATGTTCAAATGTTCTTAAACATGTTATTGTTTCCCTTGCGCTGGTTTATTAGATATGCCAACTTTTTGAGAAAAACAAGGCATATTTTAAACTTTATTTTGACCTGAAGTTCTGCTGCCCTGCAAACTTGTTAAAAATCAATGTTGAGAAAGGAGAACAAGCAAAGCAAATTCATTGCCTTAAAACCACGTTAGAAAAATCATTAGGAGATCTAAATAAATCAGTGGAGCAATGGAAACAAACTTAATTTATAGATTCAGTGCATCAGAATTACAATAAATATTGTCTACTTTGAAGTTGTCTACTTTCTGTCCTGAATGAATTTTATTCGGTCTTATTTTTATTCACAAAATGAGCAGTTTTCAGAGTCTAAGTTGAGACTCAGTCAAACTTGTCATTGTGGGTTATATAACAAGCCTTGGATTTCTTTGAACTTCTTTGTCAAGATAATTATAACAATTTTTACATTATTTTTAGACAAACATAAAAGTTGTTATTTCATTTCTCTTTACAGAGCAGGACAAATATGCTGCAGTGATTTCCTTTCAGGAATTTTAACTTTATAAATATAAAATGTATTTTATCCTGATGTTCTTCAAAGACATGTTGGATAAAAATGTGGTGGATGAAGTTGTTTATTTTCCTTTGGACACCTAAGCTCTGTTAGTAGAGGGAACGAAATAACTGCTGTTACTGTTAAAAACATGTCTTGATGATCAGTTTCCTACTAAATAAATTGAATTTTACTAATAAGCTCACGTCAGGGTGTTGACCAACCGGAGTTGCTGCCATCCTGATTATTTAGGCACTAAAAAGAGCCTCTGAGGACGAGGCTGTAGTCACATAAAGCTTCACTCATTTGAGGAGGCATATTTCATTCACAGACTTTGTATTGAACCAACTTCTGCATGATACTGAAACTTGTTACTTAAACTTCTCTGACATGTTAGACAGGAATCAGCTCACAGCATTAAACCCCTGAAATTAAGTGTTATGTTCTCTTTGAATTATTAGGCGTTTTTCAATTACTTCATGCAAAATCCAGTGAGTTAAACAACAAGCTACAAGGAGGCTTAGAGGGATGAGAAGGTAGTTGAATGATGTTGAGGTAGAGTGGCAATCGTAGCAGAAGCAGCAGCTCCTCCCCCTCCCACCAGGACACTGGCAGGTTCACACTATGTAAGAGGGCTCACACAGAGCTAAGTACTTGATGAAGCTAATATTAGTCAGAGACATTGTCATGGATGAGTCTGGAAAATATTACTTTAGGTAAATAGTTAGGTTTCTCTTACTTAACAGAAACAGAGCTGAAAATAAGCCTTGCTGATACTGTGTTTGTAACAGTATAAACTCAACAGCAAACATGATTTCTTTCAAACAGTGTGTATGATATGCTACATGTCTGATCAGATTTTGTTATATAAAAATACTTGAAAAATATTACTGCATTATTTTAACGGTTTTTTTTGCATTATTTTAACACAAACACTGTTGGCAAAGTATCCTCTCAGGGACAGTTTGGTAACACAAGTTGAGCTGCTATTTCTTCACATCTAGGACATTATACTTTTGAAAAAGTCTGGAAGTTGTTATTTAAAGATACTGATAATTACAGCAATTTGAAATTGAGTTGTACTGTTTGTTGTATAAACACTTTTCAGCAAAGTTAGCGACAGTTGTTGTCTTCGAGGATTGTAACAATTATTGATTTGTCAAAATATGCACATATATTCATTAGAGGTAAACTCAAGCATAAATTATTCACATCTAACATACTGCGCTGGTGTGGTATTAGTAAGTTTGATCCAATTTTCTAAAATGCAACAAACTTCCATACCCAGTCCAACACAGAAGCAAACACGTGACATTAGCAGAGAAGGTGCTTTCAAGATCCTATGTGATCTCGAGAAAGTCCTGGTTGTGTACAGGGCTCAGAGTCTCCAATAGGACAGAGGAATGCTGGTGGTTACTGTCCTGTCCAGCTCTAGGAGTCGTACTCTGACTGCTCCTCTATCAACAGAGCAGGTCGCTTTCTTACCCTGCTGCTAAAGTCCAGGCAGGAAACCCCCAAAGCAACCAGACAGTGCCAAACCTGCAGACAACGACAAAGGAGAGAAAGGTCACGAAACAGTAAGTCTGAAAACAAATGGAAGTCAATGTATGGCTGCACTAATAACTCACCAGGTAGCCTACGAAGCACAGATAGGCTACAGAGAGAAGAGAAGCGAGGACGTAGAGGAGCACGCTGTTCAGCGCTGTCACATAAACCACCACAAAGTACATGTTGATTGCACAAACCACCAGGATGACGATGCCCCCGGAAATCTTCCAGAACCTAAAGCAAACAGGCAGGCACTTATTCAGCCACTGAGAAAAAATGGATTTTCTCAAAATAACAGGATCCTGAGAATGTCGTATGTATGTAATATGATGATTCATCAGAACTATTATTATCTTGCATCATCGTCTTTACTGTTACACTACTGAATAAATCTCTCGTTTGCGTAAAAACTAAAGGCCTGACTGTCAGAGTGTTTTTAATATATAGTCCAACTAAATTATCTGACAACATCTGTAAAGTTAAATAAGAGAGAAAGAATTTCACTCACATTCCATTTGCAAAGTCGTTCATTATGGATGTCAGACTGGTGAAAGTCAGAATTGGGATCAAAGCAAATGGAAGCTGTTGGATAAGAAAAAAGAGGTGAATATTTTACAGGATTATGCTCCACACAATAAAAGAAGGATAAGTATAAAAAAACTGGGCTATAGGTTGAGTAAGAGCAGGATAAAGAGCTTTTTACACATTCGATTTTGAGAGCTTGTTTCTGGACGCCTGGACCTGACCTGCATGCTTTGAAGCACGTTGAGAAAGTCATTCATGCCTGTCAGATGCTGAACGTCCTGGAAAATGGCTACCAGCAGAGTTGGCGTGATGGCAATGGAGCGGGTCAGGAGGACCCGCGCAAAACGGGACCATCGCAGGTTCAGGAAACCCTAAGAAAACCAGACAACACAAGGATAGGTATACACATCTAGATGTAATGTTTGTTTTTTACCCATTTCCATCTGCTTTAAAATGCCTGACTAGAATTAAATAAACAATAATGAAAGTAAAGCTACCAACAAAACAGGCATTCCTACCTCCATGACAAACTGCCCAGAGTAAGTGCCTGTCATAGTGGAGCTCTGTCCAGCTGCCAGGATCCCTATGGCCCAGATGAAGAGAGCCGCAGGGCCAAAGACACAGCCCAGGACCACTCCCTGAACAAACATAAACAAAGAATGCCTTATTCTCATTATACATCTACTTACTGTGGCCATCTATACAGAGAAAGATGAGACCTCATAGATCAAGATTTCTTTTAGCAAACTTAATTTAGTCACTTTTCCACTGTAAACATTATGCAGCCTATTGAACTAACAGTGAGTGACAGCAGAGGTCTGCCCATCCCTCATATGCCTCTACTCAACCACAATAAGAGGAAACACCTGATTGGAGGTGCAGAGCCCTAAAATAAAATATTATGTGCTTGCCAACAATAAATAATCCTGGGGAAATTTCTTTTGCTTCTTCTCCGGTACCTAAAATCAGACTTGATCTGTTATCTACCGATAATGTTCATAATCTACCCAATCAGAATTAGGTTTTCTCTTATGATTAAAGGTCCAGTGTGTAAGATATAGGTAAAAGGGATCTATTGGCAGAAATTGAATATAAAATAATCCTAGTGATGTTTTAACTAGTGTGTTTCATCTGAATTGTACAAATTGTTGGTTTCCTCACCCTAGAATTGGCCCTTTATATTTAAATACATTATATTTACATCGCGAGTGGGACCTCTCTATGGAGGCCGCCATGTTTTTTTACAGTCGTCCAGACAGGACAAACTAAACACCTTTTGAGATTCTATAATAACTGAATTCTACCACAGGTTCTCTTTCATGTTTGGAAGGGGAGGGTGAGGTGTGGGGTATTCAGCTGCAACATGCAAGTTCACCACTAGATATCACTAAATTCCACACACTGAACCTTTAAGGTTTCAGTCACTATGCCCTGACATACCCCTTTGTAGATGTCCACCTCCAATGTGTTGTTGTTCGCTGGGAAGAGATCTGCGTGAGGACTGCCGGTAGCGTTGCACTGTTCACGCTACAACCAGGAAAAAAGAACATCCAATGAGCAACAAATTGATGTCAATGGTCCTGATCCCAAAACATTTACATCACTGTATTGCAGAATGACAGACACAAGCTTCAGCAGTGCTTAGTAAAGAGTAATTCATTTTAGTGTATACCCACCACTTGGATATTTGTCTTATCATAGAAGGCTTCAGCAAAGACCGCCACGACAAAGACGTTGATGAGAAAAGAGATGAACAGAGCGACCGTTGACTCGATGAAAAAATACTTGTTGGCTTCTTTTACATCCTTCTTGTTTTTGCGGTCAATCTCCCGAGACTGATATATGAGGGAATAAATAGGAAAACAGTTTATTTTTTAGCCAATTCAATTTATACTTTTTCTAAATGACATTTAATATTATTGTGACTTGTTGATTCCTTTAGGTTTAATTCATATCACAAGTGTTTCTAACCTTGACCAGCGCCGAGTGCAGGTAGATGTTGTGGGGCATGATGACGGCTCCTACAATTCCCACAGCCTGCTCCAGCTGCAAAGGCCCACAGCCGGCACAGTACGGTACAAACATCCCCTTCAGCAGCTGCACTTGGTCTGGCGCTGCCACAACATACTAAAGACAGGCAAAAAGTTAAATATGTCAGGGTGTAATGAACGTCTCTGTAAAAATGTGTGAGATGTGACTTCAATCACATTTCAAACGTAAGGGAACCATACCTCGTAACCAAAGCTAATAGCCATTACAGTGATAAGAAAGCCAAAAAAAGCCTCCAGTTTCCTCAGGCCTACGAAGAAATACAAACTGTGTCAACACTGAGATGCACAATATTTCAAGCACCGACTGGAAGCTAGTGGTTGTATATCTATAGGAGAAAAACACATACCATATTTGTCAAGAAAGAGGAAGACAAATGTGTCTGTGATGGTGATGAGGACTCCTCCCCACAGTGGGATCCTGGAGGAGAAAAATAGCAAATTGCATTTTTCTTCAGTATTTTCAGTATCAGTATCATCATTAATGGGAAAAAAATGGGAAATTATTTGCAACCACTTCAAGGATAAGTACGAAAAAAAAGATGTTACCTGCCCACAGAGAGGAGGTTGAGAGCGATGGCACAGCCGATGACCTCCTGCATGTCTGAGCCAATAATGGCCAATTCGACCATCAACCAAAGGAGGATCCGAGGAACCTGAAAAGGCAAATTATTTAAGATATAATCAGAATTTAGCAAATAAAATTAGTTATTCAACATTAGGGTACCTCTCTAGTTCACAGAGGTAATTCAACAATATCTAAGAGTATGAAATCAATAATGCAGCACTCATGTTGACAAATACAAATATAACCTCTGGCAAAATAAAAGTGTATGTATACACAGAAGGTAAATGTGTGAAGCTCACTGTAGGATACTGGCGGTTGCAGACTTCAGCCAGGTGCATCCCTGTTACGACCCCGAGGCGTGCAGCTAACCTCTGCAGCAGCAGCCCGATAATGGTGGCTAACAGGAGCACCCATAGAAGCTGAGAAAGACAAAATCAGAACAAAATGCTTCAACTTCTTATAGATTAAAATGAAAGATGCCTGTGGGTAACATTTTCTTTTTTTCCTTTTTCAGAAAATAAGCTGATGGCATTGATAATGATGGCAATGATGCTTTTGTTCAGATAACAAAAATAGAAAGAAAGAAAAATTTGAAAACAAGCAAATCATTTGCCTTCATTATAGTTCAAACTTATGGTTGTAGATTTTCTGTCTTTTACAATCCATAACTATGACCAGCAATGTAAACTACTGAGCCATGGCAGCAGTCTTCTTTTGATTTCTCACCTTGAAGCCGGCTTTAGCTCCAGACTGCAGGTCAGACTCAATGTTCCCTGGATCCAAGTAAGCGATACTCATCAAAAACCCTGGTCCAGTGAAGGCCCAGAGTTTACGGAAACTGAAGATCTGGACGAAAGACAACACAATTGTATTTTTCTAACTGATGTTGCAATTTGAACAATATAATTTAATAGATCCAAGTCCATATTTTACCTAAAATCTAACCAATTCTTATTTCTCCAACAGGAGCAAAGAGGTTAATTTTGCTGCTTATAAAACATGAAACAGTCATTGTCAGTACCTGGTTGGCGCTCTCAGGAATTGGCACCTTGTCTTCAAAGTATGTCGTGAAGGGCTCTTCCTGGGCCACAGGTGAGGCAGGAGGAGAGATGGAGCTGTACTGGTTCGTCTCGTTTCCATCATCCTGAGGGGAGTCCTCTAACAAAACCACAGAATAAAAAACAAATTGCAGTTTGTGATAAGATAAAAAAACATTCCATCTCCCAAATCCATCTCACTATTTGAGGTTCTTTTAGAGAAAATCGCTCAGAGTGCAGAGCTCATCTGTAGTTTTGAACCTTATTATCACATACCAGCCTAACTGGTACTATTAAAACTCAAAGCTGAAAATTACTCACCATTTATTTAATGTTTAATGCATTCAGTATCATTTAAGCAGCAAAAACACAACGTGGGCCATGGCTACGATGGATTTGTTTTTACATATATTAACTTCTAAAGAGAGAAATACAGCAGATCTGCACAGAACTGCTCTGCTAAAAAGATTAAATCCAGACATTTCAATCTTTTTTTGAAAAGCACAAAACACAGCTTTGATCAATCTCCACTCAGGAAAATGCTTGAGCCAGAGGGCCTGGGGTCCAGGAGGTTTATTAAACAGACTACATACACTTTAAAATTAAGAGATTTGTTAAAGTTGAATGACCATATGAAATATCTAATCAATGATAAGCTAAAATCACTTTATACATTAATTTCAAAAATTCTACCAAAGTGATTTAGAGTATGACTTTAAATTACATGTGTTTAGTTGTTCAGTAATAACATGTAATTAGGACATTATTCTTAACCTCAATGACCGAGAAAACAATGAAGGGAAACATCAGTGAATATAAACAAAACTAAAACCTCACGTGGAATCCAATCTGTAATTACTGTTTAACATCGTTGACTAAATAATTACTATGAGTCCTTAAGCTGTAGACGTCCTGTACAACTCACTGAGTTTGGACCTTTCCTTCCTTTCTCGCGCCATCTCCAGCTCACTGCTGGTTCCAAAGTCCACTGCTCTCTAATAGTGTCCCTGCTTTGATATGAATCAGCCTTTATCGTGCTTTTTTCTCTCAATAGATGTCACAACATTCTGACATCATGTCTCTACAAATGACCTGCCAGGAGAGAGAAGTGATGACAGCTTGGGATTGTCCAAAATAACACAACCCCTGGAGAAAAAAAAATCTCCGGCCTGCCCTTTACCCTATAACAAATCCCACAGCATCACATGAGCAGCAATAAAGGTCATACCTATGAGAATTAACAGCATTCAAGCTTTTAAACAATAACACAGTTTGTAATCCAAACTAAATATTCAAGCATCAGGAATAAATAAAATAGATCTCCCTTTATTTAGAGTTTTAAAAAGTTAAACAGTAATGCTGTTAGTTAAAATGTACTGTAAAGTATTGTTATAAGCATGCACACTGATGCCTGGCCAGAGAGTTTAATGATAGACAGCACAGCAGGTGTGTTTATAAGGCGATGGTCATGTTTCTGTTATCTGAGGCAGTTACCTTCGAGGATGTCTCCATCCTGCTCGGCCTTCATCTGGCTGAGGGATCCCTGGGAAATTGAGGGATGGATATCAGCCCCCCTGCAAAAAGACAACAGTGGTTACACAACCTGAATGAGCCTGAAGCACATGACTGTTGAGGAGTAAATAGTAATTATCATGCTACCTTAGTGATGCTTTAGTCTCTAAAACTAACAGCTATTAATCTGACAACCACACCAAGAGTGAGCTACTTCAATGATGGTGCATTATTTTGTTCTCCTTTTCCGTTATATTAAAAATAACATAAAATCACATGTCATAAAAATGAATGAGCAACATCAACAACAAGAATGCTGACTGAGAACAGGAAACAGAGTTTCACTTCCACTACTCCCACCATTTTTACAACACTCCTCACAAACTCTACTTAACAGTTTTTTCTTAACAAAGAAAAGTTCAGTTTCACAGAGAGGACACCATGTTCTCTGAGGCGGTGTGAGGCTCGTCTGAAGTACGACTCAGTTGTCATGTGACGCCTAAGACGGGTGGAGGCAGCAGACAGAGCAGCCCTCCCCGACAGTCAAGGTCACAATGCCACGTCATGTGCTCAGAGATAAAACCACTATCAATGTGACCGGTTGTTTGATAGTTTTCTCAATAGCAGCAATTGATTAAAAATCAATGGACCTTGATGAATAGATTTGTTACCAGAAAAATTTGTCGTTTCTTATTTTACCACAGAAAAATAATGTCAAAATAAATTTCCACCGGACATGAGGTTTATTGCTTGGGAGAACGGCCTTTCCTAATGAGACCATCAAAATAAAAGTACTTTCTTGTTTTTTCAATCCTAGGTTAGACACATTGTTGCTCCAATTATTTCTCCTTTAAAAAAAACTAAAGACCAAAAATATCTAAATGAGAAACAATTCTAAAACTTAATTCATAGGGCAGATTTAGCAGTAAATTTGATTTTTAGCATGTTGACGGCCTTATTAAATTGCTGGATCAGGTATTTTGGCTGCAGGACCCTTGAGTTTTCTGCATCTGTATGTGGCCGCAGCAGTCATGCTCAGTTATGCTGCTTTCAGATATATACAATAAATGCACCGCAATACCAGACATGTTCCTGAAGTTTTCCTGAGGGGCTGTATGTGAAAACCCAAGTCAGTTGCTCCGGACATCTTCTGGAACTTTTCTGCCAGCTTTCTCAGTTAAAAATGTCAGAGGTAGCCCATGTTAGAGTACAGCAGAAAAATCTCTGGAAAATGAAGCGAGTTGATGGCGTTTGTAACACTGATGAAGAAAGTTGTCATATATGTAGAAAAGGCTGATGAAGATGTCAACTTGGTAAAGACTATGAGATTCGAGAGCTTTTGACGATAACGCCCGACGCTAGTGTCGATGTGCTTTAAACAAAAGAAATATGTTTTCTGCAGCAGAATGTATATGTCATGTCCTGCACTACACCTTGCCTGAATTTTGGGGATATTTTCCTGTTGTTGTGAACACATCTGTCCAGCACAATCCCCAGCTGTGTTGTTCATATGTGAAAGACAAACTCCGGAAAATGCCCAGACCCAATTTACCGAAAATGTTGATGTCTGAAAAATGCATTATTATATAATTCTAAGAAGCAGGCATGACATAACAATAATAATAACAGTATCACACTTTTCGGGTGATTTGATGTTGCTGATCGAGTCATGTGACCCAAGTCTGATCATATTCTCAAAGTATATGTTTGCCTGATTGGAGCTAGAAGGCAGATTTCAGTGTGCAGATATTTTTGATTTTCAGTTCACTGCCTTTGTCTTAGAATTTGGTTGAAGCGGTCTACATGCATTATGCTGCTTTCTTTTTTCACACAAAACTAAACACATCAGTCAAGTGCCTTTTCATTAACCTAATGTAGCATTACTCCAATAAGACAAAGCAAATGTATCAACACAAGACAAATTCTTTGGCCTTATTTGTACTCATCCACTTGTTCTTATCTGTCACATTAGGATCAATGTAAAACATACTGAATGTTTTATATTGGTCCTGGTGTGACCTTGAGTCCAGTCCTGGATTGTGCAACTGTCTTTTAATGTGTCAGCAGCACTAATCCTTTCGAATTCCATGGGCACCCACATGTTTGTGACTGAAAAAGTCTGTAGCAAAGAGGTTGATCATTTTGAATCAATAATGTTCTTATAACAGCAGCTATATGATGTTCTTTTAAAAAAACACCAACTTATGGGATCAATTACATGATTCATTTTGATGTTACCAAACTTTTGCTGGTCAAGGTTGTGGATCTAAATTTAAAAGTAAACCAACTAAAGACATGTCATAGTCATCCATCTAACTTCTCCCAAAGAACCTTGGCCTCAAACAACACCATAGAGGCCTAATCTGCACAGAACAGATTTTACAATCACTACTGTGCATCTACGACAACTCCCAAACTGACATATGATCACTGATGTTACACCCCATCGAATTATTACAGGCTTTTATTCTCCATGGGAAAGAAATATCAAAACGAAGCAATGCCAAACAGAAGAAAAATCATAGCAATTTTATATTTAATCTTCTTATTAACCTCAGCTGCAGTTTCTAACGTCACTTTTGACATAACTCACACTAACTCACACCAACACAGCTCTAGTTCAACCCAACGGACAATCAGCTGTCATGAGGGTAAAACAATGAGTTGTCGCTGATGCCACCAACCAAGAAATCTAATGATCAGGCACTTGGCTCTTGGCCCTTGGCCCATTGAAAGCACGGCCACACCTCACTAGCAGCAGACTAATGAATTCACGTTTACCTTGTGTTCATGAGCTTTCTGAGATTCATAGCAAATGTTTATGGAACAGCAACTTTTCCTTCATAATGGGACTGACTAAAGGTGTCAAATACATATTTATTACATCAGTCCCTCTGTTTACAACTGACTTCATGTTTAGTCGAGCTGTGCCTGTGACTAGAGACAGCCATTACAAAGTTAACAAGTCACAAATACTCAAAGTGGTTATAGAGAGGTGGTTATAAATGAATACATATTACCCAATTAGGCATGTAGATATTTTACATTACAGTATGCACCAAACATCACTGTGTAAACTTAATTCTCTTGCATCACATATACTGATTTCATTACTTAACATAGGCAGTGAGGAAATTTTGTAAATTAACACCTTGAACTAGGGACTACGAGACACAGGAGAAGATTGTATTTATGTAGCAATACTACCCTTGTTGAGTGGGAGTTCCCCACACAGTATCACTTAATTATAAGATGCATGAAGTAAGAAAAGAACAGTAAGAACAACATGTCTTTCAAACTGCGATAACAGCTTGTTATCAGTCGGGCTGCTCTTAGCATTTTTTTTTATTGATTTGCAAATTAATTTCTCCACTATCTCCACTCCACTACTAGTTACTCTATGAACTGATTAAAGCTGTCCAAAACAAAGCTGTCCAATGATAAACAGCAAATCCCCACATCTAAGAAGCCATAACCAGAGAATACTTAAAAAAGAAAACGTACAAATTAATAGATTAATAAAATATCTGTTGATAACACAGTCACAAGTGTTCAGACACTCAAAGCAGCCTTTTCTTGTCCTAGCACTTTGGAAGGAGATAATCATTTTTCAGAAACCCTTGTTCTGCTTTTGCTTTAAGAAATTGAGTGATCTCAGTATGGAAGAATATTGTCACACCTACGAGTCTGATGTTTGCCTTTTCTACCAGTCACTGTGAAACATGACATCATTTCTCGTGATCTAGCTCATTACAGTGAAGAGACTAGGAAAGTGGCTGGTACACTGTCAAGAAACTTTTAACCCCAAGTTCACTTGACAACATGTTGTGTCTGTGATATTGTCCGACTCCACTGTGTATAAGGTGAGCTTCGACACCTATATAATGATGACGTAACAATCTAACTAGAACATTTCCAGGTGATTGGAGAGATGTGTAAGAGTTGAAGAAGGTGAGGCAAACCCTGGATTGGCATTCACACTGATAAGGAAACAGGAAAACAATAATCCTGTTAATAATCCAAACTTAATTCATTCATTATTTTAGGGATGTCTGGATGAACATCTGTCTTAGAGCTTTAACACAACATCTTGCTCTCGGGTTCCAGTCCAACACACCGCTGTATTGTGTGAATACAGTCTGACGGCAGCACAGCCCCTGCTACACGTCCCTCTGGTGATAGTGAAAGAGTCAGTGTAATTGATAAAGTCTCAGAGTGAGTGGTCGTTATGATCTGATCAGACTTCAGATTAGAAAACAGAGGCTTGACCTCTCGTCCTGGTCACTTGTCCACTGGGTACAGCTGAGCTAGAAAGACACCAGAGCCCACGCGCACATTAACCATGTAAGTTAAACATGAATGAACCAGAGCCGCTGGTACCATCACCTTCAAAAAATAAAATAACCTTAACGTTATCACTGTGAGTTCCCATCAAGCTAACCAGTTCCCATGCCATGTTAGCTGTGTGTGTCTGCCGCCGCCGCCGCCGCCGCCCTCATTAAAGTGTGAAAACGCTCCTACCTTGGTTTACGTTATTGGAGAGTTTGGTAACACGCTGAGTTTTCACGGTTCCAGCTGCTTCTAAACTGGAAACACGCGTGTGAACCCGGAGTTAGCTCAGGAAGTAGCACGTTAGCGACGCTAAATTCTGACAAAGTCGTATGTGTGCGAGCAACATCCTCTGCGCACGCGCACTGGTCCTGCGCTCTTCTGATTGGGCAAGAGTTAGTATGAGTCTTTATTCCGCTGAGGAGGTTTGTCAGGCGCACAGGGCACAAAGCCTGTCAGGCTAAACCCAGGGAGAATACTCTGTGTGATGGGGATAACCTGTGAAACTGTAAAACTCAGTAAAATGTATTTTAAAGAATAAACACGTATACAAATACTCAGTACAGAAAAATGGTATTGTGAAGTTTTTCTAAAAGCTTTCATCGCTGTGAATTTTTATTTCTGTCTTTTAATTTTATTTATATATTCATTTATTTAGATTTTGAATACATTTTACGGCTGTTTGATCCTTTTGTGGGGCACTTTGAACAATTCCATCACTGGAAAATGTATCTTATTTTATTTGCTCATATATGTTTTGTATGTAAAATTCTTTATTTTGAAATAAACTAATAAAACATTGATTAGAATTGTTGTTGAGTGTAAAAGCATGAAATGTAAAGTTGAGCATCTCAAGTACATAAACACAGTACCTGAGTAGATGTAACTGCACTTATTCGGTTATTTAAGTTTTTATTCATACCAGGACCATGTTAACTATGTTTCCTTTAAAGGTTCAGTGTGTAAGATTTAGTTGAAAGGGATCTATTTGCAGTAATTGAATACAAAGTAATCCTACTGATGTTTTCACTACTGTGTAATTATCTAATAGTATGAATTGTTTTGTTTTTATTAGTTAATACTATATTTATTTAATGAGCACATTATCAAACAATGTAAACTCATACTTATATTTTGAAAAGAACAATACAAACTAGGGCTACAAAGCAGCACTGAGCGGCCTGAGCACTTGCGAACTGGGGACCTGATGCAGTCGCCAGGGACGCCGGACCACGCCCCAAAAATTGTGCATTACGGGTTAGGGTTAGGGTTTACATGCCATCAAGTGCAGTCCACACAGTAAAAATATAATGTAAATCAATTAAAGTTGTAAAACGAGGCTTACCTCCTTTTGGCAGTGGGTGGTGCTATCACTGTCCCTACATACAGACTAATAGATTTGTTCAGGTCAAAAACACTCTTGTTTCTGTTCAGATCGTATAAATCTTTCACCTTTGTAGAAGTGTAGAATGGATGAGAGCAAAGTAAGGGGCTTTTTTGGGGAGGCACTATTGAGCCATATTTCCATGCCCATTCAAATTAATCCAGAATACATACAAAGTTTCATGAGTTTTTGAGCATGTGTAGGCCTTCAACACGCCCCCGAAGAAAATAATAATAAGAAAAATCCTTTGCACGTTCGGTGCTCAGGCCCTAATAAATACTTGAGCAAAGTATAATTTACTGACATCTCCAAGTCTTGTTTATTGGACGTATTCTTTCAGCATTATTGTGTACGTCACATATCACAGCGAGTAGCTAACCAAGCTATAAAAGACTGTAAAAACTGATAATAACCTGATCACCACATTTAGTCATCACAATACACACTGGGCTAGGAAGTGGCAGTGTGTCAGAGCTCTCTGCCTGGACCAGGTCTGGATAACAGGCAGTAAAAGGTCCCATAAGGATTCCTGGTTTGCAGGCGAACTGGGTTTGACTCCCGGCATGGGAACGCACCTATCACATAAGATCAAAATGCATCTTTTATTATTTTGCTGGTTACTAATAACAATAAATATAAAATACATATTTCATGTACCGAGGAAAACTAAGGAGTATTAATGATTGTTATTATTATGTTGAGACTGGTTGATGTGGAGCCAATGCTGTGACTTTCTGATTACTTTGTATAGGTAAATTAATTTTAAATTTACTCTATTATTTTCACAAGTACAAAATCTGTATACAATAGCCTTGTGTTAAATGAAGGAAAAATAGAAAACACGGTCAAGGTATGAATGACAACATAAATGCCAGTGGTGCATGCAAGTTGTTTTGCACTTTATAGTCACGAATCCACATTCCAGTATATTCTAGCGGTTAGAACTCCTGGTTCATGTCATAATATTAAAACCAAATACTTCTCTGGGGAGTTGATATGAGGTGAGGCATCAACTGATTACGTTTTGCATGTATAATAATAATAATAATAATAATAATAATAATAATAATAATAATAATAATAATAATAAACCTTAATACTTTTATTTGCTTATATGTGTTTTGTATGAAAATTCTCAATTTTGAATGCAGCTGTAAAAAAGCACAACAATCATGATTGTCGGGTGTAAAAGCATAAAATGGAAAATTCAGCATCTCAAGTTTGTACATAAACATGGTACTTGAGTTAATGTTCTAATTCTATTTTATTATTTTTTGTATTATTATTATTTATTCATACCATGACCATGTTTCCTTTGATTATGGGATAAAAGTGCTATTGTTACAGGTTTTGCATTAAAGAAGACGCTATTTTGTCAAAGTCAAAACAAGATTTGTTTAATAAACACATTACTAAAGCATCGAAACAATGTTAACTCATACCTACATTCAGAAAAGAACCACAACACTAAACCAAAGTAGAATTTCCAGACACTTCCAAATCACGTTGGTTATATTTCTGTCGCGATATTGGCAGCTGTGGTGTATACGTCACGTATCTCAGCCAGAAGCTAACCAAGCTAAAGCTAGGCTAAGTAGCCGCTGCCTGCTGCAGGGGGACATGTAGCCAGTTAAAACACATTCAGTCTCAATGAAGGATCTTCCAGAGTGACTGGGCCATGGAGTTAAGAAACATCGAGGACCAGGTAGTAAATAAATCACTTGTTGTTGATCTGAATCCACGTTAGAAAACTCACAGGACTTCTCAGTAACGCTGCAAACAGCCGGCTAGTCATGTTAGCGACATGTCGAGCAAAGTTTGTCACAGGGCTTGTAACTGTCACACATTTCTTACCTTGCACCAGTGGACTAAACTTTTCCGTTGGCACGATCTGGTGACGCAGCATTAGATGTCTGAAGTTTGTTATCCACCAAAGTCCTGCCAGTGGAGTTCTTATTGTCTCTGTTGAGTTAGCTCCAAAACCTGCCAAAACAAGATCATAAAACAAGCTAACGTCCACATTCACTAAGTCATAGCTGCGTTTGCTTATTGTAATCTGTGGTGTTGATGAGGCATTGCTATCTCCGTCAAAAGCCAAGAAGAGATAGTTATTTACCCATAACTTAGTGTTTATTGGCATCCCAGCATCTTAACAAAGTCTTATGTATGTATTTGAGATCAGAGTAAGACACAACAAGCTTGCTGAGGAAAGCTGTTCAGCTGAAATTGTGTTTTATTCATCAGAATCAGAAATACTTATCTACAACTCCCCGGCTGAGGGGATTGGGTTTTGTTACAGCAGCTCCAGCCAAGAATAGAAATATATATATATATACAGACCAAGAGAATTACAGCAAATATAAAACTACTGCACCTATGCTGCACTGTTCATCCAATCCGATACATGATAATACACAATGGAATGAATCCAGTGGTGATATAAGTTTAGAATGTGATGTGTCATGTTCTTCTCTACATCTCTTTTCCAGTCTCCGTTGGTCCAGGCTATATTCAGCCGAAACATAGAAGAGGTGACATTTTTGTTGAACCATGAAGAAGATGTCAATTCACTGGTAATATTATCCCACGTTAACTCAGTACTTGTGATGTTTTTATTAAAAGTTGTGTTATTAGATTTGCCTACATTATGTTTCAGGTCAAATGTTAATGGGGATGGTACAAACAGATCACCTGTGTCACTCACACCTGGATGGTTTTAGATAACTGTTCATTTCCAAGCAGGTTTTCTATTCACACTTTGTGCAAAATGTAAATGAGGTTAAATGTTACATGAGCAGAGCCAGAAACTAAACAAGTTTGCACGACAATTGTTAAACAATTTAGAATCTGAATTTACCAAGATAATAATGCAACAATAGAACAGAAATATGCCGGCTGCACTCTGCACTGTTTGATGTGTTTTTCCTTTCAGGACCAAGAACAAAGCACACCACTTCATGCTGCTGCTTATTTGGGTGATGTCCACATTATGGACCTTCTTATTACTGCAGGTAAAACATATTAACTGTATAAAGAAGTATATCATGAACAGTATATACTTGTACACATTTTGCATCTAACTCTTTCTAGTAATGAATGCAATGAGTCTGCCACACACCTAAACCACTACTAACTAGCTTAACTTTGCATTTGCTCTGTGCTACAGATGCAAATGTCAACGCGAAGGACCAGGGTTCACTGACTCCTTTACACCGAGCAGCTGCCTCAAGAAATGAAGTAAGTAATTTACATACAAACTCCTAGGTTCTAACCACCAGGTCGTAATGTTTAACTGACATTAACTGAATCTTTGTCTTTGTTTTGTCAGAAGGCTGTGGACCTGCTGCTAGAGCACAGAGCAGAGGTCAACACACGAGACAAATTCTGGCATACACCTTTACACATGGCCGCTGCAAACTGGGCCACAGGTTGTGCTGCAGCTCTGATACCACATGTTTGCAGCCTGAATGTTGGTGACAGGTCAGGGAGGACGCCACTGCATCATGCAGCGCACAGCGGCCATGTAGAGGTAAACTATGAAGCTGATTGTAGTGATCAATGGGATCTTTGACTATTTATTTATTTATGGTTGATAGTTATCATTTCAAGGCATAACAAGGCTTGAAAGGAAATCTACATTAGGAAGTGAATGATAACTGGGGAACATATTCCTGGTTTCTGGTAGTTGTTGCAGCATTTTGTGAAATTGCATTCTTACAATGATATATTAATCTAGTTTCACTCAATATTTATATTTATCCCCAGAATACAAATGTGTTTGCTAAACTGTTTCCAAGAAATAAATGCTGCTGTCCACTGGACTATGATTGTAGATTGGGTTTAGATGATTTGATAGACACACAGGTTGAACCAGTTATTGTGTTTCTGCAGATGGTGAACTTGCTCCTGAGCAAAGGTGCCAACGTGTGTGCCAAAGATAAAAAAGATCGGCAGGCAATCCACTGGGCTGCATACCAAGGTAAGTGTCGTCGCTCGTAAAGAGACTCAAATGTACAGTTGACATTTTCCCCCAAATAATCTTTGGTCATTAAAAACACTGGTACAATGACATGGAAGTAACTGTTCCCAAAAAAGATCCGCCAAAACAAAGTCACTTAAGACTGGCTCAAACAGCCACACAAGGTTAAAAAGTCAGAGGGTAATGACATTTATTCTATTTTCAAGATGAACACATTGTCATTTATGACAGTATCTAAACAAGTATAAGACGGAGGAACATTTATCCAAAGAGTTTGAATGTCAATCTGGGGCTTACAAGGAATGTACATAGTTTAGACACTGTCATCACCTTCGTATCTATGTCACGCATCCATCTGACTGAATTGAATCCTGGCATTTTGACCGTTTGATTGGTCGAGCAGTGAATTTGTGATTTGGAAGTTAATATTTTGTATCTTTACTCACTTAATGAAACAAAAATAGACGTGCAAAAGTGACAATTTTGACATACAACTTCATTATGTTTGATTTATGACTGCAGATATCATTGGCTTTTCTTATCAACACAATCTCAGTCTGTGTACATTTGATTAGTTGTTTACAAAGTCGACATCTGATGAATGTTATATTAACCTGGCCTGTATACCAAGCTTCTATTTCCAGGCTACAGGCTTGTAAGTGACTGGAGTGTGTCATTGTCTGCGAGCATGGCAGATGTTTGTCTAAAATGTCAGGCTCTTCTTTTAGGACATATGGAGGTCGTCAAGCTGCTGGTGTCTCACAGCGCCGACGTGACGTACAAGGACAAACGTGGTTACACTCCGCTCCATGCAGCAGCCGCCAATGGCCAGTTGGAAGTCGTCAAATATCTGTTGCGGCTCGGGATAGAGGTAAAGTGGCTCGGTTAGAAAACTATTAAGAATCCAAAATTATTCTTCATTCTTATAAATTTCTATAGCTGCCATTTATTTTATGTACTTTGCATTGTGAACAGGACAATACCCTTTAAACGCGCCTGATATTGCTTGAGAGTGTATTTGCAGGATTTTGTTTTTGCTTTAAAATGATTTCCAACTCTGCCTCTCAGACTGACGAACCCAACATTTATGGGAACACGGCGCTCCACATGGCGTGTCACACAGGGCAGGACACCGTGGCCACTGAGCTGGTGAACGCCGGTGCCAACATCAATCAGCCCAACTATCACGGCAACACGCCGCTGCATCTGGCTGCTGCCTCCTCTAGCGCGGTGCTGTGTCTCGAGCTGCTAATCAACAACGGCGCTGATGTCAACATGCAGGTGAAGAGCTTGTTTTGAAGAAGTGGATTTGATAACAACAAAAGGGGATTCAAATGTATTTATAGTTATTGGTCAGAGGATTAAATGTATGGGTTATATATTATGATGATGTATGACTTTCTTTTTACTGAACTTGTTTTAATTTCTCTGTTGAACAGAATAAAGAAGGGAAGAGCCCTTTGCATATGGCTGCTATGCATGGACGCTTTACAGGCTCCCAGATTCTGATCCAAAATGGTAAAATAGACTTCAACTAATTATGAAACGGTGACACTGCATCCTCGTAATACCCAGAGACATAAAACATCAGAGCCCCTTCTCATCAGAAACACTTAATCATAATAACACCATGTATCTTTCTGCCTCTGCACAGGTGGGGAGATCGATTGTTTTGATATGTTCGGAAACTCTCCTCTTCATGTTGCTGCCAGATTCGGTCAGGAGTTGTTGATCAGCACTCTGCTGACAAATGGTGCTGACAAGGCGAGGTAAGGTCCAGACCTGAGATTGTCTGATGATGATCTTACACCACAACACCTTCAAAAGGCATAAAGTCTCTGAGCACACGTTCTCAGTCTATGAAGTGGATCCGGAAAGTTGGGTCCTGCTTTTCAGATATGAGGGATGTGGCAGGAGATTGTCTGAGTTAGACACGTTCACAACAACTGGAAAATGAGGGGTTCTGCCTGAGTAGAGCATGCAGGAGTCAGGATCGCTGCAGAAATCACATATTTTGTTTACAGCACATTGTCACCTATGTCACCAAAAGCCATCAGTTCTCATTGTCTTTCCAATTTCACATCTTTGTTGGAGTCTTCTATCTGTATTCAACTCTTTATCATCCTTTTAGCTGTATTCTTTTTGTTTTGTCAGTTTTGCGTCTGTCGCGTGTTATTGACGTCATGAACATTCCCACTAACTGTTTTCCAGGCATTTTCCTGCTGTATTTTCACATGTCCTCACTTCGACATTTTATGGACATTTTACCAGGGCGCTGGCAGGAAAAGTTCTGAAAAATGTCAGGAGAAACTGACTTGGACATTTGTGTTCTCAGACGCAGCCACTACGGAACATTTCATGAAAAACCACTAGAGTTCAGTGCATGTCTGAAAGAGGCTTCTGTGTTTGGAATTAAATGCACACCCCAACATAGGAGCTACAGTATACAGCAACTCAATGTGACCAACCAAATATTGAATTAGCCAATAAATAACTATACCCAGTAGTCGCCCCTATACAGACACATACACAGACACATGGATACAGATTTTGTTATTATTATTGATCCTGTGAACTTTGAAAGCTTCATGAAAACAAATTGATTTTGTACATTTTTCTCACAGAAAATATCTCATCTCAGACTAAACTAACTAACATCTATTATAATCTCTAAAGACAGGGTATTCATGGAATGCTTCCTTTACATTTGGCGGCGCTGTATGGATTTCCAGACTGTTGTCGAAAGTTGCTGTCTAATGGTGAGAATCTGTTTGACTCATAAAGAGCCGACTTCTAATTTATTCACTTCCTTGTTGCATTTTCATTAGTGAGACTACTCCAAACGTTTCCACTCAAGTGTTGTTGTGTTGTGTTCAGGTCAGTTTTTCAACTTTGTGCCAGCTCATTTGCCGTCAGTTGGGTTTGATATTAACATATTGGACGACCATGGGAGGACATGTCTGCATGCAGCTGCCTCTGGAGGGTGAGAGAACGAACACACACACACCGAGAAACGCATATAATGTTAAGTGCACATGATTTACATACAGTTGAACAGTTCAGTTATTTTGCTTAGTTCATTTAAAATGTATCTAGATGAAACAGATTATTTTGCAATATTTATTCTTTTATAATTATTTCAAATATTTATAATTTTTCTTTCACACATACCCATAAGTCGTCTGACTCAGATCTGAAACACCTAGCTCTTAATTTCTTATTAAATAAATGAATTTGAATCTACCTTTTCTTTTTCTTGTGACAGAAATGTTGACTGTCTCAACTTGATCTTAAATTGCGGTGCTGAACTCGACATAAAGGATCATTTGGGAAGGTAAACAGTGTTAAATAGCTGGAGCAATTAATGCAACTCTCGGCAGTTTCTGGTGGTAACATAGCTGTCCCCTGTTGCCCCTCGCAGATCTCCTTTGCACTATGCAGCAGCCAATGCGAGCAGCCAATGCACAATCTCCCTGGTGAGAGCGGGGGCTGAGGTCAATGAGCTGGATCTGATGGGCTGCAGCCCTCTGCACTACACCGCTGCTTCACACACCTTCTGTGGGTAAGAAAACACATTTCAATAATTTATTCTTTAATAACTTCAATATAAGAAGGACAACATCCTGTGGACATTTATCTGTTGATAATAAATGACTTCATTCAAGCCAGAGTCTTTTTTTTTTTTTCACAGTGGGAACTCTGAGCCTGACTACAGTTTGGAAAAGGAACAAGAGGCCTCTCTGTAAGTCACGTTATTGTTTGTATATACAGAAACCAAATGTACTTTCTGGGTTTTTTTCAATGTACGGTCACTTAAAAGCACATTATCTCAATTTACAAGTATGTAGTTGACATAGACTCTATATACAGATGGACGACAATACAGCTCCCCGAAGGAGCCTTTTGATCGCACACTGGCTGGCACCAGTATAGATCATAGACCCGCCTCGTCCATGTTACCACAGACTCCAAAAATTGTCAAAATACACATATATCGATTTTTCTCAAAGATGGTTTCTGTTCTTTTACCTATTTCTAAAAACACTGATGTCTGTTCAACAGTTTATGTTTCTGATAAGCTTGGTTTGAATTAGTTATTTGATGCTCTAAAAATGAGGTGATACATCATGATTGACAGCTGAGACTGGCTCACGAGTATCAGTGGGACCTCTGTACAATGGCTCCATTCCCCGATCACTACTGCGCAGACTCACAATACACAAAATGTCAGTGTTTTAATCCAGAATATTGTGGTTTCATTTCTAGATAGTCGGAGGAGGTAGAGCCTATAGTTGTTAAAAGTCCAAATTAAAGTTGAATATGCTACTGTCTGACCAAAAATAGTGAAAATCAGACAAAATATATGATGATAGATGATGTCAAACTTTGACAAGACTAATTTGATCCTCTTACAAATTTAGAAACGTTGCAAAGAAAGGAGCAGATGCATAACAATTTATTTTCTTGATATTAAAAATAAATACCAGAGTCCTACAGGCAGGACCACATGTTAACGACACAGAAAGCATTCCTCATCTTTCCTTAACTCTGTGTTCAGGTGTTTAGACTTCTTGCTTGACAATGGGGCAAACCCAACTGTGAAGAACAATAAGGGTTACAGTGCCGTCCACTACGCTGCAGCTTATGGGAACAAACAGCACCTGGAGCTGGTCAGTGCAATTTTTGATTTAGATGCTCAGATTTTGTTGTTGTTAATCAATCGCTCACTAAACCCAGTTTCTTTATTTCCTCTTGCAGCTCCTGGAGATTTCTTTCAATTGTCTAGAGGAGGTGGAAAGTAACATTCCAGTCAGTCCTTTGCACTTAGCTGTGAGTAGAACAAATACCACATTCCCCCCCCCCCCCCCCCCCCCTTCACACCATAATGTACATGAATACTCACCACATATCAATGCCTTTGACTCTACTATTACCATTCTGCCACTACAGGCGTATTATGGTCATCGGGAGCCCCTGCGTCTACTGTGTGAGACGTTAGTGAGTCTGGACATACGGGATACTGAAGGCCGAACTGCTCTCCACCTCTCTGCTCAGAGGGGGTTTGCTCCATGTGTGGAGGTGCTGCTGAAGCACCAAGCCTCCTACACACTGAAGGAGCACAAGCACAAGCGGACGGCTCTCCATGCTGCAGGTGTGTTTAGGTGTATCAGATTTTTCATTAAAAAAAAAGGAAATCCAATTATCATGTTGTAATTTTTTTTTTTTACATGTAAGCTGCATCAGCTCCACTGATAAATGCGTTTTTGGTATTCAGATGTATTTTCCTTTTTCTCTCATCCCACTTACAGCTGCTGAGGGCCAGATGGACTGTCTGCTTCTGCTCGTCAACAAGAAACAAAGTGCCGACATCATTGACAGTCTAGATACTCAGGGACAGTACGTCACTTACTATTTCATACTATAATTTGGTATTTTTGATTAACATTAGACATCAGAAAATTATTTTTCACAATCTGACATGGCAGAATTTGATATTTTAAATAACTGTCCAACAGTTTGAATCTTCATTGGGTTTTTTAAACAGATTTTTATATTTTTTCAGTAAGGAAAGCAGATTATAATAATGTATTACATGATAGATTTAAAATGGATACTACTTAATATATATATAACAAAATGATAAATCCCTATAACTAATTAAGTTTAAAGCATGTGAGTGTGTGTGTTTTTCACATAAAGACATTACTACACCATGTTATTGTTTAATGTGGCTTATTAAACAAACAAATGTTTTTTTCACATTGTATTAAATGCAGTCACACAGATGAGAAAATGAAGACTCTGTTTTGCCTGTCTGATATGACCAGAGAATCAAACCTATTAACCCTGACTGCAGTAAATTCTTTGTTTTGTTCTGTGTGCAGGACGGCTCTCATGCTGGCATCTCTGGGACGTCACACTGACTGTGTCCACATCCTGTTGGAAAAAGGAGCCAATGCTGATGCTGCAGACAAAAAGGGCTTTACCGCATTACATAGAGCTGTACGTGTATTTGCTGTTTGTGTGTGTTCAGTCAGTTACATTACGATGCTTCTCTTTCTAGCATCTGTGACGTTCCAGATTTTTTTTATCCTCTTACATTACATTTTATGTTGTCCCTCTTTAGGCCATGTTAAACAGTGAGGACTGTGTATCTGCTCTGTTGGAACATGGGGCTTCTGCTCTGTGCAGAGACTCTCAGGGACGGACCCCGCTGCACATCGCAGCCTCCCGTGGCCACACGGAGCTGCTCCGCTGTTTGCTAAAGGCTGCTATGAAAGCTGACCCTCTGGACTCCATGCAAGACCACAGAGCCTACACGCCCACACACTGGGCTGCCTACCACGGTGGGACATCAGGGAAAGAATTCATGTCCAATGTGCCCACTTTTTTTTTTTGTTCTGTGTTTAACAGACTAAATGTAGATATGAATATATTTACATCATGTATGAAGGGATATTTTAAAGCCAACAAAGTCTTTGCTTGTTATCCACAGTATAATTTAAGCCCCTAAATAATGTCTCTTACTTTAATCACATGGCTGTCTTGTTTAACACTTGCCTGGTGAGATGCTTTATTAGTTGTCGTTTTGTTTCCTGTTCTCTACAGGACGTGAAGGATGTTTACACATTTTACTTGAAAACAAACTTTTTAGCAACCGGGAAAAAAATCAGTTCACCCCACTGCACTGTGCCCTGTGAGTATCATAAACAATGTAAATTAAAAAAAATACATAAAGTGTGGCTTATAAAGGTAATAACTATTGTTCCTCTGCAGAGTTAATGGACACGATGTTGCTGCTGAACTTCTATTGAAGACTGTAGGACCTCAAATTGTTAACGTTTGTGATGCCAAAGGAAGGTGAGTCCAGCTCTGAGCCGAGCCCGACAAATCTGTCATGCAGCACTGCCTGTATGGTTCAGTCTACAGATATTGAAATTATATATTTTTTAAAGTTATGTCACAATGGCTCCTAAATTATTTTTGACATGATTTTTTCATATTTATTATTCGATACAGAATTTCTACGGTTTATTCCAAAAAATCATATATTGGCTATGATAAAGTAATGGAAAATGTGTTCTATTAAAACCTCAAATTTATTGATAACTCTAATGAGGAATGTTTGACTCTTTAGTCATGATTAAGCCATGTGATTAAAGTAAGAGGAAAGTTGCAATCATCTTTTTTCTTTAAGTGTACAGGGCACCTATAAAGACAGTGACAGTTGCACATATTTGAATGCAGTGTAACCTGGTATTTCCCTCATTAAATCATTAATACCTTTAAGTTTTATCTACTACCTATGCAAGCTACTGTTTTGCAGAAAACATTTTTTGTTGGATTTATAAATTCCACCTTGGTGGGTGTGATAAGATTCTTTTAAATTGTTAAAGATTGAAACTTTTATTTTGTGTCAACTTTCTAACTTCCAATTACTTGCCGAAAGCTTAAACTATATGTATTTCCCAAGGCAGTAAATCTGTCTGTTTTTATGTGCTTTTATATGTATGTTTGTTGTGTAACTGTAGGACCCCCCTGCATGCAGCTGCCTATTCAGGAAACGTTTCTGGGCTCCAGTTGGTTCTGGCTCAGGGAGCAGAGGTCAATGCTGTGGACCACTGTGGATGCTCTGCTCTGATGGTTGCTGCCGACCGTGGACATACCATGGCTGTTGGTATGTGACAGAAGAGCCTGATTTAAAAATGTTAAAGCTTGCAAGTTTGATTTTCATTAAAAATGCATCAAGACAACATGCAGCTCAAGACGACGATAAAACAAAAATGTTCCTGCAAGAGATCATCAAAGTCCCTCTTTTATTGATCTCTCCTCGATTTGCTCCTGCTTGTTTTTTCATCATGTTTGAACATTTTCATTTCACAGTCATACTTGCAGGAATATTTGCAGCCCCCTTTAACACGTAGTCACTGTGTTTGTGACCCTCACAGTCCTCACTAATGTTTTCCTTTAATACACCATATAAATAATTTTCCCTGTTGCACTGTCCTGTCAGTCCACATGAAAACAACCGGTAAATGCTTCTAACATGAAGTCCTGTTTTTGTGTCTAATTTTCTGCATTTCAGAATTATTGCTGCAGCGCGCAAAGCCAGACCTGACCCTGGTGGATGTCAATAATAACACAGCCCTTCACTTAGCCTGCAGCAAGGTCACACACACACACATGCATGTACTCTATGCATGCAGTGGCACAGTAACTTTTGCATATGTGGGGATTACCTGTCAAAAACGAATGAAATCTCTTTTGAAAATAAGGTTAAAAAGTCATCAAACCTGTTTTGACAAGTTGCACTTTCAAAACAGTTCAAGTGCATTACAATAAGTAAGATTTCTAACAAAATTAACAGTTCCCTAATTAAAAGGAACAAACAGTCTATCATACTCAATTCTAAATTACTTAAAATTTTACATTCACTAATTAAACCCTGCATTCATTCACAACAGTGGGGATTTTACATTTTCACATTTTGATGTGATGCGATGTTTTAACAATTTGCAATGTGCATTTCACAAATTGAATTTAAAAGTATTTGGTGACATTTTAACAAATTACTGCATTCATAAGTAGTTTGTACCGTACTGCTCACTTATTTCAGTGTGTTTTATTCTGCAGGGTCATGAGATGTGCGCCCTGTTGATCCTTGGAGAGATCAGTGACTCCACCCTCATAAATGCAACAAACAGTGCTCTGCAGATGTAAGTGATTTTTTTTTCTTAAGAAAATTTAGTGTAGAACATCAATTGCGATGTTGCTGGTGAATATTGTGTTTACTGATGATGGAAAACACCCTGATATCAACATCTGTTTTAGAATTTAAGAAGAAAGTGTTCCAAGTTTACAGTATTAACTTATGTGCCATTGGCCCCAGTAATACTACATGTGAATTCTTAATATGGATACATCCCACCTGTACAATCAAACCTGTGTGTGTGTTTCTCATGTAGGCCTCTTCACATTGCAGCAAGGAAAGGCCTGGCGACTGTAGTGCAGGTGTTACTGAGCAGAGGTGCAGCAGTCATGGCTGTAGATGAGGAAGGTAAACGGGAATAATTGCTGTATGTTCCAGCGCTACAACACCACACTGTCTCTTTTCCCTGCGATACAACATCACTGACATTTATTTTCCTGTTGATCCTCTGCAGGCCACACTCCAGCTCTGGCCTGTGCCCCGAACAAAAATGTTGCGGACTGTCTGGCCCTGATCCTCTCCACCATGAAGCCTTTCCCTCCCAGAGAGGCCGGCGGTGGTGCAGCCTCCCACTTCAACCCCCTCCTGAAGAATTGTGGGATTGCTGCCACATGCGGGTCCAGTGGAAACCTTTGTCACGCCTAAGTTGGCCTGAGTGAAATCTCATCCTTGTGAAGCCCAAAGTCTCCAAACGTAACCACGCACATACAAGTCTCCATGAACATGTGTGGTCAGGCATAGCTTCTTCTTTCACATGTCATGACATTTATACTTGTGTGTCACATGCAGCTGCACATGCACCATGTGCTCATGCGCTAGTAGCATAGTCTTAAACATTTTATTAACATTAGCAGACCTCTTAGATTCTCTTTATTTGAGTTTAGCACATACATGTTATTTTAATGAAGCACTAACATTAGATATTAATGGAAGTTTTAACATGAGCACACCACACAAGCCTCTCTACCTGAACCACAGCCACTGTCAGTATTAGCCTCAGTTCTTAGCTCATTAATCACCAAAGCCTGAAGCCTATAGATTCGTCCAGAGCTAAACAAGTGCAAGAATACGCAGATGACTGTGTTTTATTTGTGTGTGTGTGTGTGTGTGGGTGTGTGTGTGTGTGTATGTGTGTGTGTGTGTGTGTGTGTGTGTGGGTCTGTCTGTCGGTCTGTAAGTTCTATTTTGCATATTAGACATTGCTTCTTAAAATACGTGTTTTTAAAATATCTAACAGGTGCTATAAACCTTTTATGCAATTATTAAGACTCTATTTTCTTATTCTGTCCGGACTGTAGCTGACACTAGATTGATATGAGTAACGTATTATTCTAATATCATCATGAATTACATTTCAATTTAGTAAAAGTACCACAAGCTTAAAATGTTTTTAATAATATAGTTTACTGAGTTAAGTGTATATATATTTAGTTCTTAAAATGAAGTTAATCATTTACATGTATAATCTTGAAAATCCCAAATTATTGAGAATGAACCTCAGGTCAGTGTGTACTGTACAGTGCAATAAAAAGCACATCTGAAACTGGATGTTGCACAACAAGAATAAAGCGGGACAGAAGTATTTAAATATGTTTCACTTAAATAAGCCAGAGAATCAAAAAAAATATTTCAGGCTTTGAACAAGAAAGTTGTGTGTCTTCAGTAAATCTGACATTTCACCTAAAGATAACTTTAATTTCTGTGACATCTTCAAACTGTTATTTAATTATTTTTGTTGATTTGCCCTGAAACCCAGAGACCTAAAACTGAGAAACAGAGAATCCTTCATACTTGAGATACGAGAACTAACGAATGTTGGCATTTTTACTCAAAGACCTTTTTGCTTATCAAATTTGTTGAAAATCAAATAGATGTTTATCGACTAATCAATTGTTTCAGCACTATGCTCAAAGTCTGTTTTCTGTATGATTAAATACATTTGAAGAAACTGTTCAAATAAGCTGCAACTTACTGAAATTGCTGTTTTGTAATTGTGATTTTATTTTTGGGGCGGGGGGGGGGGGTTAGGGTCAGTTTCACTGTTAAGAAAATCTCCTGTAGCAGCATGTCCTTCATCCAAAGCAACCAGAAGATCAGTGTCCAGCATTTATTGACACTGAATAAATATTTTATTGGCTTTTAAAATTGTCAGAGCTTGATTGATTTTTTTTATTAATAATTATTTTTCTCTTGCTACATAACTTGGCACAATACACCTGTACTGGTACAAAGATGTCACTGCCTCTGTAAAGATCAAGGTTTTATGATTTGATTTGTAAATTTAATGTTTACCTTTTTAAATTTGCACTCTGACATAAAAGTTTACATTTTACAGTAAGATATCTTTACATTTATGCAAATATTCTATCATTTTACAAATTAAACTTTCATCTAAGAGTAGAGCCCTATCCTGTGAGCATCTCCCTCTGTTTTTCGTTTGGATCTTAGTCTTGTTGGGGGACGGTTCTACAACTAAAGGTTGTAGTTAAATGTTTAGAATCATGTTTATCTTGAATAATGTCTCTGTTTCAGCTTTTCACGTGAACAAATTGTCTGTCTTCCCTCACGTCTTTCAGACATTTCAGATGCAACAACTTGAAAACTGTGTGTGGTAAGGTTGTGGATGGCTTTCAGAGATAATAAACAAACTTGCTCCCATGCGTGTTTTCTTTTTTCAAGATTTTTCTTTACATTTCTAATGTCTCAGATCATTATTTTTTTCTTTTTTTTTTTCTTATAGTGGCTCTAATGTACAGAAGTATGTTGCTGCCACACTGGAAAAAGAAAAAATGGATCAGTATCACATTATAATGTGATAACTTGATGTTAAAACATAAAATTAACCATGAAAGTTAGGTTATAATGTGAAAAGCTTTTTTACACACAGGCAGTCAAAATAAGTAGAAGAGCCACTGAAGCCGCAGAGGTATAAAAATGTTGACATGCGGCTTTTGAGATGGAGAAACAAGTAGATATGTAAGGAAACATCAAAAAAATATGACGGGACAGTAGAGAAGGGAATGAGGATAAAATGAAGAAATTGACGAAGACGAAAGGTAAGAAAAAGGTGGAGATCAAGGCAAGATGTAGGAAAGAGGAGAAGGACAATGAGAAAGTAGGAAAGGAAACAAAGTTGAGGAAAGGAGGAGGAACACATGGATTGATCTAAGCTATAGATTGTCTCTCCAGCCCTTTTTATTTGTGGAAATGTGTTTTCTGACTGAGATTGTGTTGACCTTTGACCTGACCTTTGTTCCAAAACCATCTAGAAGTTTGGTGAAATCCATCATGATTTTTTTTGTTATTTTGTCCACATATACACAGACCATAGCCTGCTTTATTTTATTTATTTATTTAGTCTTATTAAAGCAAAGACAGCATATTTGTATCACTATTGTAATAAGATTTAAATATTGTGCAGCTCTCCTTTCTGGTCTTCGTGTAGTACTAACTGCTCACCGACAGAGGTCGCTGTGGACCGCGCGTTACTTCCCTCTATAAATGAAAGTGTAGAAGAACGGGTTGGTCCTCTCCCGGCTGCCGTCGCCGGTCCGGGCTCCACAGTGAACTACAGCGGTCCGTCCACTTTCTCCCTGTTCGTGCTCGTCACACCGCCTCTCTCTGTGGCAGGTCGCAAACATGGCGAACGTGGTGCTGGAGTTCAAGGCTTCGGCCGGAGACTCGGAGCCGCCGAGCCGCCCGGTCCTCATCGTCGGGCAGCAGACCAACCTGCAGCAGGTCAACTGGAGCCAAGTGAAGGGGAAGCTCCAGCCGCTCGTTAGCAAAGAGGTAACGTGTTGACTCACGGTGGGAGGTGACAGCTAACCGGAGCTAACGCTGCTAGGTTAGCCAAATGAATGTAGTGCTAACGTCATGGTGCACGAGTAGCTCATTGTAACTAGCACCACGACTAGCTAACTAGCTAGGTTAACCAAGTGCCTCTAACACGGCAGCTAACTGCGTTGTTAGAGGTAGATGCGTGCTTATTTATCGGTGGAAAATAACGAAAAAATATGTGTATGAGCTTTGAGTAACGTATTATCTAAAGGCCTTATTAACAGAGCTAATTATATTTTCCATTTAAATGATTTTAAACAGCTCAGCTATTGACGTTAAAGGATTTTCTCCAACTTTGTCAGAAACGGCAAACAATGCAAACAAACAGCCGCCCCTACACCTCCATGATCATCACAGGGATGTCGAGTCTGCAGCCTGGCTCCATGCACAGAGGACATTGTGTTCCTGGTGCACAGTGACAGATCTACGGGGGTCAGACCCAGTCTTAAACACTCTGATCTCCTTGTGCGTTGCTGTAAGTGAGTCGTGCAAAGTCCACAGTGGTGGTTGTGTAACATGCAGTCTAAAGAGAGGCTGGTGAGTCTCTGAGGTCAGGATCCTCTGACAATGATTGACCAACACGATCATCCCTCTGCTGCTTCCAGTGCCCTGATCTTTCACAGGTGGTAGATGGACTTTACAACACTGAAGCTGGGTGACTGTGGGAAGCCTGTAATCTATCAAAACTCATGTCATCTCTAATTTTACATATTGTTGGATTCCCACGTGGTTTTGGTCTCTCTAGACACACACATACCCACATACCCACACCTAGGCTGCTGACAATTTATGGCATATGAGAAAATATGTTTTTTTCCCCTGTCCAAATCAGCAGGAATACTGTATTAATCAGAAAAACAGAACTGACCCTTGGTGGAAAATTGTTTGTAAAAAAAACAAACAAAGTGCACTGCAATAGAATGTATAAAATGAAGCTGAATAACAATATACAGTATATACATTTAGAATATGGACGAGATGGTGAATATCCCTTATACGTTTTGAAGGTCTTCTGCACAATTTAAGTTACCATGACTACCAGTAGATGTTAGCAGGTGTTAGTGGCCACCAGCAGATGTTAGGGACATAACTCCAGTTGTGCAGCTTAGTGTCATCAAGTGTTGTGGCCTTGTAATCACCGATACAGGCCGAACTTGAGGGTACGCTGAGGCTAAAGGTAAATCTGACTGGCTACTGGCTTGTATGGCTGTACTATGAAAGCCATGTAGCCGGCTCAGTAGATCATACAATTATAAAGTCTGATGACCAGCCACAGGCAGAAATGACTTCCTGTGCCGCTCTGTGGTGCATCTCTGGGAAATAAGTCTGTTACTGAATATTCTCCTGTGCTGAGCCATCACTTCATGGAGTGGGTGGGAGACATTGTTCAAGAACTAGGACAGCATCCTTCGTTCTGACAGTCAGAGTCCAGATCCACCCCCACATCATCACAAAAATCTGATGTGATGGTAACTCCATTGTAAACTCTGACCAGGATGACGGGCAGTGAAGTAGCTGTAGTCTAATTGGCTTCTCCTTGACATAAGATCATATACAATCAATTCTTGCACTCCAGGAAGTTATAGATATTGATGAGGCAACAGATCACACACCCAGACTCTGCTCTTTGAATAGTAATGGTGTCAATACAGTGAGTGCACGTTCACAGTGTGCAGGATTTTATGACTTCCTTTTCCGTGCAGGATTTTAATGTTAGCACAACAAATCTTGCAAAGCTGTCGTGTCTGTGTAATGAACCTAAAATGTCTGTTCTGTCATGTTTTCTCAGATTTGGCAGGCAGCTCTCAAGGCTTTGAACCCAAACCCAACAGACAGCTGCCCCCTGTACCTGAACCATGCTACGGTGGCGGCCCTTCCTTCGCGGGTCAGCAGACATAACAGCCCGTCTTCTGCCCACTTTTTGTCCCGTCTGGTCCGTTCCTGCCTGCCTGGAGGGAACACTCGCTGCATCGTGGTTAGTATCCTCATTTCAATTGTTCAGCCCTCTTGTGATAGTAAATTGATCTTTTACGGGGGGGAGTTTTCTTTCTTCTGTTTCAACACTGGGTCGGGGAACGACAGCTTTGTGACAGAGGCTGAAAAATCCAAGATGGCGCAGTGGACGGCTGCCTCGGTGTGTTGGTGCGCGATGTTTTGTCTTGTTTTGTTAGTTAATTCACTGTTTTGCCTAAGAACCGGGAGCTCTTTCACCAGAGAAATGCTTATGAACATCAGGGTCATAACTCCTGAGAATTTATTTCCGACTTTCATTGCCTCATCTGTCGAAATTTTGGATATTCTGGTCAAAGGTGCCCTCACATTCGTACATACAGTGAAGTGACGGAGGAGAGGTAAACGTGCCGGTTCGCTTGTGCGTCTCCGCCGGCGGGGACTTCGCACACCGCTACCAGGTATATTCCTCTCCAACGTGCGTTCATTGTGCAACAAGCTGGACGAACTCCAGCTACTAGTTGGTAAGAACAGAGACTTCTCCTCATCTTCCGTTCTGTGCTTCACGGAGACGTGGCTGTGTGATTCGATACCGGACACTGCGCTGCAGTTGGCTGGCTTCCAACTTTTCAGAGCGGACCGCCACACGGAACTCTCCGGCAAGACGAAAGGTGGCGGAGTCTGCTTCTATACTAACTGCGGCTGGTGCAATGATTTGACAGTGATTCAACAGCAGATCTGGAATATTTTTTTATCCAATGCAAACCCTTCTACTCCCCCCGTGAGTTCGTTTCATTCATTCTGGTCGGTGTTTACATTCCACCGCAGGCTAATGTGCAAGAGCATGCAACGCATGCTCGCCGACCAGATACTGTGTGTGGAACGGACTAACCCGGACTCCTTAGTTATTGTCCTCTGCGACTTTAACAAAGGAAATCTCACCCGCGAACTCCCCAAATACAAACAATTTATTAAATGCCCGACCAGAGAGGAGAACATTCTGGATCACTTTTACACCACAGTAAGCAGTGCCTATCACGCTGTCCCCCGGGCTGCACTGGGACTCTCGGACCACGTCATGGTCCATTTGATTCCTGCATACAGGCAGAAACTAAAACTCTGCAAACCTGTTGTGAGGACTTCAAAGCAGTGGACCAGGGAAGCTGTGGAGGATCTTCAGGCGTGCTTGGACTGTACAGATTGGGAGGTGTTTAGGACTGCTACAGTCTGGACGAGTATCAGCTTCTGTGAGGACAGCTATGTTCCATCACGCACCAGGGTGTGTTACAACAATGACAAACCCTGGTTCACAGCCAAACTCAAAAAGTTAAGGTTGGAGAAGGAAGAGGCGTTCAGGAGTGGGGACAGAGACAGGTTTATAGAGTCGAAATATAGTTTTAGCAAGGAGGTGAGAGAAGCTAAACGTCTGTACTCTGAGAAACTCTGACACCAGTTCTCAGCCAATGACTCTGCCTCTGTCTGGAAAGGGCTTAGGCAGATTACAAATTGTAAGCCTAGAGCCCCCCACTCCACTAACGACCCACGCCTGGCCAACGACTTGAATGAGTTTTACTGTCGCTTTGAAAGACAATGGGACAGTCCTGACACCATCCCCCGTGACACCACCCTCCAGCCCATCAACTGCACCTCCCCCACCATAGCAAAGGCCTGCGCCTTTCCACAACTGCCCACCTCAGAGCCCCCTCCCTCCTCCCCTCCCACAGTGACGACTCTCTCCATCCTGGAGAGGGACGTCAACAGACTCTTCAGGAGACAGAACCCCCGCAAAGCAGCTGGGCCAGACTCTGTCTCTCCATCAATCCTGAAACACTGTGCTGATCAGCTGTCTCTGGTGTTCACAGCCATTTTTAACACCTCACTGGAGACATGCCACGTACCAGCCTGCTTCAAGACCTCCACCATCATCCCTGTCCCCAAAAAAACAAAGATCACTGGACTCAATGATTACAGACCCGTCGCCCTGACCTCTGTGGTGATGAAGGCATTTGAGCTGTTCCACCTCAAAGCCATCACCGACCCTCTCCTGGACCCCCTGCAGTTTGCCTACAGAGCCAACAGGTCTGTAGACGATGCAGTAAACATGGCCCTTCACTTCATCCTCCAGCACCTGGACTCCTCAGGAACTACTTATGTGTAGTACTTATTGTGTTTTTATGTTCATTGTATGCACCTCTATACCAAGGCAAATTCCAGGTAGGTGTAAACCTACTTGGCAATAAATACTTTCTGATTCTGATATGATTCTTTCTTTCCTCTCCAGATGGTGTGCGAGCGTTCAGATGTGTTTGCATCTTCTTGTGCCATCTCTCGGGCCTTCCCCATCTTCTCTCGTCGCTCCTCATCCTCACGCAGGGCTGAGAAGAAGCATGTCACTGTGGAGTTTGTGATCGTTGGACAAGAGAGCAGTCCCCTGGGTGTCGGAGAACTTGAAGTAATGCCCAGATTTTTTGGGGGGTGTTCCATTTTCTATTAGATTTACACAGCGTTTTATACCCAAACATTCTACTATATCCTAAGACTTTTCTTATTTTTAGTGTCTCTCCAATGCTGCTGATGGAGTGCGCCTGGCAGCTCGCATTGTGGACACACCGTGCAATGAGATGAATACAGATCACTTCTTGGATGTAAGTGAAAGAATTTCTGTTTTGTTGACTTAACTACAGGAATATAATACTTATATTTTACTGTGGACCTCTGTTACATATATTAATTTCTGTTTTTAGGAGATAAAGGCTGTGGGAACTGAACTTGGAATCACTCCAGTGATCATTCGTGGAGAGGAATTGAAACAAAGAGGGTTTGGAGGTATGTGTGCAAGTAGATGTCTGTAATGTGCTTATATTTTGACAGCTCAACTGTTATAGAAGCCTGTTTACAACATTTTGCTGAGAAAATATCTTGCAGGTCTTTCTCAAAATAATGAATGATAAGTGTTGGGAAAGATTTTATCAGTATTTGGTCATTATTTTTTACATCCTGTCATTTTGAGAGTTTCCATTATAATGAGTTACATGTTTTTCTTCTTCATCAGTGGTATGATTACGATATTTTTTTCAACAGTATCTTAAAGTATTTGTAGAGGGTTATTTATACAATTTATAATGCTCTTCATTTGGGAAATTATGAGAATCAATTCCAGTTATTGAAAGTTGTGTACAAGGAACACTCCATATTCAATATATGTGATACATATTTACACACTGTATGTCAAACTAAAAATAATATTTCGCAAATATACTGCATTTATCCAGTCTCAAAATTACAATAATCCAATTTATTATAATTTTGTTTCACTTTGCCTTTGTTTGGCTCTTTATAGAGAGTGATAAGGATATTTTATGCATCTGTGCTCATATTAGATTTGTTATTATTAGTTTGATTATTGCTAGTTTGGATTATTTATCTGTTTACTTTCCTTTTACGCTGTCAGGTATCTATGGAGTTGGAAAGGCAGCAGAGCATCCTCCTGCATTAGCAGTCCTGAGCCACACACCAGATGGTGCGACCCAAACCATTGCATGGGTGGGGAAGGGCATTGTGTATGACACTGGTGGACTCAGCATCAAGGGAAAGGTACTCCTAGTTTTCCTCTGGAGATGTGATAGTATCTGTTGTACATCATGAAAAAAATCTCTCTTTTTAATGCTAAGTCCCCAAAGAACATCACTATAGTTATCTAGTTCAATTGTTTAAACATGAATATCTTAAGAGCTGTTTTCACTCTCAGCAGGAAAAGTATCTAACCATAGCAGATATGAGATCTGATATAACTGTAGATTTGTGAGAATTCTTTGCGATTTCTCAATTTAAATATGACATTTATGGAGGGGGAGAATCTTATCCACAACTAACACCTTGCTGCAGCTTCTCGACTTCCTCAGTGATCTTAGCCAGAAATATGATATTGGTCGGGTTCAACCTTCAGAAACAGTCAGAGCCTTCCTCTTTGCTGCCTTCAATTGCATCAATTGCATATGAGCAACCCTTTCATTCTCTGGGTAGAATGCAACAGGGCTCAGCTGGAGGTTTTTGAGTATCTCCACATCCAGGGCAATTCTGGAAAAGGCTACAGCACAGGCCCTCTCCAGGAGATTGGTTCTAGAGCCAGTTCTTTTGTGTGCAGATGAGCCCAACAAAACTTAGTTGGCAACAGTCTTTACATGCATAGGACTATTAGATGATTCGAGGTTTGGCATGTTGGCATGCTGCGTTAATCACAATAATTAATTTTATCACATGGTAAACTTTGTTGTTCCAGATGGTAGTGTGTTGTAACACACTGTGATCTCAGTGATCCTATAACCTGCATGACACCCCTGACAATCTAGATAAAGCTTTAAGCAGATTCTCAATAATCCCTTCACATGTAATTGCAACTGCATGCACCAGTTTATAGTAGTGACATATGGAAGTATAAAAGTAAGCTCTTATTCTGCAGTTACACGGTGCAGCAACATCAGATATTTAATTAATTGCATGTTTCATCCCATTAAATATGTTTTCCTTGTTTGTAGACCACAATGCCAGGAATGAAGAGAGACTGTGGTGGAGCTGCTGCTATTTTAGGAGCTTTTAAAGCTACTATTAAACAGGTGAGGTGACATTTTGGATTATTCCACAGCTGTATTATAACCTGCTCTATGATTCTCCTGCTGTAATTTTTTTTTTAAATCTTCCTTCTTTTCGCTGCAGGGCTTTAAGGATAACCTCCATGCAGTGTTTTGCCTGGCAGAGAACTCAGTTGGCCCTGCAGCCACACGACCTGATGATATCCACACTCTCTACTCTGGAAAGTGAGGCCTGACTTCATGTTTTGTATCATCTGCTTGGAATTAGAATTCTAAAGTGTCCATTTCCTCATTTGATTTGCTCTGTGTTTCCTGTCCGTTCATGGTGTGATTGCACTCAGTGTTTACAAGTCAAATCAAAAGGAATGAACTTGAACAAGCCATTCATCTGTTTCATCCTCAAGGACAGTGGAGATCAACAACACTGATGCAGAGGGCAGGCTGGTGCTGTCTGATGGGGTGGTGTATGCCAGCAAAGACCTGTCGGCTGATATTATTCTGGATATGGCTACTCTGACGGGGGCACAGGTCAGTGACAGCCGCAGTGACTGATGTTAAATCTTCCGACAGTTATTGTCTTTATTTCCTAAACCTTTTTGTTGTTGTCGTTCAGGGGATCTCCACAGGTAAGTACCATGCAGCTGTGATGACCAACAGTGAGCAATGGGAGGTTGCGTGTGTGCGTGCAGGACGCAGCAGCGGAGATCTCGCTCACCCTCTGGTTTACTGCCCCGAGCTGCACTTCAGCGAGTTCACCTCTGCCATGGCTGACATGAAGAACTCAGTGGCAGTAAGTGACCAATCCACCATCCATCCTGAAGACATGAGAAAACACATGGATATCTTGCATTAGATAGTTTGAAAGACATAATAAATAAATTATATTTCTAGTTTAATATTTGATCAATGAGGACTGTAATAATGTAAATAACCAATTTGTTCTTTTTAGCTTCTCTTGGCGCATGTTTTCTTGTGAAATATTTGTCTAATTTGTTTTTTAAAAGAAAAACTTGGAGTCTGCAGATTGATTCATATCAAGTAGTGTTTATTTGTTTTGGATGTTCTAATGTGATGTTGATGATATATTTGATTTTATGAAGTTGCTGAGGTTTGTTGTCCTTTGTGTTTTGACAGGATCGGGAGAACGCACAGAGTTCCTGCGCCGGCCTCTTTATTGGCTCCCACTTGGGCTTTGATTGGTCCGGCGTCTGGGTCCATGTTGACATTGCCTCTCCTGTTCACGCTGTGAGTACCTAAGGTTCTGATGTGCTGTTTTTGTCCTGGAACAGATCAGGTGATAATCATAACTTTTTGCAGTAGCCTGTTATTAGGCGTGTGCATTTGTTGACTGCCTGCAGTTGGCTTGACATTAACTGATCTGAAATGAGCAGAACAGGCATGTGTCATTACAAATTACACAAGCTGTGAACTTTGGCGTCAGCAATAAAACTTGCTCAGATCTTGTTTTCCTATAGCTGCTGACTTTGTGGACTGTGTAGTTATGACTTTACAACAGAAAGACATGGACCTCTACAAGTTCACATAAATCCATCATTGAATTGTTGTTCAAAAAATATAAAACCTTATACAACCTGTCTGTAATAGTAATGTAGATTTCTCAATGTCCGTATACAGCTGTAGCTGTGGTTTTGAGGTCAGTATTAACTGCCACCAGAGACTCAGGAGCCTGAAAGAAGCAAGTCAGCAGAATGTTTTAGGAAGTTGCAACAGACGGTTTATGAATCATGACATTTGTATCAACTGGTGAAGAGTAATTTTGCGAAACCATTTAAAGCAAGGAAAGTGGTGTATATGCCTTTTTGATTATGTGATCAGTGTTGATATTGTGGCGGTGGTTACAAACAAATCGAGAAGAGAGAAAATACGTCAGATTTGTAGTGAAACTGCAGCGGCTGAGTACAAGGACCTTCATATGTGGCCCAGGACGGGTTTGCGTTCACACAGCTAAAAGAATGTGGACACATGTGGCCCAGACCACCTCTGAGTGCGTTAACAACTACCTCGAGCTCACTGCTTGTGATCTGATCACAAAAACCACATATACCAGGTGTGTACAGGCCTATATTGTCAGTTGTACATACTGTCCTATCCTTAGGCCTTGTAAGGACCAAGTAACTTGATCAGTTGATGAGTGTTCGTGCTGCATATAGTTTCCACGTTGTACAGGGAAAGATTGAGCCAGTTCTATCTGTAGAAACACAGACTTCCTCCTTAAGAGGTTGATCTCTGCTGATACTCACTTTGTCCATTCTGAAACCTGACGTACTCCAGCAAGAGTGTGCTGCGTTTGGAGGAAGCATAACAAGATATCTGCGTCCACATTATGTATACTTCAAATGCGACAGCTTTCTATAACTTCCGTGCAGGTGTGCCACTTTTGTACCACTCTTCATTTTGAAAAGTGAGAAAGATCTGATGCTCTGGTCTTGTGACGCATGAAAAAAATATGACTCAATCTCATTTACCGCTTTACAACCGCAGAGTGTATCTTTAAACTCCTCATCTGTCTTCTCTCAAGCAGGGAGTTAATGTTGGACTAAACTGTAGTTGCATTTATCAGGATCATTGGGTTTCAGTGACACTAACTGGTAATTACACGGTAGCTTTACAGTAATGATACTGGATATTGTGATCTGATCCCTGTTTTTGTTGTATCTTGTCTGCGCAGGGGGAGCGTGCCACAGGATTCGGCGTCGCTCTGCTCATGGCCCTCTTCGGTCAGGCATCAGATGACTCCATGCTGAACCACGTCTCTCCCCTGGGCGCAGCCACCAACATGACTGAAGACCCGATGGAGCGTGACTGCAAAAGACGGAGACTGGTGTAGAACATGCCAAGCGGTTCACTCCCTGACTCCGGCTGCTCTGCTGCCGCCACCACACACCCAAACTGTCGAATCAAGCGCTCCTCCAGATAGTAACCATTTAAAACTGAATCAACTGTGTTTGAATAAATTTGAACCGATTTTTAAAAAATTTGGCTGAATGAAACAGATAATCATCAATACATCAGATGTGTAATACATGATAAGAAAACACAGGCCATCATTTGTCTTCATGACGCTGCACTTCTCTGCACTGATCGCCTCCGCAGCTTCTCCATTTTTCAGTTGCTTTTGAGGAAGATGCATTGATTGTCATGAGATCTGAAAAAGCAGGTGGTTTACATTTATGACCGATTCATTCAGATCATGGTGACTAGCCAGTTGTTTTTTTACATTGATTCTTTGTCATTGTTGTTTTACAGTTAAGGATTTTACCACCTGAAACTAAAAACCTTGTTTTCAAATAACCACCTCAACAGCAGGTATCGTCGTCCTTTGACACTATATGCAAATTTTGGATTATTCCATATGTTTTCTAAGACATTGTGGAAAAATACTGTTTCCTGGTCAGTAAAACTGGACATTTCTTTTTTTGTTAAACGCAGCACTTTGTAATTTCCCTGTGAACGGTTAGACAGTGATCTCTGGACCAAAATTGAGGATTGAGTGCTTACTGCAGTTTTTAACAGTTTTACAATTGTACCAGTTTAGTCATTTACCCTGAATGCTTCGTCAGCACAAAAAACACATACAAGATGTCAATTAAGTATTTTACAGATTCCAGCGAAGTGTGATGTTTTTTTCCACCCGTGTCAATAAAGGCAGTGCCATCTGACGTCTGAGTGATTCATGTGAAATGCCCCCAAACTTAAACAGAAACATCTTATCTTTTCACTAAGAAATGTTGTTAAAACTTGAAAAACTAATTTTGTCAATTTTGAGTTTTAAGAGCTAGAATTACGTTGTTCCTTTACTCTCTAGGTTTTTGCTGCTTAAGTCATGTAACACATGATAGTTCATTAAAAATCAATCTCAAAATCACCAGCTCTTAAATAATGCAGTGAAACAGAGTTTTAAGCTCATTCACAGTGATTAAATATGTAACTGTTTGTGCTTTTTAAAGTGTACAAAGAACAATTTACACCTCTTTCAAATATTTGCATGATATCCAAAGTAGAGAAACAGGATCAGGTGTGACCGGTACACGTATAATGGAATCATCTGTATTCTCCATAAAGTCTGTTTGGCTCTTGTGAGAGATGGAAATGTAATATGCAAATTAAGTTTATATTAGAAGCTGCTGTTTATTCTCCAGGGCTTTTCTTCACCTTATTTGCAAATTTACAAAACAGAATAAGTAAATAATCAGCCATGAATAGACAATGCCATCCAATTTTACAATTTAAAATATATCAAACTAATAATGAATTGAATGAAATTAAATATCAAATAAACAAAAACAAGTGTGTGTTTGTGTGTTTTTTAATTATTATTATTATTATTATTATGAAGGGATTTAAATTGAGTATTTTCTGATCCACACTCCGGAACAGGAGGTGGCGGTAGTGCAGCCATAAGCTGGATGCCACCCGCCCTAATACAAGAAGAACACGATTCATAGTAAGAATAAGCCGCAGCAGCAGCAGCAGCACTGTTCAGTGCAGTTGAATCTGTCTCCTCCTCCTGCTGCTCCCCGCACCTCCCCGCACCTCCCTGCTGTTTAACGCCGCTTCACTGACTCCTCCAGCCGCTGCTCGGGGACCGATGGCCCGCAGAGCCGCCCTAGCTGTGCTGGTGTCCGCGCTGGTGTCCGCGGTGTCCGCGGGAGTGTTTTCTAGCCAGAAACAGCCGTGCTTCGTCCGCGCACCCAGGACACAAGACTTCGGACTCAAGTAAGTTCAAATCAGAAACATGTTAAGTAACAGATCGTTAGTTTTCAGTTTCATCCCGGCGGAGGTTCATCTGGTTAATGTCACAGCCAAGTTGGTTTTACACCTAACTGGGAAGACTTCATAGAAAACAACTATCAGTGACAGCTGACTCCAACGTAAAGGAGGGCAAGTGATACGTTTCCCCTTGGTGCTGTTTAAAAACACTTTATTTACAGTAGTTAATAAACAATCAATCTGGTTAGAGGTTCGAGATTTCATGTTGCCTAATGTCATCACTTTCCACCCATCACGAGGTTTGGTTGATCACATGTTGAGGAAGTGAAATGTGTTGTTGAGCTTATGTGACTGAAAGCCTGGCTCATATTTTAATGACGGTGAAAGTTAGGACCGCAGCTTGAGGAGAAGTAAACACACACACACACACGCACATGTTTGTACTTCTGTCTTAGTGAGGACACTCATTGAAATAATGCATTCCCTAGCCCAGTAGTCCCACAATGGGGAAATTCACAAAATCATTTATGCTTTAAAATGGCCCAGAAGTAAATGACCATTAGAGCTCAGGTCCATCTTTAAAGGTTTGTTTTGTCCGACCAATAAAGACGTTCAGTTTACATTGATCTAAAACAGGGAAATACAGCAAATGATCTTGATTGAATACTTAGGAGCTGCAGCATATTTAAACGTGTTTACTGACCTGTCTGTTCACAGGACCTATCCTCGACCTCATGAGTATTTAAACATTTCCGATCTGCCCAAGTCGTTGGACTGGAGGAATGTCAATGGCGTAAACTATGTCAGCACGACCCGCAACCAGCACATTCCCCAGTACTGTGGCTCCTGCTGGGCTCATGGCAGCACCAGTGCCATGGCAGGTATGACTCATGACTTGAATTCTCCGAAATATTATAAATGTTCCACTTCTTCTTTGCACAGAAGGAACTTAACAGAAACCGGTGGTCATGTTTTTTCAGTTCTCATTTGCATTGAAGTTGTGTGATTTCTCTCTGTCCAGATCGCATCAACATTAAGCGGAAAGCAGCGTGGCCGTCTGCCTACCTCTCTGTCCAGAATGTGATCGACTGCGCTGGGGCCGGCAGTTGCCACGGAGGCGATCACACCGGAGTTTGGGAGTACGCGAGCCAACACGGGATCCCAGACGAGACCTGCAATAATTACCAGGCTAAAGACCAGAGTGAGTGTCCTGCAAAAAACAAAGAAGTGATTACGTACAAACACGAAGACTGTGAGCCTGAGCTCTGCATGTCCTCTGTCCCTTTTCTAAAGAATGTAAGCCCTTCAATGAATGTGGCACGTGCACCACCTTCAATGTGTGCAACATAGTGAAGAACTACACTCTGTGGAAAGTGGGAGATTATGGACCTGTCAGCGGGAGAGAGAAGATGATGGCAGAGATCTCCGCTGGAGGGCCAATCAGGTTTGCTATGTGCTTCTCTCGGAGCAGAACAATAGTTAGTTCAGTGTGATTTTCATGCGTCTTAATTTATCTCCTCCTGTCTGCATGTGGAACGCATATCTCAAGAACTGTTCAATTTAACAGCTTCACACTTGGCATGTGTAGAGTCCAAAGAAGTGCAGTGTCGAATCTTGTGCGATTCAGAAATACGTTCAAAATCAATGAACTTTTAATAAACAGATGACCAGCTCTCTGTAGCCTCCCACATACACACAGACACAAACACAGAGCTCCGGTAAGAGGTTTGCATCAAGAAGTCTTTCAAAGCCATGCAGCTCCACAAAGGAGCAGAAATAATAAAGGAATGAGGAGAATTCAGCTGAATGCAATGACCAGACCTTAATCATACCTTTAAATTAACTTTAACTTACACCTGACATGGTTTCATATGTTTCTGGAAACATTGAACAGTGTAAAATGCTTCAACATTCTGCAGCGCCGGTCATCCATAAGACACAGATTACCTTCTGTATCATTGCTCTGGAATATCACATTACCATATATCCAAATCACCTGATTTGCTGATGTCAGTCTTTGTTTCTCCTTCACCCGGAGCGAGGATGTAATCTGTGGTGTTTTGTATTCTCCAGCTGTGGGATTATGGCGACAGAGAAGCTGGACGCATACACCGGAGGTCTCTACTCTGAATACCAGGAGTCTCCTGGCATCAACCACATAGTGTCGGTGGCAGGATGGGGAGTGGAGGACGGCGTCGAATATTGGGTTGTGCGCAACTCCTGGGGAGAGCCGTGGGTAAGTCGTCATCAAACAGAGGAATTCATGCAGTGGAAGTAGGAGCGGTCGTCAGCTCGATGGTGAAAAGTAAAGACTGTTTTTCTAAAGGCTGACTTTCAGCAGATTTGTGTCTGCAGGATTTTCTTGTTATTTTCATTGTTTTCAAAATGTGTCACTTAAAGCCCCTGAAAACCTGATGTCCTGAGTTTATTTTTCAAATTTATGAGTGACTGTAACAGTTTATATCCAGAACTATGACGGAGTGTTATGGCCACGTAAAGGCAAAACATATCAGATATTTCGAGAATTAAAACGTAATTTAACGAAAAAAGTCATACCCCGTGATGGGGTTAAAGGTTTTGAAAAATGCCCATCACACCTTTTTAAAGACCCAGGTGATACCTTCAGTTTGCTGTGGCACGTTTGACGACAGTTCATCAATTATCACAATGATTAGTTTCTGATTAATTTGTCTTCAGGGGGAGAAGGGCTGGCTCAGGATCGTGACCAGCGCCTACAAGGGAGGAAGCGGCAGCACCTACAACCTGGCGTTGGAGGAAGACTGCATGTACGGGGACCCAATTGTCGCGAAAGGCGCCCTCTAGAGGAGACCCGCGGCCACAGTGTCGTCGGAAGTCTCACTGCACATGCTCATAATGTCTTCCTGTCTCAGGCAGAGGGGGGGGGATTTTTTTAATGTAATAGCTTGAAAAGGGAAATTCTATTTTTTTTTTTTAAAGAGATCTTATCTGCAATGACTTTTTTTTACACTTCAGATCTTTCAGCTGAATAGTAGACCTGCTTGAATCAACGTAGATTAGTTTTTTATCACAGTAACGTGCAGACTTTTTCAACATTCTGAAACTTTTAAATGGCGGTGGAGGTGCAACTCATCGCTGAAACATTCAGTCCCTGAAGCTGAGTTTAACAGCTGTTTATAGGATGAATACTTTCAGTTTACATCATTTAAAATGATGTACACAAAGCAGGTTTTTCAATGCAATGCAAAGTGACTCAGCCAAAGAACATGGCTGTTTGTCCTGCACACCTCTGACACTGAATGGTTTCAGTGCCTCAGTTAATGTGTTGACCTGACACAGAATTTGTGCACAAAAATCATTTGAACACGTGCCTTACATGCAGCCAGTGTAGAGATGAAATTGATGTAATTTTCTTTTTGCTTTCCTGCTGAACACTCTACACATCACATGTTGCAAACAGCTCATATCTGTTATCTCAAACTATGCCAATAAACACTTGATTTCAAAGTGATGCTCTGCTTTGTTATTGGTCCATTTGTCATAGGCTTTCTTCTGTGGCTCCATCATGTGATAGACCCAGCTACCGGTTTTTAAAAATGGCTGAAATAAATCACTTGAATTAAACCAATTGGGTATTTTTAACGTTGCAACCCCCACTCTAAAGGTTCCAGCACTTTCACTAATTACTACAGGATTTTTTAGGGCAAAAAGAAAACTTTATTTAGACCCTGGTCCCTGTGGTTGAAACACAAGGAGTCCCTGCAAAGGTTCCTAGTTCCCGGGGGGAAGGTTGCTACGGTCAAAACGCAGATAAGATTAATCTTTTGAGTATCAGGTACTTTCCGTGAAATGTGCGTGTAAAAAAGCTGTTAACTCCTCTATCATAACATGATTAAACAGAAACTCGTCAGGCCACTCCTGCTGCATAACCGGTTTATCTACTGTGTATTCACCACATGTTGACAGTACATAAGCATGTTCCAGTCATCAAGTTATTTATTCTCGGCTGTTTCTGGTAACAAAGGTTTGAAAAGTTCTTTGAAGAAAACACATCTGATGCTGATCAGACTTCGAGGTCTTGGTCGATATTCACCAATGTCCGATGAGGTAGATTTTATTCTGAACTGTGTCTGCACTCATCAGTGACCTTATCTATCCCTGGAGTGTGTGAAGTCCTAATCCATAAAGTGGAATTAAACTAACTGCTTTTTATCAGTTTTAAAGAGTAACAAGGATTTGTTGTTCACATCTGACGGCTCAAATACACAGAAGGGCATTTCAGTGTTTCCCATTAATTATCTAGACTGTGGTGGCCCATAACACTCTAATGTTCTGCCAGTTTCATACTGCACCAAAAATAAATGTACACTTCTCATAATGACATAAGGGAGTCCAACCTAGTTTCAGCTGCGGTTATGTGTTGACTTGCGAATGGCTTTCAATGCTATGCTCTCACACATGTGACAATGTTCACTTTCACTCTTTAGTCTGTGGCCGCCACCTGTGAACTGTGTGGGGGTGCCACCATAGACTGAATCAATTCTGTGGGAAACACTGCATTTATATTTTAAGTTTCTCAAGGAAAATCATAAAAATGTGGCCTTTTATGATGGTGATTGCATTAAAAAAAAGGATTTAAAACGACATATTCAGGTTTTTATTTTAAAACAGCTTGAATCAACATGAAATGCAGAAAATATAACAGTGTAAAAGAAAAAAACCTTTAGCGGCTTCTTCAGAGAGCCTCTTCTGTCGTTGACCACATTTCCACCAACTCCGTGACATTTGCCTTTTTGTCGTCTCAGAAGAAAACGATCCTCATTCGCTTGGTCAAACTGAAAAGTCTCGTCTCCAAGCGATTTGCTCTAGCATCAAGCTGAGCATTTGGTTATTGTTGAGATCACAGATCGTCTCCAACTAGAATGTTTTCAGTGTCCTTTTCCACTTCAGTTAATCATGATGAAGTTTGATTTGCAATGAGCTGGAAAAACCAAAGAAATGTTAGTTCTACATGAGGAGGAAGAGAGGAAGTGTCCAAATTTAAACACGATACTCGTTTTTTTCATCTTCTAGTTTCACATCCAAAGTGTTCATGGGTGAAAATCACTTCCTACTTTTGTTTGTACAACTTGTGAAGCTCTAATATAGTTGATGACTGAATTACTCCTGTAAACGTGATTCTCTCTGAATAAGGAGGGCTAAAACTATTATTACATCACTCACAAATAAACTCGGCGACGGGGTCGTGGTCTCCCTCCGTGCGGATCGTCCCTGCGATGCTGTCGTTCTCCAGGATGGGCAGGAAGAGCTGAACGAAGTCTGATGTGTAGGGAGGCGCGATCACATCCAGAACCTTTTAAAGAGACGCTGAGGTTAAAACTAAACTAGAAGACACTTCTTGGACACTCAAGTTATATTTTCTGATGGGTGTTCATGTAGGAAATATTTATAAACACTGTGGTAAAACAGGCCTGTTTTCAATCATGATCAGTTGACAAAAAAAAGGCAGATTTGTCAACTTTTGGACAAAAATCCCAATTGTATCTCATATTTTATCTTTATAAGTATTCAGGTATTTTATTAAATACATGCTGTTCACATGATCAGCCATTCTCACAGTAGCAGTCTCAGTTACTTCATTACTTTGCTGAAGTGAGCAATAAACACAACGTCATGATTATGGCTCTAAATTAAGAGTATATTCAATCATTAACTCTTTACAGGTACTTCCTTTACTAAAAAATTAAATAAAAATAGGCTCTGTTCCATCTCAAAATTATATCAAAATAAAATATTAAATAAACAGAGTCATAATGTATATTGTTGATTCAATATATTAAAATCTATTTAAGTCCATTTTAGGGCCTCTTGTATAAATCATAGTCAATGACCGTCAGGATCTGCAGGCTCTGTAACTTCTGTGATGGATTAAAAATATTGAATCCCTTCCTCTCCCAGGTTTTATTGTATCGAGTTTAGAAGCTGCTGTTACCTCGGTGACAAAGTATCTAATGAGGGAAATATCCGTGTTGAGTTTCTCCAGACACCTTCGAATATAACCGACTACAGGCAGCACGTAGCCACGACTCAGCAGATGAACCATTCGGTCCAGCAGAGTCTTCTTCAGCTCCAGCTGAGGGGGAAGTAAAAACAACATGGTGTCAGATGACAGTGGTACAGTCAGAACATACAGACCTCCGGTGGAAAGTGAAACGGGAAGTATTCAAACACACACCTGCTCCATGACGTCCAGCTGAGAGTGCTCCGTCTCAAACAGTTTGATGAGCAGCTGTAATACCTGTGGATGCAGCAGCTGATGACACGTACAGATCTGTGCAGAGGGAGAGTTCATGTTTAAATTCACTTTGTTGTCGTTAAAACTGAAAATTAAACTTTCATCTCACAGTGATCTCCCACCTCGTCCAGCAGAGCTAGATGCACTGGAGTGTGGTCAGTCTGGAGCTGAAAGTACCGCGGCTCAGACACCGTCCAGTCCACCCACTTTAAAACGCCCATGGCAACGACTGGAAACCTAAACACACACACACACACACACACACACACACACACACACACACACACACACACACACACACACACACACACACACACACACACACACACACACACACACACACACACACACACACACACACACACACACAAAGAGGGGTCAGTCAAGTCAAGAAAAATAATCTCCCCATGGAGGTTAGGTTTTCACCCTTGTCCGCTTGTTTGTCAGTCAACAGGATTATGCAAAAACTAAACTTATTTTCTAAAAACTTGGTTAGAGGGTGGGAAATTGGGTGCAGCTTGATTGAATGAAAGAGGACTGTCGGGCCACATTGGAGGTATGTACTGTACAGAGTGACATTCTGGAGGGTTAGGGTTAGAACTACCTTTGACATTCATTTGCACCATTTGAATGCAATGTAGATTACTTCTTCTGTCTCTTAATACCAACAACAAACCTTATTATAATAATAAACAAGTGCTTTTCTTAACTATAACTATGATCAGTAGGTGTAGGTGGTGCAGACGCTGTGGTAGTGAAATGCTGCTCTCACCTAATGCACTGGTACAAAGTGCCGAGTTCGGCCACCAGCTCTGTGGCTCCTTTGTTCTCATTGCAGCACAGGTTGTGCACGGTCTCTATGGCCTTAGACGTCGACTTGAGCTCATCTTTGTTGATGTTGACTCGCTTGTTCTGGGAATGAAACGGTGTCACGTGTTAGAGAGAGCTTCAGAAGCAGGTGTGAAACCAGGGAGCATTAAAGAAATGTAGTATTGATCCAAATCAGATGACAACAGCTTATAAAACCTCACTTGGAATTCATTTCAAGTACAACACAACTACCGCAAACCAGTCTGCAGATTTCAAACTGTATCCCTGTTGTCTGTACCTTTTTCCACGTCTCCACCACACTAGCAGCGTAGGCCAGGATGTGGATGTATTTGTGTTTATGGTCCTGGTTGATCTTTGACCCAGGCTTAAACAGTGACTGCATGAACAGGTCCAGAAAGGCAGGCACTCTGATCTAAAGACCCGAAAGACAAAGGTTTCAGTCGTCAGCACTTTATCAAGTATTAAGTGGACACATGGAGTCCGAGATGCTCTGTCCTCACCAGCTCCACAGGAGGAGGGTCCATGCTGCTGAACATCTTGAACAGAACTGTGATGTCTGCAGGGTTCAGGGCTCCTTTCGACAACATGGCACCCAGTGCTTGACACGCTCGAGGGTAGGCTGCTGCTGTACCGAGCGCGAGGGTAATCTGACTGGCATCGTGACCTCTGAGAAAAGAATCACAACCACACAATTGATGTCAGCAGTGAAAGTTGGTATTTGTGTCCTGGGGCTTGTTGCAAAAGGGAGATTTACTGAGTTATGTAGATACGATACGGATAAGTTAGTAAAAACTCAGTAAAACCTGGATCAGTCTCAAACAGCACTGATTGACACTCTGATCTTAATTCTATCCACTTGATCGATTCTATTCTATGAAACTATAGAACAGACCACGTCAAACTGAGAGAACTGTACCTCTCGTGTGCGGACTTCTGCACCTCCTGGCCGATCCTACGAACGGCCGAACCGCCCTGTTCCTCCTGAGCCAGGATGGACATCATCGCCTGGGCGAAGAGGTACGTGTGCTCTCCGTGACACACCATCTTCTGCAGGAGAGAGGCGGGAACAACTCAGCAGAGATCACCGGACACAGAAACAGCAAATCAAGATCCTAAGATGAAGCCAAATTCCTCATTTCGATTTTCAGTTAAATAAAACCAACTTAAAACTGAATAATCAATTGTCAAATTCTCAAATACATTTCTGTTGAGAACAATCTATTTCCTGATCAATATTCTACACTAAGAATTTAAGGATGCTAATAATATATAAAAATTACTAAATGTCAAAAAGTATAATATAAAGGATCTGATATTTGAAAAGATGAAACCAGATTTGACAAAAACGAATCGAATCCTCACTGTAAAGTAGCAGCAGGACTCTAAAATATAATGTAATTGCTGAATACACATAATAAAGTTTTCATTTCATAGAATCGTGGTTTACAGAGAGAAAGCTAAAAGAAGCCTCACAGCAAACTCCGGCAGATTCTTCTCCAGGTTTTCTTCTCCTCCATCCAGCAGCGTCGCCAAAGACGTCCTCAGTACTCGGGAGAAAACCTCCAGCTGCTGACACGCTGTAGACACGCTGGTGATCTCACCCTGGTAACCAGCGTCTGAAATAAGCTAGTTCAGAAAACACAAACAGCATGACTTCATCCCCAAAACTCTTCAGAATGCACATTTCATATCTAGCTGTCTTTTGCCTGCAACTATAAATTACTGTCTGTTTTGATGTCATTTATCCATAATCTGTTCACTATATTTGAGTTACAGTGATAAAGATAATGCCCATCACAGTAGTAGACTATAAAAGCATGTCTTCACATTGCTATGTTTTTTATCAGTTTAAAAGAAATATTAAATTTGCAATGAAATCAAATTGACAGAAGTCCTCCCATTGAAAAAGGCAGAATTAGCGACAGTAATCTATGAAGCAATATATCTGTAAAGTTCTTTTTGTGTAGGTTTACCTTTACAGTGAAGTTGAGCATCAGACAGTCTGGATGAGCCTCTGCCAGCTTGTAGAAGAGATCTCTCCACGTGGTGTGTGCAATCATCTGCTCGAGCCAGGCCGGAGTCTAGGAACACAGCAGACCCGTTCAGTTTTATATCCACACAACTTCCGTACTTCTCAGACTGAGAATTTCACCAAAACATATCTAGTTCATAACGACTTCAGTTAAATGAAATCTTGATGATTAAGTTTTTAGTATAATTTAAAAAGAAATCCACCAGCATTCACAAATCTCACCTCTCCCTCAACAGTGAAAATGGAATCTGCTTTCTGGGGGTCAAAGTGTTTTATCAGGAGACTCTTGAGGTGGTTTTCTACTCGCTCTTGGACCTGAGCAGGCTCGACACCTGCAGCCAAAACAGAGAGAGCACAGATTAATACAAGGTCATCAAAACAGGCTATGGTAACACACTTTGCAGTCTGTTACTGACCCATCTGGATGAGCCACTCTGCCAGCAGGTTAACGGTCTGAGCCACCGCAGAGTAGTTTTCGGAGAGAAGTTGGATGACGTGTTCTGGAGAGCCACCGGCCAGGAAATACCTGTGAGGAAAAACATGGTTTCCATCATCCGATTCTCAGTAGATCTGAATGGTTCAAGCCTCTTCTCGTACAGGTCAAAACAAGTGATAATTTAATCTTCTCAATCTCGTGTTTTGTTTTGCACAGAATGCTTGAGGGCTCATGTTATGTTGCTATGAGGAGACAGGTGCTGACGTTTTGAGGGTGTTGAAGATCGCAGGCTCCATGATGTAGTCCCTGCTGGTGAATTTCTGCAGACAATCTTCCTGGATTTTCCCGTCATTTTCCCCTTCAACATAAACGCCGTCCTGCAAAAAGACACATGTTTATACCTCTGTAATGTTCTGTCCTCGCTCTGCTTCATATACAGTCAAATGTCCACAGGGCGGACGACACTGAGATGACTCAGGAGGACTGAGTGCCATAGAACAGGTATCAGAATTGGAATCGTATTTATTCCCATGTAGGTTTTCAACACTAAGGAATTTACTTTGCTGTTTGGTGCGGAATAAACCTATTAAGTAGAAAGATTGGATCTCTACATTAAAATGCTCTGTTCTAATGTTCAATAATGAAGTTACAGTTCACTATACAGAGACTTCTCATTCATTACTGTTTTACTAGAGCTTTATTTTGAAATTATAAAAAACTGTGTTATGAGGTTTGGTCTGAAACTGCTTAAATTATTGTAGCTGGTTATAGAAAAAGTGGAAGCTGCTGGATTTTGTTTTGGGACAGAATAAACTGTCCATTTATAGAACTAGACAGAATAGAGAACATTTCATGTGAGGAGTTTCTCACAATCTTTTTAAACACAAACTTGGAGTCAGACTGGATTTTAGATTCGTGAAACATGTTGATGAGTGTTTATCTGTTTCTGTTGTTGGGGGGGAGCTCACATTCAACCATGTGTTACTATGAAACTTTTAAAAACAGGTAAGAATTTAATCTGATTGTTGTGTCATTATTATTCATCATCTATTAAAAAGTAAAGTATTTGAAAATCTAAAAACGTTTATTACTGTGAGATCTTTCCATTTGAAAGCAGTAGAATGTGACTCCTGGATTTTAAATGTCATAAACTACTGACAAATCAAAGTGTGTAAGTGCTAGTAAACACAACTTTGTGCTGCAGATCCAGCATTAAGTCATTGAGCTCTAATGTTTACCAACAGTCTCCAGAAACTTCACATTATGCATAAAGATATAAAGACATAAGTGAGTCTGCAGGTTTATTAGCAGCTGCACTGAAGTGAGTAACAGTTAGCGAGTCCACCAGCTGTGTCTTTAGTTAGCATGTAGCCGGTGTTAGCAGCTAGCTGAGCCGCTCAGCTCAGTTCAAACCATACGGGACATGTGGACAGATGTGAGGACGCATCTGTCTCTGCACATGACCTCTGTGTGTCTGAGCTGAACCTTAATCTTCGCTTGTCACAGTTAGTTAGCAGCAGGAGCAGCTAAGCTAACGCTAACGCTTAACCAACAGCAACAAGTCTCACCGAGTTGCCGTCCGTGCCCTCCCAGTCTCCGGCAGTGCTGTAATACTCCTCCTCCATGGTGACGGGGGACAGGAACTGTTCACCTAGCTGCGGTAACTCAGCTGTGAGTTTTAAATCTTCTTTAGCCGCTGGAAACAGGGAACGTGTTTAGCCTGCGAGCTAACAACAACAACAGCAGCAGCAGGAGGAAGATGGCGAGCCGGAGAGGCCACGCCCCCTGGAGGTGGAGGCTGTTTCCCTGGGCTTGGACTGAAAGGTACGGCTGCCTGCAACAAAACAGCACTACACAACTACACAGCAGCAACACAATCACAAGACTGCAACACAACTCTGCAACACTATCACACAGCACTACACAACAGCAGCACAAGACTGCAACACAACTCTACAAGACAACACAACTCTGCAACACTATCACACAGCACTACACGACAAGAAAGCACAACTCTACAACATAGCCCTACACAATCACAATACTGCAACACATCGCTACACAACACAATCACAAACAAACCCAGCAGAACACCACAACACAGTGAACATAGTTAAATAAGACCCCTCATTAAAAGCTCCATGAAGGATGTATTGCAGGAGTGTTGCAGGCCTGTCAAACTATAAACCACTCAGTAAACATGGTCTCAATACAAACCTTGCAGGAGGCAGTGAGACAATTCATATATATTTTTTAAAGCCCTTGGATTTAAACTGCAGCGGCTTGCACACACAGCTGCACAATGTCCATTATGCACAATATACACTAGATTAGGATGTGACCTCCATTGTTGTGAAGCAAACTATTTAATTATGGTTAATGCCTCATCTACTTTACATGTGATGTGAAGTAAAACATGTGCAGCAGAGTACTTCCAACAGAAAGAAAGACACCACTACAAAGTGTCTCGTGCATGTAACTGCAGAACAGCTGTTAGTGTGCTGTGTGAGCTTAGGGCTTAAATAGTGACATAGCAAATTCACAAACCTTCCTTTAAGCCATGTTAACTATTTACTACATCTTAATGTGACACAATAAATTATGAATGAGGATTGATGTTTTCAGCAGTTATGCAGTCGCTGTACCTATTTGCATTTTTTCTAATGTTTTATTATGGATTGAACAATCAATCAAAACATAAAATCACTCCTCTCCACATGCAGATTTAATTTCTGTTGTAGTTTGAGTAAATGAATTCCCTTTATACAGATTAAGTTTCACGTGCAGCCACAATATTTATTTGCTGCATGTTTTATGGTCATACTGATTGAACAGCTACAAACTGTAAGACACTGGAATCTAAATTAACAGGGTTGAAGAGACTATGTGAGACACTTCAGATCACGTCCTGCTGTTAATGTGCCGTGTTCTGGTCCAGCAGGTGAACTTCAGGCCACAGTTGCATCATCAAAGACTGAAATGAGGTATTTTTGAGCAGCTGCAGTACAACTTCAACAGAACCAACTCAACAGCTACCTTTCAATCAAATCTTGCTGGACCAGCTATATGACATTCAGTTTTCTGAGTAATTTAAAAACAACCTTCCCAAACGTTTTCAGACTACTTCATCTTCCTTTTGCTTCTCTGATGTCAGGTCGGTGGCAGCAGGATGTTCCAGATGTCTTGCTGCCCAGCTACACTCTACATCTCCTCCTGGTGGGATCCTGAGACATCCCCAGGCCAGATGGGATATACACATTATCCCTCCAGTGAGTTCTAGATCTACCCCCAGGGTATCCTCCTTGTTGGATGAGCCCTGAAATCCTCCAATGGAAGGTGCCCAGGAGGCATCCCGATAAGATGTGTGAAACCACCTTAACTTGCTGCTTGCGACGTGATGGAGCAGCAACTCCTCACCCCATCTGTGAGGCTGAGCCAAGACGACGGAAGAGGAGATTTACTCCTCTGCTGTTCAGCACTAAAAGGATGGACAAGTCCAGGCATATGGGAACAAACATTTTTTTTTATTTTATAATGCAAACTGCAACATATGAATTATATTATTTACCCAAAAGGAGCAGAAAAAGGTCATATACCCGTGGCAAATAAATCACACAGTCGGTGTTAAATCTAAGTCCAACACGATATTTTCATCCTAAACCATATAAAGGGAAAATCCACCCTAAAACAAAATGTACATTCCATTGACGTCGGACAGTTCATTCTCACTCTGTGAACATCAAGGTCCAGGAACTCCAGATCCAAGGCTCATGTTCTCTCTCCCGCAGACAGCGCACAAGGGAATCCTGACTTCAGCTCAAAGTCAGTTGTTATGTTTAAGGGATGTGGGCAAATATTCGGGTGCAAACCTTTGCACATGTTGGATCGACAAGCTCAGACGTGCAGTCGTCGCCGCTCTTGTTTCTGATTTGTTAAAAAATGTTAACTGAACCGAGTAAGATCATAGGATTCAAAAAGTGAATTCATCAGGATTTTAGCTTCAAGAGGGCTTCCTGTCAGAGAATGTCTAAGCACAAATATAGCTCAGCGGAAAACTGAACTGCAATTAATCAGTTCAGTTATTGCTTAGATAAATAATATTTACTCTACAAGAGAAAGATAAGTTTCACATTGTTCAGATGCATGTAAAAAAGGAAAATGTTTTAAAATGTGATGTCCAATTGACTTTTTTCCCCGTTTTGGCTGAAAAAATATCCCTGTGCTGTTGGTTCTGGAAACATTTTGCCATTTTTGTACGTCTGCATCAGATCTCGGAAAGTTTCAGAAAGGATTAGTTGATTAGCTGAAAAACCAGCCACGTGATGAAAACAGTGACAGAAGTCTTTTGTAACTCTGGGAAAAAAGTAAATAGCACCATGTTCACTAAGGGCAAGCCAGAAGGGAAAGGTGGGGGGTGTGAGTGGGGGGGGGGCACAGGGCACACAGAGTTCAGGTGTGCACTTAAGTGCTGCGGCAACAAAACTGCTGATCCTTCAAAAGTCACTTTTTGGTCTTCATTCTCCTCTTTTGTAGTCTGGCTGTGTGCAGCTTATACAAATATAGTCGTCGCTCTCTGCTCGCTCAGCAGAAAGTCCCACGCAGACCTGGTGGAACCACTGGTTACAGCTGCCGTCACACTGGACCCAGTTCACCTGAAATACAGAACATTTGGTTTTCTAGATGTGCTGCTGCGTCACTCTCATTGATCAACACAGTATTTATTTTCACATTTGTTTTATTACCTCCACTGAGGTTATGTTTTTGTTGTTTAGCAGGGTTACTTTAAAAAAAAAAAAAAAAAAACACTCAGAGAATAATTCTTAGATCTTGATGAAAACGCCATGTTTAGGGGGACCAATGTTTGTGAGAGTGTTCATTTTGGTGCTGATCCAAATAGAATTCTGGATCTAATGAATTTAAATGCAATTTCAAAAAGGAGACTGTTGGGCCTTGGCTGAGGTACAAACTCGACTCGGTCATTCCAGTTTGCTTTAAGATTGGTTTTAGGATTTATTATTCTGTTTTTCTTAAGGGCTCAGATTTTATTCGCGTTTCATAATCTATCATTCACTTTGAGTGCGTGTATTTTGCTCGTGTGAGCTCAAGAGACCAAATTCCAATCAATGTTGATAAAGTATTGGATCTTGTTTACGTGAAATTTGATCAACAATAACATCCGTCAGTTTACATTCAGATCAGGTAAGTGCTGCATGTTCATATAAAAGAATGATCTAAAACGAACCTCGTCCCCCTCTGGCTCTCTGCACCATGGTGCAGCACACAGTGAGTAATCCTCGTCAGAGTCTGATGGAGCAGGGTCAGGGTCAGACATTGTGTGTGAAGGAGAACTTGTCCTCTTGGTCTCTTCACTCCTCTCTTTGCTTTTCTTGAATTTCTTCTTGCGACACTTCTTGGCAGTCTCACTGTGCTGAGAGTCGGAGCTTTCCTTACGTCGCTTGGTCCTTTTGCTCTGAGCGTTCACCGACTCCTTTTTGAGACCGGAGCCTCCATTCTGCATCGAGACGTAATTATTACAATAAATATATACCAAAAATAGCGAATACAAGTGTTATCGTGAATGTGCTCCAGAATCAATGATCTTGGTTTTAATCATCATCACCTTGTTGTGATGGGGGCTCCCTCTCTGAGACTGCTGGTCCTGTTCTGTGTGCTTCCCACTGGGGGAGCTGTGTGAGGATGGGGGCGCCAGTTTATACAGCAGGTATCTGTACAGCTGCTCGGTCTCAGGCAGAGTGACCTGCAGCAGGAAGCCCTCCACCATCAGCTCATCCAGCTCATGACCAAGTCCTGTGACAAACGTGATACAGGCGTTCAGAGGGTGAAATGAACAGACTGAATGTATAAGTGTGATGTGTGTAGATGAGAAGTGTGTAAAAGCTTTAAACACTGACCCTGGAGCGGAACAGACTGGTGCTCTGTATAAAAAGATGAACCATTTATTTCCTGAGTCAGATGTGAAGATATTCTGGGTCCAGCTTTCACCTGAAACAATAAAAACAATCCGCTGTGTCTTTAATCCCATCCAGCTAATGACACCAACAAAGCAAACAAATCATATAATTATGTTAAGATAACAACAGTCAAGAGGCTTATCTTTTCAACCCTATGATTCCACTGACCATCTTTGACACTTTCTCCAGAACTCCCTCTGTGCATGCCTGCTGTACTCTATGCTGCCACTGCACCGTCCTCTCGATGAGGAAGCGAAGAGCGTCTCCCTCTGGAAGTCGCACCCGGATCCTCTGCAGTGAAGCCAGCAGCGGCAGGACCTTGTCCAGAGGTGGTTTTCTCGACCGCTGGCAAAGAGGGCAAAGCCAGGCTTCTCCGTACTCTAGGTCGACGGCCGCTTCCACACAGCCACAGTGGAAAACGTCTCGACAGAGCTCACACTGCACCATGGCACCTGAAGGGGCCTTCTGGCAAACACAAACACTGAGCGTGGAGCAGCTTTCAGCAGGAAGAAGCTTGGATTCATTCGAAGTCCTCAACGCCAACAAGATCTCCATCTCCCTCTGACGGACCTCAGCGAGCGTGGTCATCTGTGAGGAGGGAAAATTACATCTATTAAATCTAATTTAAAAACCACTCTCCTTTATCAATTGACATGGTCATCATATGTCATGACTAATTACTGTAATTATTTTGACCTATCAAAACAAACATCAGCACAAACAACTCAAAAATCAATCATGCTTTACTGATCACTTTGTGAGGCACTTTCAGTCTGTATCTTTTTGTTTTTTGTATATTTAACAAGTAATAATCCTTAATTTGTTAATAATTTCACCATTTTGGCAGCTCTGATTACACTATTTGTTACAGGGTCAAGTTGTACAAATATTGTTGTTGTGGAAATTGAAAATACACAATCACTCACAGCAGAGGCGGAGTCCTTGCTCTCAGAAAGCGCTCTCTCTACGTCACACAGAGACTCCAGTTTTGCTGAAGCTTTTTTATTTATCTGTGGAGGCTCTTTAGATTTTTTAGATCTTGACCTCTGATGTCCGGCCCCTACGTCACATCTTGGGCAAAGCACCTGAAAACACAAAAGCAAACACACATCACCTGACGGTCCTAGCAGGCAAGATGATTTTAAATTACTCTCACCAAGCAATATCTCTGTTTACCTCAAGGAGAGAGAAAGGGGAGTTTTTCAGTAGGAATGTCTTTGCTGCGCTTTCCTTCCAGGCCTGAACGTCACTGACCAGGGCCTCCAAACGACTCAGTGGGTTGAGCCTCACTGGGATGCCCTCCGCTATGAGAACCAGCTCAGAGAGGCTGTCCAGCACAGGAATACGTCCCCCGAGCTACAAGCACAGCAACCCAAAATAAACAATCCAAGCATCACCATCTCTGGCCAAGTGTTAAATCCTTCAGTATAGCGGAGATTTATTTTACCTGGAGAGCTTCAGCCTCATGCAGCCACTTCTTGGCCTTGGTGACGACGTCCTTCAGCTGCAGACAGTTGGGCAGATAAGCAGGGATGTTGTCTACTTCTTGTAGAGCAGCGTCAAGAGTTTCTAAGCTGTGACATGGCCTGTGAAGTGAAACAAGTTTTAACACCTTCGGTTTATATAGGAATAACCACCATCAGTTAAATACAGAACAAGACAGAACAGTACAAACTGATATTTTAGTAAGAGAAATGCATTTATTTCCACAATTGTATAGAAAGATCAAATATCAGATCATTTGAAGAGCTCGAGTCTGGTGCTCTACAGTGCGTCCTCTCTGTGGAGCCATTAATGGGTTAAGCACTAGAACCACAGCATGATCCTCTTTATCCACTATGATCCGGCTCTGCAGACATGGCACATTTCACTCTGCACTGTCTGGAGTTTAAGCCGGTTTCACACAACAATTAGTTATTTTTGTAATTCGACTATGTTTGGTTATTTATTTTCAATGCTGAAACTTATTCAACTTTTGTCCCTGACACTGCGAGTTTATAAGACTCGTTCACATGAAAAAGGCTTTAGCTCAATCTATTGGGAATTCAACTTACACACTGAACACCAGGAACAAAAACTACTTCACGAAGAAGCAGCCGTATCTGATTTGTAACCAGGTCATGTTACCAACCAGTCCAATTTCCTCACCAAAAACCCAGCTACAGGATTAACTAAAAAGTAAAATGAAGCTATAGAAACTGAGGGATGGAAGAGGTAAACATTACAGGTCCATTGCGGCTTTGCGTCCTCACCTAGCCTCGATGAGGCTGAGAGCCTTCTCCTCCCACTGCTCCGACACCGTCAGCAGCTCCTGCAGACGAGCCATGGCTCTCTCCACGGAGCTGTGAGGGGCCAGACCCACGCCCTGGTCTATCAGCCTTCTCATGGTGTCCAGACAGAGGTTGTCGGGCCAGCTGCTGGCCTGCTGCACGGCCTCCAGCCAGCGAGCCTGCTCCAGTCTCTCCCTCAGCAGGGGCAGCTGGGGTAGCTCCACGTCCAGGCCCAGACTCACATCCAGCAGGTCCTGCAGCTCCAGTGGGCTAGGAGTCTCGTCAGAGAGGAGACATTCACTGCGCTGCTGGAAGTCATCCACCCGGGTCAATAGGTCCTGGAGGTCATAAGGAGTAAGCATTCAGTACCAGCATTTGACTTATTGGACAACACAATATTTGAATAACTTCACTCACTCACTTAAATTGGAAACACTGCTTGTTACCCAAAATTAAAATCTTTATGATATTCAAATGTCTGTTATTTAGAAAAAAAAATATATATATATATATATATATACACATACACACAGTAACTATTCAAATCAAAGCTCACTGACCTTCAGTAACGGACCCTGTCGGATTGTACACGGCAGGTTGTCCAACTGTCGGACGAAAGACCTCAGCTCATCCACAGTCAATTCGTTCTGGTTTTGAGATTTTCCTCCTCCAGAACGATACCTACAACAGAGGAAAAATGCTCAACAGACCAATAAAGGGCAGATATCACAATTACATAAATAGTAACAATAATAAGAATAATAATACTTTTTTCACTTAAAACTATGAAGTTGGCCCCTTGAAAATAAGTCAAGCATGTAGCCACATTTGTCTGGCAGGTTAAATAGAAAACACTACCAGTAAATGAGCCCTGCTAACACCTATAGTACGACAACAGAGTCAATAACAGTAATTAAGATTAATGGGAGCCAGCTCACATTAAAACACACTGGAAAGATGTCACTTGTGTTCAACAAACGAGAGGTGACAATATCGCAATACTGATTTAGCATCTAGCAAAATCTGCTGTAGGTTAGAATCAATGAAGCAGATTTTTATAGATTGAATATTTGTGTTATGGTCTGACTTTGACTCCTATCGATGCAATCAAACATTTCAAATCGTTTTTATTTGTTCTACCTCGTCTGTCTCTTTCCATTGAGAAGCTGTTGTGCCATCGCAGCAACTTTATCCGCCTCTGTGGCGACGGTGCGGAGCTGATCCAGGGAGCTGGTGAGTGGGAACACCTTTGTCTCCACCTGTTCCACCAAACTATGAAGCTCTTCCAAACCTAGTAATACGTTTTCAGAAAAATAAACACACAGACGGTCAGTCGATGTTTACATGTCACTCAAATGACAGGGGTGGAATAAAGTAATAAGCGGTTTTGATCCTTTTCGGAAAAACGTGTACCTTTTAATATGAAATAATGTGTCAACAGCCTGCTTTACTTATAGGGTTACGTTATATAAAACAGCGATGAAAGCTGACTGTGTACTAATGAGTATCTCAATAATAAAAAAGGACAAGGCGGATTTGTGATAACACTGTTGTAGTACCCTGGACATTTTAGAGTTTCCAACTAACCTTTTTTCTTGTTTCCTTTGTTCTCCAGGATCTCCCGAACACTACAGACCCAGTCTTTATACGACTCTGCACGCACCTTCACTGATGCCATCATGGGGTACAACTCATCCATTGTAAACTTGTAACTAGGAAAAAACAATGCAAGACAATGAATATGCTATTATGATTATTGAATTTTCCTAGGTTTATTAAAGTAAAATGTAAATACTCATTCTTTCTAAATGAACCTAGGGTGTGAAATTGGATGAGAAATTGTGCACAAGGCAGGCACTTTTACATTGAACGGCTTCTTTTCATAGAGGACGGACCATGAAACTACAACTACCACCACAAAACCCAAGATCTTGGTTGTTTATGTAACACTGATAGTTTCATTGTCTCACCTCAGCAACATGCAAGCATATGATTTTTTAAAAGATTACATTATATTATATATCATTTCTAGGAAATTGAGCTTTTTAAGATAAGATATTAGTCACTGCCTCAGAAAATGCACATTTTATTTGCTCTCTGACCAAAATATTTAATTGTTGACAAAAAATGCTGAATTTGCATAATTTCCCTACATGTGGGCGAAACCCTCACACATTTTGTGAGATGTTATATTAATGAATTATGCTCGAAAATATAAAGTAGCAGTGATAAATGAAGTAAGCATTTTTTATTATATTCAAAGTTGAAAAACAAGTTGCTTTTATGAAATTTAAGAAAAAGTGATGCAACACAAAAAAAACCAAAAAAACAGGAAGTGAGTGTTTGTTATGTTGATGTGCTGAGTGAAGACTCACTGGAGTGTGAGGTTGCTGCGAGGACACGAGCAGAGATGGTGGGTGTGGTACAGACAAACCATCTTGCCGGGACTACAAGCGCATGTGATGCCAGACAGGTAGCAGGTGGTCCGACACTTTGTGCACTGCCGCTCCTCGTCTGGGAGCACCTCATAATCAACTTGCTTTGATTGCACCACACCCTGGGGAAACAGGTTCACAGATGTTAGAGCTGAGGTGGAGACAGAGGAGCTAAATGTGACAGCTGTGTTGGCTCCTAAACGACATCTTTGGATCTACTATGATTAATATCTTCAAAATGTGTTTTTAAATTAAGTTTTCTATACAGAAGCTACATGATGCCACCAGTTTAACCCTTTACTCATATATATGAATAAAAACAACAGGCCCTTCAGACAAGAGCTGCTCACCATTTTTTTAATCTTCTGTCTTAGTTGTTCTTCTTCTTGGAGCATGAGCGTCATCTCCTTTTGCACTGCTGACGCCAGGTCCACATCCATCGTGATTGCTTTATAGGCCATGTTACAAACCATCTCGTCATGTGAGAAGACACAGTACCTGCTCAGCTGGCGATAGTGTTCCACACAGTTACGGCCAATGGGCATCTGTCAGAAAACACAAAGGTAAGTCCCTAAGGCAGCAGAAAAAATATATAGTAACAACATTGATAATAATAAATACCTGTTCCTTCAAGTAAAATTTTCCCACTCCATAAATTAATTGTTTTGTATATGCTGTATGTCTTTTCTTCATTTTTATTTTCTTCTATGAATTGATATATTATAGCATATTTTAATGTTAAGGATCCAGTGTATACGATTTAGTAGGATCTATCAGCAGAAATGGAACATAGTATTTATAATTGCGTATTTATCAGAGTATAATCGTCTGATACGAGGGGTATTCAATTATTATATATATATAATATATAATTATATATATTAAAACAAAAACATGGCTAGTGATGTGCAAACAGATGATGAATCATCTTCTTACCCAATCCATTGTACAGAAGTTGACGGCTTCAGCAAAGTTGAAACCCTGGTTGAATCCACTGTGGTAAGCTCTGGGAAAGGTGATGACGAATTCGCCTGCACACTGGTTGGTGCGATAGATCTAATGAAGAGTAAGGACAGCAAAATCACAAGTTGTACGTTTTAGTCCCTGTTTTTTGAACTTCATCCCACTTATTTTTAAAAGAAATAAAGGTTGAATGGTTGTGAGGTTGAGCTTATTACCGGGACGCCGTTGTTCATCAGTGTGTTGGGATTCATGATGGTGACCAGCTGGTGAAGAAGATCTGGCTGGGACTCAAACAGCTCAGGGGCCAGTTTCTTCATGACAGACTCGAGGTGCTCTGCAGCGTAACCAGGGACCCCGTACCACGTCTTTGGCTCCCCCCTACACATATGGTCAAACATCTTCAGTAAACTCCAGTAGAAGAAGGTTATATCAGTTCTGACCCACCCGCCATGCTGTGTAAACAGTGCATTTAGATTTTGGGATATTTCAGAAACAAATCAAATTTTCTGACCAGGTGAAATAATCTGTTCCTGGTGTAACAAAACAATCTTTAAAATCACTATTATTGATTCATTATGAAGTTAAATGAGGGCACTTTACCAGTGCAGATAGTTTATGGAGTAGCTCCAGTGGTCCTCAATATGCCAGCAGAAGGAGGAGAAGCACATTCCCACATACAGCCATGGTAACTTCATCCCACAGATGTCGGCTGTAATGTGAGTCAGCACCGAGCTGTCCAGCACCGGCATGTTGTTCAGGTTCCAGCCACTGGTCAGGTAATGCTGCAGGTGAGAGACACAACTCAACACTCAAAACCAGCCCTGTAAACTGAAAACGCATCATATCTGAAAACACAATATCCGTGATGTTCATGTGTCTTAATTCCCAGGTCAAAGAAAGTACACTGGTGTAGGAAGTCCTGAGAGATATGAGGACAAAAGCCCAAATCCTCTGAGAACTGAGAATTTCAGTTTTTATTTTTGCATTTTAACAAATATTTATTCGGACATGTTTTTATTCTTCAATAATTGTTGTATGATCATGATCACTAATTTATATCTAGATTTTAAGGCGACACAAGTTAACACCTTACAGTTTTCAGTAACGCTGAAAAACATCTAATTAACACCAAAATGAATTTTGACAGTACACAAGTGTAACAAACAACATCACCAGGACAACGGTTTATACCTCGTCCTCAGGAGAGAGCTCAAAATGGCTGTTCCTCACAGGGAAACCACTCCCAAACTCCTTGGAGGCAATATCTGCTCCGTACTCCACGGTGACGTCATCCTCGATGGTGCTGACGAGACGCCAGAACTCTTTCTCCACCAGCTCTGTGGGAACCATCTAAAAAAAAAAAAACACACACACACAAAAAGCTCTGTATTGAACACAATTAAAACAAATATATTGACGACACGAACTTAGAAGAACTGATACACACGTATGAATTTGAGCTTGGATTTTTTTTGGACTAATATAAAGAACAGCTTCTTTTTTTGTTTTGACGAATTTGGCTGGATAAAAATTGTCTTTCTTTGACTTGTAATACACAAGGTCTGTTTGTCTGGCTACACCCACCCACCCCCTCCAGTATTTGATAAGACAAACAGGACTCTTGCTGGTAGTGTTTTCCAAGTGTTATCAAAGCATTCCTTTGTTCCAGACCAAAGTCATAAAACCAAATAAAAGAACAAGATTGTTTCCCTTTCAAAATCTGCCAATTTCTGCATCTTGTCTCGGGAAAGCTTTTCTTGGATAAAAATAGATCATTTTCATGTACTGGAATATTCGGTGCATGTTGATATTTGGTGCAAAATGCAGTAAATACAGTAAAACTGAAACATCGAAACGAAAGCTAAGAAAGAGATTTTTATTTCCACTGTGCTGGAGATGTCATCTTTGGGGTTATATAATATTATCTTTACCAATCATGCCCTGAAGTCATATCTCTGCCATGTTAGTTTTCGTCTTTTCTGCTAAACTCAGGTTTACGCATGTGTGTCTGTGCCACTGTGCAATTACACCACCATAACCCTAGTTGGCTCTGGGGTTTCTTTGCCACTGTGTGCATATTTCAAATAATGGCGAGTTAAAATAAACTGATCATATTGCTTTTGGAGCTAATAAATGTTGAACAACGGCTACTTTTACTGAAATTAGTGCATCGCAAAAAAGACAAAAGATGTTGGAAACGATGACACATGATTATGTGTCAAATGGAAACTAATTGGATATCAATTAACAATATCAGTCAATGGGTGTTGCAAACTCACATGAACTGGCATGTTGAAATAGTCCGACTTGAAGGAGTCGGCCATGTCTCCAAAGGCCTGGAGGGTGTAGCTCCTGCCGGCCTGCTCGAAGCCAAAAGCGACAGGAGGTTTGCCACATTCCTGCGAGAGAAAATATGGAATATGAAGTAAAAACACAAACTTCTTGCTTCTCTTTTATGTTTGTGGATATCAGACGGGAGCTTCTAGTCTTGGCTTCCAATTAAGCTGCTCTTTCAGGGTTTAGCTCCCTGCGGGGTGGAGCTTTGGAAACTCACCTGAGCCAGGCACTTGGGACATCTCCAGTCGCCTTTGGGAACATCGTGGAGGGGAGGGATCAGACAGAAAATGTGGTAGCTGTCATCACAGCCGTCACACAACAGCAGGCGTTCCTCAGCGGTCCCACTGCCACATACCTGGCACATGTACTGGTCCACCTGAGAACACAGAACAGCGGTTCTGCCTTTGTTCTATGATGTGAAATCTTATTTCATACATATAACTGACAGCAGAGGGTAAGGATCATCCATTCTTTTTATTTCTACAGTATTAGAATCATGGTGATGTTAATTATAATTTCAGTAGCATAGAATAAACTTACTTTATTCTGGGGAGGTTTGATGATCGGTTTTAATAAAGTTTCTTCATATTCTGTTGGATCCTCATGTTCAATGGGCTCCTTTTTCACCTGTGTGATCGCCATTCTCACTGAAAGATAGATAAAGGCTCAATCCAAGATTTAAGATTCTCTTAGAGTATCACTCATTTTAACCAATCACAACATTGATGTTGCCTTGATAAACCAATCAGCACTGGCTGTCTTTGTCCTCACCACGCTCTGGTTTGACAGCAAATGTTCCCATCCTCCTCCTGAGATTGGGACGATTCTCACAATCTTCACCAGGTTCCGTTTTAAAACAACCTCTCTGTCAGAATCACAGTGAGTGCCAGAGAGAAAAGGTAAGAGTTGAACATATAAACAAGTCACTAGTATAGCAGATGACTAATGTGGAAATATATGGCTTATATGATTGGTGTGACAATATCAGAAATACTGAGAACGATTGATCGACTCACTTCAGATCTCATTCGTTTCGCTCGGCGAGCAATGCTGCAGGTCTCCTGAGGCTGGACAGACTGGCGCTGCGGCAGGTCATGAGGGGTGTACTCCTTATCTTTAGTGTCATTGGTCAAGGTGGCCTTCTACGGAAAGAAGTAGGGACACCTTATTAAAGACTGAACTAGTCAGGTTAAAAACCAGCCACATTTGTTCCCTGAAATTTGATCTAAATAAGGACCTTACTCCTCGAAAAGATGAACTCAGAAATGTTTGTACTGGATTAAATACTGTACATGTTGCACAAGAGCCATCAAGTACCTTGAAAGAGTACATTTCTGTAGACTTTCTAGATAGATGTTGTATTTTTGATGCTTGTTGGCTTGCACAGGTATTGTAGTGGTTGTACAGTGACCATATTATTACAACCATCCTCTGAAGATGGTGTTTCACCTTTTTGTAATATTTTGTTGCTTTTGATCAGTGCTTTAATGCTTGGAATGACTGAAGAGTGAAGGAACAATGAAGGATCTCAGGTAAGGTCATTCAACATTTCCTCTATTAAACTTAAACTTCTGTCAATTATAACAATCCTGTGTGTACCGAGCTGGCAGAGAAAGTCAGTACTACCCTTGGATTCATAATAATATACTGAATTCCTTGAAAAGGACCTAGAGTGAACTATGAATTCTTCCAGAAAACATCCACTTAACTGTGAACAGGCTGTGAACATGTCTAGCTACTACTGCTCAGCTGGGAAAAGAAAACATATGTGACGTACAGGCAGATTGGTTCCAGTATGGAACAGGTTATATGGGTAGAGGATCCGCTCATAGTGCGCTCGCAGATGAGAGCCAATTGCCTTGCCCGGCGCAAAGCCCATCTTGACGGATATCCTAGTCCAGCGTCGCTCTCTGCAGACTGCATCAAAACCTCCCTCTTCATTCACCAACTATGGACAAACAGATACCATAAGTTCAGTATTACATCAGTCACATGTGTAAATGATCACACAAATGTATAATTTCATTGTGAATTGTATGTGGTCCTCTTCCTCGCCTCACAATTATGAAACTAGAATTTGCACATACCTTATTCAGCTGATAAAGATCCAAGATCTTTCTTTCCACATGAGGAATTTTCAGAGTGCATCCTTGAAGCTCCCAGAATTTTGCCATTTGATCCAGGAAGTTGAGCTTAACTCTGGTCTGAGCCTAAAAACAGGATCAAACAAAGGTTTTACATAAGAACAAAAGACAATAACATAGAAAAAAGTCCAATAATTTGTAATTCTTACTGAATGCAGCATTTACACTTAATAGATTTTCTGTATCTTCAATAGATGCATGATAAATGAACGAACCTCCAATTCATTGAGCCTTTGTATCCGTGGTGTGAACTTCAGTCTGTCAACATCACAGGCAAAAGGCGGCTGCCAATCCTGAGTGAATAAAAACAAACACTTTTTAAAGCAAAGGAGGCTAAAACTTTGATGATCATACTAAAACATGAGACAATAAAAGGTCATTTTGTTTTTGATTTGTCAGTCTGTAATAATATGTTGGGTACTACCACACCCCATGTGAACAATATGCAAATACAAGCCGGAAGTAATGACTATAAGTAAATATCCCATGAACTGTAGCTCTGAGCAAAGCTAGATGGCCAAAGGTTGGACAGTGTATGTGGCATTGATCTTATAAAACACTATCTCAATGAACAAACATTAAACCATTCAGATTGCTGTGGTTTTTTCTTTAATACATAAAACCTACGCAATCTAAGTTCTCCATAACAAATAAACAGCAAAATCAGAGGAAATAAAGACCTTTTGAATGTTGATACTCAAAACTTATATGTATTTTGAAAGCATTTTACCATCTGACCCTCTTAACTGGCCTGGTTTGGCTCAACAAGGAGTACAATTTTAAAAATAAATCCAGTCTGCACACCGGGTCTGATCAGCCAGTAACCTGCGGTTCTTCAGGTAAAACTTGTCAAAGCCAAGCCTACAGGAAGCCATTGCGTGTGTGAAGGGATCATGTGACTTGACTCAGCTGTGTCTAGAAATTAGGCTTCAGATCTGGATCCAATTCAAAAATCCATTACCACAGTGGTTCATCGATAGTGGAGAAACAAACGGTTCATTCATGGAAATAGACAAAATTCTCTTTATAAATGACCACATGTTTTAAAGCATTTTACTATCTCTTTTTTTTTGCTGGTTTGAGTCGACAAGGAGGAACAATCTAAACACAAATTCAGTCTGCACACCGGGTCTGATCAGCCAGTAACCTGCAGTTCTTCAAGTAAAACCCAGAGCCTGTTGATAAAGCCAAGCCTACAGGAAACCATCTCATGTGCCAACATTCAAATAGCTGAGGGCAATTATTTTGGGTTTGGCTGATCCACACAACAACACATGCTTTTTGGTGAGATGTATAATAGGTAACATTTTGATTAACACATATAGGCTACATATATTATGTATGGATGTTTGGCAAGAGCAAAACTACATGCTAAATAAATAAACAAATCAAAATGTTGTTTGAATCCAATATTACAATTTAAAACTTACAAAGTTTGTCAAAACATTTGAATAAAATGTGTTTATTATCAAACCACAGAAGAATCACCAAGATATGATTCAACAAAAAAAAGAAGATAGGAGACCATCAGATTTATCCAGGCCTGTGTGATGGTGTTTACAATAGCAGCGTAACTACTTAACTACTCTTACTTACAGACTAAACACCAACATGCCTGATATTGATGCACTTGCACACTCAATGAAAACAAACCTGCTCATGCTAGACCACACAACTTCCTGCCAGACTGGAGAACTCTGAAGGTTTAATAATGAGACACCACAGTGCTGCTGATTTCACATGAGTGAGACTATTACAAAGAAAGACGACAACAAAGTGTGAAATTTTGACTTTGAGTTTGGTAGAAAGTGTATTATCTTAGAAAGATATGGCTGATAACGGTCAACACTGTCATATACTGACATGAATGTATTGTTACTTGTTGGCGTAAGAGCTGTTGTGTGTTACTTAGACTAAAACTCTGAACATGCACGGCTGAAATCATCCAGTTATTTCTACAAATATTCATGAAATCCCTGAGTCATGTAGAACAGACAGAAACATTTTAATCTCCGAGATGAGTTTCATGCATGTATAACTACACCTGTCGTACCAGGTGGATGGTTATGTTTTCTTTAATGGCTTGATTCTGGGGTCATCTCAGTGTTAAGGCTTTCTGAGAAAAAATGTTACCTAAGTGCATCAAAGATAACAAAACAGATTTTTGCATTGGTAAAAAAATGTTTTCCAGTTTTTTTTTTCAAATCTTATACGTCATTCTAATTTTATACTTGATTAAAAGATCAAAGTATTTTTTATTTCCCAATTAGTTGTGTAGATACATACAATCTTTTTGCAGTTGAATCATAGCAAATTGGACAAATACAAAATTTTATAATATCTTAGTTTTGCACTAAAATTATCATTTTCTCATCTTGGAACCAAACTCCCTCTGAAACTAGACTGCTATCAAAAGCAATGAGCTAAATGTGCATGCAAGTTATGTACGGCTCATGTGACTTGACTGAACTGTGCCTGGAAATTAGGCTACAGATCTGGATCCAATTCAAAAATTAACAATCCCAATGGATCTTCATCTACAAATGGTTCATTTGTGGAAGTATAGTCAGAGTTATCTGTATAAATGACCACCTGTTACAGTGGGAATAGCAATAGAAATGCAAAATTTAAGAAAATACTAGACTTACTGGGTCTAGACAGACTTTTTACTTCCTGGGTTGAAAGTAATAGTCAGAACAGGGACAACAATATCTGCATTAACAGCACCTTATCAATATGTAGACGATGCTGGATTAGACTCACAAATGTCCGACCACAGAAAAACAATGCCTTTGAAACATATGGAACCGGACTGGGTTTTCTGACCATTCCCAGAGCAAAGGTCTGACCACAACCGTTTAGAATTAGAAGCATAATTTTGGTCTAGACTTAAGAGGCGTTTCCTCTTGTACAAACTGACAAATATGAGTGGTGAGACGATACCCACGATAACAGCCATAACATGGCAAGGAATAATTTGCGTACTAATAAACACTTACAGTCAATATGTAAACCATGCAAAACCCTGGAGGAAACGATGAGTACACTGTGCACCCAGAAACCACTGATCAAAAACAGGTTGTGGGGCAACATCCCCTTCCTCTTTAAAACACAAACCTTTTTAACCATTTACATGAGCGACAAAGAAGAGAAAAAATGGCGACAAAGAAAAAGAGATATCAGGTCACATCCTATCTTACGAGTATGCAATGTGTGCCTTTGCCATACAAGCCCCCGGGATGTCCACCATTGTCCTGGCTTTCCACTCAGAAGAGCTCCGATTTGAGATTGTTTATTGGTCTGTTTGGCTCACACATCACCCTAGAGCCAAATTTTGGTCTGAATGTTCAATAGAAACTGATGGTGCATGACACAAGACTGCAGATAGTGGTGCGTATACACAGTAGGCGAAATAGTGGAGTTCTCCTATTTGCACGTATTTTACATACTAGTTTACACCCGATGAATAGGTATTGTATTTGCACTTATTTGTTGACCTGTTGCTTCTTGAACATATGGTATGTAAGAAAGAACATATGGTATGGTATATGTATGTAAGAAATAAAATGCACATTGCGATCATAAAGAAGCCAGTATATTTGAAGGTCTTGCAGAATAGTGGGCCACGACCTCTTGTACCTCTTAATATATTTAAAAATGATGAAATCAACAAAATGTCTTATGCATTGAAGTGTGGTGAAAATCTAGTAAAAGCAATTCAGGAACAAGTCAGTCCCTTCGGTTACACACCAGGAAAAACCTAAACAAGCAGCATCTATTCTACACATTCTTTTGTTTACATGAGCTGTGTGTTTTCGGCCTGTGCACCAGCAAACCCTGAGATCAGTCCCTCGTCCACCATTTTTAAAAATAAACAACAATTCAGTCGCTCATACCCCTTCCCTTCCTGGTAGAACATGCAAAATAGGCTTTCACAGCTTCCTGACTTCTGCTTTCAGATGAGTCTCATGTTATCTGATGCAGATCCAAGAAAACAATTCACCCAGGACCCTTCACGTCTTTTTTCTTTTCGGGGATACATCTGGCAGAAATCACATTAGTCGTCAGCCATGGTATCATTTATTTAGGCAGAATGTGTCCTTTATCTAATTTGCGTGGAGGCTTGGACACACCCTTGAACGCCCTCCTCTCCCACAGTGCATCCGAAATAAGGTCAATGCAAGATTAAATTCCTATCTTTTTAAGTAGCTAGGTGGACGTTCATGAAATTATTTCATCTTCTTTACTGTGCTGAGAGATTTCTAGTTATTATAAAAAATGTTACCACTACGACCTAAGATGTGGATTAGAGACAGGATCGTCCAATGAGAGTAATAAAATACTATAAAAGACAGCCAATGGTTTTCACAAGTTGTTTTCATAATAACGCCATTACGTTGTAGTGGGAGCCTGAAAGGCTTTGCTAACAAACTGAGGACGTCAACGACGAAGACTAAAAGCGGGTTTAAGTGCATTCAAAGATACACAATAATAATAAAAAGAGACAGTGTCCATTAAAGACGACGTCGATCGTGCGACCCCATTTCTCCATAGACAGTTGGTCAGCGAGCACGTAGGTAACGTTATCCCCCGTTTATGTCACACAACCGCGGCTTTAAACAGGCCTAATTAACCCTGGCTCGATTACCTCACACTGGCTAAACCTGTCAAATCCCGATGGTGAAGTTTAGCCACGACATTTTAACTGTTTGAAAAGAAAAGACGACATTCTAGTTTCTATCTCCACGGGTCGAAACCGTGCGCAGACTCCAGGAAGCGGTTATTTCTGCGCTAATGTAAACAATCCGTGTCATATTTGTGCAAAGTTCAGCGACTGGATTTAGATTTCAGGAAAATGTCGCCAAAGGTGACTTTAAACACAGGGTCACGTTCGACAGTGTGTAAAACGGGACAAAACTTGACCGGGACACGAGTTTCCTCCTGAATGGACGGAGTCTGAGAGTTCCTGGGTAGCGGCTGTTAAACAAACGCAACACTCTCGCAGGCTCGGGCTGACAATTCAACTCGCAGCCGCAATCCGCCATGTTGAAAAACCTGTCTAAAAACACACAACTTTGCCTGCTATTAAAAAAACAACAGCTAGCCACGGCCACACGCGACCGAAGCAAGGAAACTATCCACTTGGGTTGCCGGTGAATACTGTTGGGACCACTCACCGGCGGCGGGCGGACTTTGCAGATGCCAGTTTTCTCTGCGATGGGTCGTATTTTGTTGATGTACGCAAACGGGTCGGCGAATTCCTCCCAGCTGGGCTCAAAGACTGGGCACTCCGGGGGAGGAATGAACTCATTTTGCTGCGGCTGAGTCATGGTCGCATCTTTGTTGTGGCTCCCGCTGGATGTTTTTTTTATTGTTATTGTTGTTGCTGTCGTCGTGGGGACAGATCGCTCAGTTCATGTCCACGCTCCACTTCAATGAGCCCACGGACGAATTATCGAGTTGGAGACGAGAGCGTGACAGCCAGGGAGCGTGCTCCTCCGCCCCAGAAAGTAGACACCCACAAAACGAATGAGGCCACACTTTTGATCGCTGCTGGGACGCTGCTGCATCACATTGAACATCAGGGTTGCACCTTTTAACACTGATTGTGTTTATAACTATCCACAAACATATTTAACAGGCACAAGTGGTGCGTGTCCATATCTGTCAGAGGAGTTAAAATACCTGCGGGGCTGCTTTAGAGCAGCAGAACGCCTTAAACGTCATTATAATCCCATTTAAAAACAAATAGCAGCAAACACTTTGTGACTATATAACTCTGTAGTTGGGGGATTATAAAGCTTATTGGTTCCGTGGTTTCCTCACAGATGATCGCTCCCTGCTGGGTGAGCTTGATTCCTCTCACCCCTTCGCCCGCAAATCCGTCGCTTAACAAACGGAAGAATGAGTTGGATCGGCCCCGCCCGGCTGTGTCGACATAATAGACGCGCCTGACGGGACGTCGGGTGACCCTAATCGAGCACACCCTGCAGATCTCTACGCGCCGACCGGCACTTCGTTTTTAAATGGTCTAGAGGAGCTCGTTGATTGGTGGAGACCGCAGTCACATGGTGAGAGTTGGACTGTTTATGTTTTCATAAGAAACCTTTTAATTCGTTTATACCGAACCAGCCCCTGAAAGCATCATGCGTAAAGCGGCTATAGCGTCTATAGAACAGAACATGTACATGTTTTAAACGTGTTTTCTGGCAAAACCACGCGTTTAATCATGTCGATGTGCATTACGTCACTTGCTAAATAGTCTTCCAACCATAAACAACTACAATCCTCACCTCATGGATGTTTTTCTCCACCAAACAGTCAAGTAGCATTTTACATTCATTTTTGTTTCGACTCATATAATATATATATATATATATATATATATATATATATATATATATATAGTGGAGGCACTTAAGGGTTATCATAAAATATCTTCGGTGTATTTTGTGATTTCTGATATAAATAATTGTAAAAAAAATATATATATATAAATAAAATGATTTGACTTTGTTAAACTTTGTTGTTGTTGTTGTTCTGTTGTATTTGTATTGCATTCAGAGAGAAGCAACAAGCGCCTGGAGAATCAGACTGTAAATGTATGATTATATACTGTAAATTTGACAACATTTAATTAATAATATATATTAATATTTGACACAATCTCATAGATTTCCCCTGTCACAGGCAGGATTTACCACCTCACTTGTTTCACTCTACGTGAGACGGGTTTACATGTCCCTGTTCTGTGTTTGTTATATAACCACTTGCCTCCTGTTCAATTGTTCCAAGTGATTGAGTCATTTTTTGAACTTTTTAATCAATATGTACAAAATAATTCTGCACATCCTTTGCATAGCCAGCACATGATTAGCTCTGTCCTTTTATTACCTCAATAATGTCAAGTTTTCTTAATCACCAGCAATTAGATCTCACAAACTTGATACAATCCCTTAAAAGAATAAAACAAATGTGTGACTAGTGTTATTACAAATTTCCTACTGTCCTTTAAAAAAATATTCCAAAAATAACACTCGAGAAGTGTGATGGTTTGTTATTCTGTAAAACACACAAAGAGAAGCACACAGCTCCACCACCCTCACTCAGCTGACTACAGCACCACTGTCACTGGCTCGGTGTGGGAGGAGCTTTTCACAGCACACAAAATAACAATGGACCGGATCATACAGCAAATTCATCACAAAATACTGAAGGTGTGGAGATTATAAACGTTTAGTTTACCTAATTTATCCCCCTCCTTTCACACACACTGTCTCTCTTGCACAAATATTGAACTGTTTTCATACGACATATTTCTTCAGTGAGCGCAGCCACAGTAATGTGGTGCTGTGTGGTTGATGCTGCTCTTTTCGTGTAAATGTCTTTTACTGTTTACGGCTACCGTTTGTGCCCTTTATAGTATATTTATGGTTTTTCATCAAACACTATCTACATCTCTTTATTATTATGGCCTGTCCACACTACTGTGATCTGACACATTTTAGGGTTAACAGGTTAGATTTGATCAAGTTCAAGTTCAAATTCAGTAAATAAAGTTATCTGGCTAAGCCCTAAATCCTGTGACATTCATTTTCCTGCATGACTGAATAGCAGACTACTGTTGCCTGTTGTACACTGAGCAATTTGTAACAGGGTTTGCGCTTGTTTCTTTCAGCACTTGAGAGTTGCAAGACTATGCATATGCTCCAACAAAACAGTTCAAAACTGAAAATGTTTCACTAACTAGTTTCAGGGCAAATAGCTCCTGTAGCCACAGCCTTCTAAACAAAAAGAAAGGCAGCAAACTGAATCTCAAGTGTTGATGTTAGCATGGAATCAACTCCCTGTTTCTTTAGGGCAAATACACACTATCACAGACTGGACACTTTAAAACAATGAGTAACTGTATAGGGATTCATCAATTTATTAGTTACAGAATTGAATAATCTATTAAAATAGTAACCAATTCACTTATTTAAGGTAAAAAAAAACAATGAAGTCACAAGTTTCCAGGATCATCCACCAGTCGTATTTAGACTGTTTGTTTTGTTAGATGCACAGTCCAAAATCCAAAGGTATATTTCATTTACAATGTTAAATAACGGACATTAACAAATCCTCATTATTTGAGACGCCATAACTTAACAAAGTTTCCTTTTTAATCTTCTTATAGGTTAAATCAGTTATCAGAAATATGTCTCATTTACTGCTGATTGACTAAATGTTTCAGGACACAACTTTTTTAATGCAGTTTAATGAATGTTGATATGTGTAAATAACTGAACAGTCTGTCTGCTGATTAGACTCCCACTAACAACAAGACCCCAAAAAGCAGCTGGTGGTTTAGTAACTGACTGGTTCCATAGCAGATAGTGTTGCCTTTAAATGTCTGTCATGAATATGTATACTGTATACGTCTTTATGTATATGTACCTTTTTGCCTTCCTGCTTGTTGTTTGATTCAGTGGTAGAGGATGTTCCCAGATCATTTACAAGCAACACTAACACACAACTATTCCACACATTATTGAGCACTAACTCTTGTAAACAGACTCCACACAGATATCTCAATTCCATCAACATGACTGATGAGATGAGATTAAAAGACACTGAGAAAAAGAAACTGGCATTCTGCAGGAAACAGCTGGGGGACGACATCAACACCTTCCCAAAAAATGATTTTATTAGAGCGGAATGGTCACATTGTTGTCGCTGTGTGAGTGTGTGTGATGTGTTACGTTGCTCGGAGTCAACTCAGAGTGTAAATCCACAAAAAAGTTGCACAGCCTGCCAACACATTTAAAAACAAAAAAGTTCTTGTGGGATCATATCAGCATTAACACTACGCATGATTCACCCTTTCCACAGCGACGTAGAAACTTTTCTTGTCATCCAAACAGTGCCAGCCGATTGGTCCAATCTCACAATCCGCACAGATGAGATACTTAATTCTCCCCACGTCGTTAGTGAAGCCCACGTTCTCAAAAGTGTACATGTCGTCCACGAACCAGTGGGTGGTGAGAGTGTCCCCATCCACTGAGCCATCTGTGGTACTGAGGCCACTCTTTTTCCGCATCGAGGGGAGGAACAGCTGGTGGGAGAAAACACAGCCTGTTAACATAAGAACACTTAACAGAGCTCGAATACAGGTGTGCATTTCCTTTTCGGTTTTTTTGGCTAGTATGTACATGAGACGTTTCCCATGTATCTAAGTCTGATACAAATGTTTTAGTTGCATATGATCAATCAAGAGACAAAAAACAGTCCACGTCAAACTTGCACCTACGTTTGAGCTCTAAACTACCTTGCTCCACACTACATATCAGTGTTTTAGGTTTTGTACCCTGTTGATCTCTCAAGTTAAAAAGGAACCAGTCTATTTGCATGTTTTCACCACTGGTTTTGTTTCCCTGTGATGCACCTTGGAACTGGGCTTCTATCAGACACATTTAATACTAATTATGCAGTACTTTCCTGAGCTTGAAGGTCACTGTCTACAGCCCACTGATACAAAGTGACATATAATGATGATGATGATGATAATAATACTACCATGTCAGAACGCATCTGAAATTTGTTTTGTGTCATATAGCAGCTCCATTTACAACATTGCAGGCAGAAAAAAATCAAGCCTAGAAGCAAAAAAAATCATACATTTATCATAACATCAATATCACAAGAAGTAAACGCAAAAGACAACACAACAAACATTTAACATTATAAAACAAGGAAGATGACACTCCTTCAACGTACATTTGATCTGGGATTAAGTTCCATATTTAATCGTGGAACCTTGTATCTCCGGTTGGATGGTAACAATCTATATTCACTGTTCAGGACATGATTGGGATCAGAAACAATGTTGTTGGCCAATCTTAGTATGTTACTATGGCAAGCTGATTCATAGATTTTCTCCAGAGGTTGGCCTAGAATCTTTGAGCAGATTTTAAATTGGGCTGAGCAGCTTTGATTTCAAAGTAGTGGACAGAGACTCGTACCATGAACCATTACAGTACTGCAAAACACTCCTAATCACATACGTAAAAAAACTAAACAAGAATTTGTCTGCTTGCCCCAAAAGACCTCGGGCGGCGGAGGAAACAGATTCTTTGCTTTGTCTTTTTGCAGACAGGTTCGATGTGATCTTTCCATGATAAGAGATGGTGAATCATGACACCCAAGTATTTATAAGGAGATACTTTATGAGAGTCAGAAGGTGAGCCAAATACAATCTCTTCTGTTTCCACTGGGTTAATCTGAAGAGCATTATAATCACTCACTGGGTGCGGACTGGGGTTGTGGGAATCACTTGACAGGGATACTACGACTGTATCATCAGAAGACGTTAGAACGTATTGAGTAAAAAGAGGAGCTGAACCCACACAACCCCGGGGGGGGTGGGGGTGTCGTGAGGGAAGATGAATGGGTTTTATTCACCTGAACAATTCGGACTGTGCTCATGAGAAAAGGGCCCTAGCAAAGCACGTGTGTTACATCATACCTCTTTCTCTGCAAACACAGCCATCCCCGGGCACAGCACTTTAGACCCGCAGCGCTGGCACAGCACCGACTTGCTGTTCTTACCGTCCTCAGAAACCAGGTCGGAGCGGTCCGTGCTGTCTTTGGTCTGCTCCGTGTCGTCCATCACTGAGCGCTGACAAACAGAGGAGCACAGTGATGGTGATGATGCACTACAGACAGTGACTGCTACGGTCCGATGAGCAGCACAGACTGAGCGGACATTGAACCCTTGTAGTGCGGAAGTCCGCTTAGAAATATGACCTCATTTTAGTTTAAGTTTCATCTCATTAGCTATTAGCCTGACAGTAGCTCTGAACGCAAGCCCCGCCCCTGTCATGTATGCTAACGTCAATGCTAACACTGCTTCCTCCTATTGTACAATAAATGGCTTCATTATACAAACATAGACATGAGTTATAGACACTTGAAAAAGATTCAAACACGACGTACCTATTTGTTGACGTAAAAACAAGCGATGGCAACGACAAAACAATCGTACGGTAGAGAGGTTTGCTCAAGCTAATCTAGCATACTAGCTGCTTCTGAAGTGTACCAGCCACTAAATGTTCCCGTCCAGAAACACAGGCTGTACTTTGGTTCCTGGTTAAACAGACTCGAGAATCTGAGGTGGACATTTTTTTAATCTATACTTTATATTCTACAATCTGGACCGTGGTAGTTAATCAGCAATAAAATATCGTTACTATAAAGTATTTTCTTTTCTGTTGGATTGTATAATGTGTAGCAATGAATCATATTTTAGAACTCTTCTTTCTTTTCACTGAAAATAATATCTCCAAAGTTATTAACAGTGACAGCTCTGAAATAAAAGCTTTAAAAAGTACAATTTCCCTCTATAATAAAGTGTAGAATAATAGAAGTACAAAGTAGTATGAAAACGAAGTAAAAATTATACGACGAACAACTCAACGTAAAAATATACGTAGAAAATTACTACCAAAGGGATTACTAAGTATTTGGTTCATGAAACTGTGGGATACTACATGATATACATGTGACCTTAAAAATTGCAGCACAGAGCAGCAGTGTAAGAGTTCTTCCCATGTGCTGAACATTTAGAAACTGTATTAGGACAAAGTTCAGTTAGTCAAGTTTAGGTGATGAGTTTGTACGTTTTTAAGTTGATTAACATTAAGTTAATGGGGACTCTATGTAAAGCATGATCCGGACAGAATTGTCAAATGGAATTCACTGGGTATGTGACACTGTGCAATATCAGATTAATCACTCAGCAAGCCAACATCGAGTCTGCTTCACATTTTGCTGAATTCATCATTGTATAAAGTCCTAACATTCAGATGTTTTTGAACTCAGGATTTAAGGGGGGAAAAATGAGCACAATTGTATCATTAATTACCATCACTTGATCTTGAAGCAGACCTGTATTGAGGTAGAGAATGAATGTACTTTTATAAATTGAAAAATGATAGTGAAGGCTCTAATTACATCTGATTTATACTGATGATCAGGCATTTTGACACAATTATGCCAAATTTTCTATGATCATCACCAGCTGTGACCACACCCACACATCTTTCCTGCCACTGCAGCTGCAAACGTTGCATGACAAGGAAATGAAGAGGAGCTGTTGTTTATAAGATTTGTATGCGTCAGACATAAATCTCTGTAGAGGTCATTAAATTGTTTTAAAGACAACATGCTAACAGTATTTGTAGTAATGGAGAAGTAATGAGCATCAGTTGACGAATCCTGTTGTCTTCAGTTGCTCGCTGTTCAAAAATAACAAGTGCACACTGCTAAGAGTAAAAAACTCATCAGCTGCTTGTTTCACAGGAACCTTTGAATACAAATTACAGACAACTGGACACCATGTTTGTACATGTGGAAAAAAATTTATTACAATAATTTTCCAAGATTACCATTAATAAATATTTATGTTTACATTTCAGTGAAATGTATGATTTATCACTTTCTACACAGGACAAAACACAAAGTCAAGAATACACGTTGTTTTAGTCTTTGTAATAAAGCTTGAGTAAGTTGATCTAGAAAAAGGAGTCTTAAACAGCAGTTGATACAACCTATCAATGGAGTTGTACGTTCGATGATGATTTGATTGTATATTTATGGCAAGGAAAACATGAAAAGTCAACATCTGGAAATCCTTGAAGCTCCCTTGACAGTTAAGATAGGCCATTTCATTTAAAAACATTTCCGTTGGCCTAAGGCACAGGAATACTAAAAGTTTATATCAATCATACATAACACATTTTAAACCCCATATAGTGATTTAAAGTTTCGAATTTCATGGTATACACCCAGGTGCATTTGATATTTACACCTCTCATTGCATCTGAAATCTAGAAGAAAAATACCTAACCCCGAACAAAAAAAAGACAGAAAAAATAAAAATAAAAGACCGATCCAGATCTGTACATTGTGCGAAGCCCATGAACTATTACTCCAGAAACAAGTTTTCTGACTGAAAAATTACAGTTTGTCATGTTTTTATTCACTTTCGCATTTTTATTATTTGTTTGGGATTTTTGTCAATTAAAATAACACAACAAATGCAAAACATCTTTTATGCATTTCAGTATAAAAGTCAAGGAAACTAATCAGCCAATGAATAATTTTGGTCCAAATCAGACTAACATTAACCCATGTGTAACTCAGACTTCTCATATATGGGATTTGATTTATTTATACTCCTTTCATAATAATGTATTTTATTTCAATGGGATTTTAGAGTAGTGACTGGGCTTTCGGGTACATTTTGTTTTATTGTAGAGTGGGCTATGGGTGGGTTCGTCGTGGTCCCACAGGTTTTAACGGAAAGCTGTACAGTTAACGTCAGCACAGAATATCTGGTGACATCCATATACACTATGTGTGCATACTTGCATCCTCTTAAAACAAGTGTGTGTGTGTAAGCCCTGAAGCACCTAAATGGTCCTGCTCTACAATATACACCTGCCTGGCTCTAACCTGCACGTAAACTGAAAGGGACAAAAAGGGAATAGTTTATAGTTGGTGCTCTATGCTACAGCAAAAGTAATACTCTCTTATACCCCTTGCACAATGGTAACAGACTATGGAGAAGTTGGGCTACTAGAGGGTTTCTAAGAATTGACCAAAAAGTTACAGTAATGTGTTTTTGGTTAAAGTCCTCATTGAAAATGCAGACTTTAAATTTCATAATTATTGTAGAAGTAGTGTCTGTGGAAGGTTCCCTCTATATTTTATTGGCTGGTTAATGCAA